>NC_061508.1:174310908-174577217 GCF_022539505.1 Lolium rigidum
TACACCGCCATGGTCGCCTCCGGAGTGATGAGTGAGTAGTTCACCCCTGGACTATGGGTCCATAGCAGTAGCTAGATGGTTGTCTTCTCCTCATTGTGCTTCATTGTTGGATCTTGTGAGCTGCCTAACATGATCAAGATCATCTATCTGTAATACTCTGTGTTGTGTTTGTCGGGATCCGATGGATAGAGAATACCATGTTATGTTAATTATCAAGTTATTACATATGTGTTGTTTATGATCTTGCATGCTCTCCGTTACTAGTAGAGGCTCTGGCCAAGTTTTTGCTCTTAACTCCAAGAGGGAGTATTTATGCTCGATAGTGGGTTCATGCCCGCATTGACACCTGGGACGAGTGACGGAAAGTTCTAAGGTTGTGTTGTGCTTGTTGCCACTAGGGATAAAACATTGGCGCTATGTCCGAGGATGTAGTTGTTGATTACATTACGCACCATACTTAATGCAATTGTCTGTTGCTTTGCAACTTAATGCCGGAGGGGGTTCGGACGATAACCTGAAGGTGGACTTTTTAGGCATAGATGCAGTTGGATGGCGGTCTATGTACTTTGTCGTAATGCCCAATTAAATCTCACTATACTTATCATGACATGTATGTGCATTGTTATGCCCTCTCTATTTGTCAATTGCCCGACTGTAATTTGTTCACCCAACATGCTTTTATCTTATGGGAGAGACACCTCTAGTGAACTGTGGACCCCGGTCCATTCTTTTAATACTGAAATACAAATCTTCCGCAATACTTGTTTTACTTGTTTTCTCCGCAAACAATCATCTTCCACACAATACGGTTAATCCTTTGTTACAGCAAGCCGGTGAGATTGACAACCTCACTCGTTTCGTTGGGGCAAAGTACTTTGGTTGTGTTGTGCAGGTTCCACGTTGGCGCCGGAATCTCCGGTGTTGCGCCGCACTACATCCCGCCGCCATCAACCTTCAACGTGCTTCTTGGCTCCTCCTGGTTCGATAAACCTTGGTTTCTTTCTGAGGGAAAACTTGCTGCTGTGCGCATCATACCTTCCTCTTGGGGTTGCCCAACGAACGTGTGAAATACACGCCATCACGAGCGAGCGAGCGAGCGAGTCGAGCGAGGCCGAGAATGAGAGAGATTTGTTTTTTTTTTTGTGAGAGGGACAACCGAAGGATCCTGAAGGACCCAGAGACTTCCAATACGCATCCTGATGCGTCTTCTCTTGACAAAGAAAATGGCTGGGAGTTTGCGTACCTATTGCACGTGACTTGTGCTCACTGAAGTGTGGGACCTCACGCATGGGCACCACACGTAAGTGACAGACCTGTTGGTGTAAAAACCTCGGTTGATTATTATAGTGCATTAGAACAAAGTTTCCTATGGATTCAAGGGTAGGAAATCCAAGTTAGCTCATTTACATGACATTATTTTTTTCCATGAAGCAAAGTTAACACATCTATCAATTGGTACATTTTGGAGTGACTAAGAAGGATCCATGCTTACCTTTTCGTTTTCACGTGTTAAACTTGTTTAAATCTTGGTCAAACCTAGGATTTGACAGAGATTCAAATGGGCGGAAAATTCAAAAAAATAACAGAAAAATGAAAAACCAAAGCACATACGTAGTTTTCTTATGTCATATAGTAAGCATTCAAGTTGATAAACAAGGTCTACACATATTCAAACCATACAAATCATGTATCTACCCCTAACCCTAAACTCTGTCTTATGAAGTCAAGCATGAAGAGAAGTGGTTTTGGGTTTCAAACATGGAAATTTCAAAAACCTCCCAAAAACTTCATTTAGAGTGACTAAGAAGGATAAATGCTTCCCTTTTCATTTTCATGTTTTAAACTTGTTTAAATCTTGGTCAAACCTAGGATCTGACCAAGATTCAAATGGGCATCAAAAATAAAAATAAAACAGAAAAATGAAAAACCAAAGCACACAGTCTTCTTATGTCATATAGTAAGCATTAAAGTTGATAAACAAGGTCTAGACGTATTCAAACCAGACAAATCATGTATCTACCCCTAACCCTAAACTCTGTCTTATGAAAAGTCAAGCATGAAGAGAAGTTGTTTTGGGTTTCAAACATGGAAATTTCAAAAACCCTCCCCAGAGCTACATTTTGGAGTGACTAAGAAGGATAAATGCTTAATTTTTCATATTCATGATTTAAACTTGTTCAAATCTTGGTCAAACATAGGATTTGACCAAGATTCAAATGGGCATAAAAATTCAGAAAAAACAATAAAATGAAAAACCAATGCACATAGTCATCTTATGTCATCTAGTAAGCATTCAATTAAGTTGATAAACAAGGTCTAGACATATTCAAACCAGAAAAATCATGTATCAACAAGCTACCCCTAACCCCAAACTCTGTCTTATGAAAACAAGCATGAAGAGAAGTGCTTTTTGGTTTCAAACATGGAAATTTCAAAAACCCTCCCAAGAGCTACATATTGGAGTGACTAAGAAGGATAGATGCTTAATTTTTCATATTCATGTTTTAAACTTTATTAAATCATGGTCAAACCTAGGATTTGACCAAGATTCAAATGGGCATAAAAATTCAAAAAAAAAAACCAATGCACATAGTCATCTTATGTCATCTAGTAATTAAGCATTCAATTAAGTTGATAAACAATGTCTAGACATATTCAAACCAGAAAATTTATGTATCAAGCTACCCCTAACCCCAAACTCTATCTTATGAAGTCTAGCATGAAGAGAAGTACGTGGTTTTTTGGTTCAAACATGGAAATTTCAAAAACCCTCTCAAGATCGAGCTTCATTTTGGAGTGACTACGAAGGATACATCCTTAATTTTTCATATTCATTTTTTAAACTTGTTTAAATCATGGTCAAACCTAGGATTTGACCAAGATTCAAATGGGCATAAAAATAAAATAAAAAAAAATGAAAAACCAATGCACATAGTCATCTTATGTCATCTAGTAAGCATTCAATTAAGTTGATAAACAAGGTCTAGACATATTCAAACCAGAAAATTCATGTATCAAGCTACCCCTATCCCCAAACTCTGTCTTATGAAGTCAAGAATGGAGAGAAGTACACGGTTTTTTGGTTTCAAACATGGAAATTTCGAAAACCCTCTCAAGAGCTTCATTTTGGAGTGACTACGAAGGATACATGCTTAATTTTTCATATTCATGTTTTAAACTTGTTTAAATCATGGTCAAACCTAGGATTTGGCCAAGATTCAAATGGGAAAAATTTAAAAAAAATGAAAAATCAAGGCACATAGTCTTCTTATGTCATATATATAGTAAGCATTCAATTAAGTTGATAAACAAGGTCTAGACATATTCAAACCAGAGAAATCATGTATCTACCCCCTAACCCTAAACTCTATCTCATGAAGTCAAGCGCATGCATGAAGATATGTCGTTTTTGGTTTCAAACATTGAAATTTCAAAAACTCTCCCAAGAGCTTCATTTCGAAGTGATTAATTAAGAAGCATACATGCATGCTTACTTTTTCATATTCATGTTTTAAACATATTCAAATCTTGGTGAAACCTAGGATTTGACCAAGATTCAAATGGGTATAAAAATTCAAAAAAAAAAACAAAAAGGTCTTCTTATGTTATATAGTAGGCATTCAATTAAGTTGATAAACAAGGTCTAGACATATTCAAACAAGAAAAATCATGCATGTATCTACCCCCTAACCCTAGACTCTGTTTCATGAAGTCAAGCATGAAGATATGTGGTTTTTGGTTTCGAATATGGAAATTCAAAAACCCTCCCAAGAGCTTCATTTTGAAGTGACTAAGAAGCATACATGCTTACTTTTTCATATTCATGTTTTTAACTTATTCAAATCTTGGTGGAACCAAGGATTTGACCAAGATTCAAATGGGTATAAAAATTCAAAAAACAAGGTATTCTTATCTTATATAGTAAGCATTCAATTAAGTTGATAAACAAGGTCTACACATATTCAAACCAGGAAAATCATGTATCTACCCCCTAACCCTAAACTCTGTCTTATGAAGTCAAGCATGCATGAAGAGAAGTGGTTTTTGGTTTCAAGCATGGAAATTTCAAAAACCCTCCCAAGAGCTTCATTTTGGAGTGACTAAGAAGCATACTTACGTGCTTACTTTTTCATATTCATGTTTTAAACTTGTTCAAATCTTGGTTAAACCTATGATTTGACCAAGATTCAAATGGGTATAAAAAATGAAAACCAAGGTCTTCTTATGTCATATAGTAAGCATTCAATTAAGTTGATAAACAAGGTCTAGACATATTCAAACCAGAAAAATCATGTATCAAGCTACCCCTAACCCCTAACTCTGTCTTATGAAGTCAAGCATGAAGATAAGTACGTGGTTTTTTGGTTTCAAACATGGAAATTTCAAAAACCCTCTCAAGATCGAGCTTCATTTTGGAGTTTTCGAAGGATACATGCTTACTTTTTCATATTCAGGTTTTAAACTTGTTTAAATCATGGTCAAACCTAGGATTTGACCAAGATTCAAATGGGCATAATTAAAAAAAACAAAAAATGAAAAACCAAGGCACATAGTCTTCTTATGTTATATAGTAAGCATTCAATTAAGTTGATAAACAAGGTCTAGACATATTCAAACCAGAGAAATCATGTATCTACCCCCTAACCCTAAACTCCGTCTCATGAGGTCAAGCATGATGATATGTGGTTTTTGGTTTCAAACATGGAAATTTCAAAAACCCTCCCAAGAGCTTCATTTTGAAGTGATTAATTAAGAAGCATACATGCATGCTTACTTTTTCATATTCATGTTTTAAACTTATTCAAATCTTGGTGAAACCTAGGATTTGACCAAGATTCAAATCCGTATAAAAATTAAAAAATAAAATAAAAAACAAGGTCTTCTTATGTTATATAGTTGTTATCACCAGAATTTGACCGGATCAGAGGTGGGCCGCGATTAGAGATGGGCTTGAAGAATATACATGAAGGAATACATGAATCGGCCTTGTATACAAAGTTTGGGCTAGTTTGCCCATGTATATGTAAATATAGTAGGATACGTGTCGGTTAGATGGAGTTTGGCTCGTACACGGTTGGGATTATTCCCACGTTAGAAAGTCTACGGACTATAAATATGTATCTAGGGTTTCTGGAATAAACAACAATCACGTTCACCACAAACCAATCTAGGCGCATCGCCAACTCCCTTGTCTCGAGGGTTTCTTCCGGGTAAGGCATCATGCTGCCTAGATCGCATCTCGCGATCTAGGCAGTACGCGTTTATTCGCTGTTCATGCGTTGCTCGTGCTGAAGCCTTGTTGATGGCGAGCAACGTAGTTATCATAGACGTGTTAGGGTTAGCATTGTTTCATTGTATTATATGCTTTCGTCCGTGCAACCCTTAGACGTCTAGCCGCCCTTACACCTATCTCAGGTGTAAGGGCGGCACCTCGCTTGATCTTCAAGGATTAGTTTAATATCTGCATAGTTAGGCCTTACAAACGGGTTGAAGGATCCAGTGGCGCGTAGGGTGTAGTTTGCTAGCCCTAGACAGGATGTTCCGGGGATCAACTTCATGTTGGTTTTTAGGCCTTGTCTAGGGTCGGTTTACGATCACCGTGCGTGGCCGCCAGACTCAATCACGCGTAGGATGTTCCGATTATGTGGTGAAAACCCTAAATAGTAGTAGGTCATTTTAGCTTTATTTTGATCAAGCAGGACCACCATATGATCGTACACCTCGTGCGAATCATGGGTGAATCGGCTCCTTGAGCCGATTCACAGGACAACCTGAGAGCCGATCGAGGCTCGTATTTAATGTTTACGTGTATGCCATGCAGGAAACTAAGCGAGGCAAATCAATCACCTTCCTGACCAGGTATTTAATGTTTACGTGTATGCCATGCAGGAAACGTGCGTGCCGAGTCTTTGCGGGCCGTCGCTCGAGGGACCAGGGCCAGCCGCAGTCCTGGGAGCCTCCCGGCTCTACTGTGTTGCCCGTCACTGCTCGCCGGTGGGTTTCTGACCGCAACACATTCTGGCACGCCCGGTGGGACAGTCTTCGACATCAACCGCATCGCCATCTACATCCGAGATGGCGGAAGGCACTCCGATCACGTACGAGGATCTGACCGAGGAGCTCAAGAAGAAGTATGACGAGGTCAAAGCGATCCTCGAAGCCGACCTCATCGGCTCTTTCCAGAGAACCCGCTCACACGGCATCAGGTGGAAAGGGTTCTCACCTGAAGGCGCGCTCGATGGAGTGGACATGTCCGCCCCGTCAGAAGAACGCACCAGGTCTCTGCGTCTGGAGATTAACTTCATGGTAGCTCATTCGCTGCACCGCCATTCTGAGAGCCTGGTGAACACTTTGGAGCGTGTCGCTCTTCGGGTGATCTAGGAAATCATGAGGCATCAGTACTCTCCGTCAGGACCAGCTCTAGGGACTCACCAAGGAGAGATGCCACTCCAGTCCCGACCACCGCTGCCATTCGTGTTGGCAGCACCAGAAGTGCCGAGTTCACCGGCATACGTCGTCTACAAGATCGGTGGTGACCCTAGTGATTACCAGTTCTTGCATGAGGCGCCTAAGGAGATCCCTCACGGATACACGTGCACATACGTGCCAGACTGCAGTGACTCGGGCACTCACAAACCAGAGCTGCAACAGCGAGGGACTTCGGAACGGCGGGAGGAACTTCGGGAACGGATCTTGAGAAGCGGACGTGGCTAGCTAAGTATGCCACTCCGATAAACCTCCGAGCCCAACTCCTGCGGTTGGCTCGAGCTTGAGAAGCAAGCATGGCTGGCTAAGTATGCCACTCCGGCAAATCTTCGGAGTTCGACTCCTGCGGCCGGCACCGCGGATCAGATCGAGTACAATCTTGAGGGACCGGTTCGGCATGGTGCCGAAAAGGAGGGCAATCGGCTATTCCAAGCCGTACCCCAACGAGTACGAGTTGATCCCACTACCACCCAAATATCGGCTCCCTGAATTCTCCAAGTTTAGTGGATCGGATGGTTCCGGCTCAATCGAGCATGTGAGCCGATATTTGGCACAGGCTGGGCACGATCTCGGCATCGGATGAGCTGCGTGTGAGGTTCTTCGCACGGTCCCTCACGGGATCGGCTTTCGGGTGGTACACATCGCTGCCACCGGACTCAATCCGGACTTGGAAGCGGTTGGAGGAGCGGTTCCACATGCGGTATCACTCGGAGGCTTCCGAGGCTGGCATTGCCGATCTAGCACAAGTACGACGAAGCGCGGAGAAACGAGTGTCGGAATACGTCCGGCGCTTCGGGACCGTTAGGAACCGATGCTATTCGGCTCGTGTGACTGAAAAGAAGCAGTCGAGTTGGCGGTGGTGGGTCTCGCATCACCGATCAAGGATGTGGCCTCCCAAGCAGACTACCCTTCACTGGCGCACATGGTGTAGAAGCTGTCATTATATGAACAGCGCCACCCAGATGTATACTAGGATAAATTCAAGCGTGCGGTGGTCCTGGTTGAGGCAGATGAAGATGAAGGCTCTGCGGGAGATCAAGAGGTAGCACTGGCTGAATGGACTCGGGGGGCAAGCCCCGTGTCCTGCAAGTGGGTTAAGCCACAAGGTCCTCCAAGAGGGTTTGACTTCGACGTCACCAAGGCTGAGCAAATTTTCGACCTCTTACTTAAGGAGAAGCGGCTAAGGCTACCCGAAGGCCACAAGATCCCCACGGCGCAGGAGCTGAACGGAAAGCCATACGCAAGTGGCATAACACGTTCACCCATGCCACCAACGACTGCGGGGTGTGGCGTCGGCGGATCCAAATGGCGATAGAACAAGGGCGTCTAATTTTCAGCCGATACGCCATGAAAGTCGACACACACCCCTTCCCCGCCGTTAACATGGTGGAGTGCACTTACCACGGGAGGTGCCGGCCGGGATTCTCGTTCAACATCAACATGGTAGGACCTGGGCACCACCCTGGTAAGGACAGAGACGAGGGCAGCTGCTCTCATAACAAGGACAAAGAGGAAGCCGTTCCACGCGATCGGCTCCGGCACGATGGCAAGCGCTACGTCACGGAGGGAGAAGTGAAGAATGTGAGATATCAGCGACCTCTCTCTGATCACCTCCTCAACAAATATGTGAGTCAATACGACCAACGCCGACGATACGACAACGATGACGAAGGAGATCGTCTGGCTAGGGACGCCAGGAGACATCGTCGGCATGATCGCGACGAGGAGAGATATGAGCGCCACGCCAAGGAAAAGTCAAGAGAGCAAGACGACGTGGATAGGCACTGGGACTGTCCCTTCTTCGGACACTCGCTGGGATTCGGGAATGAGCCGATTGCCTACAATCGGCAACCGCCGAGAATGTAGACAGAAGAAGAAGGATGCAGCTAGCGTGTCCGTGTTCAAACGTCTAGGGCCTCTCCCGCCTCGGAACAGGCACGCTGAGTCCTCTCGGGTGGAAGATCTCGAGGAACTAGAGGACGATGATGAAGAAGAAGAAGAAGATAAGTACCACCGGCCAAGGTGGTGCGCTGATGGACTCAGCCGTTCCCAAAAGCGTAGGGTTCAGCGACTACGTGGTTTGGAGGAAGCCGAAAGGTTATACCTGCACACGTTAAGGAAGGCGCGGCCGGATCTGGCCGCGAAAATTCAGCGAACTCTGGACGAAGAAGGACGGCCACAAAAGAAAGAGTGGCGCCCCAGACAAAAGAAAGCCGATGATGAGACATCGGCTGGCACAAACATGGTGTTCATCCTTCCGACGGAGTTTAGTGCTCCAGGATTAGACGAAGCACCTGTGGTACAACTTGACTGCGGCCCACGGCCAGTTATCTTTGAGAAGCCACGAGAAAGAAGCTACATACATCTGAAGGCCCTGTACTTGCGAGGTTATATCAATGGGCAGCCTGTCAACAAGATGCTGGTGGACACCGGAGCGGCGATCAACATTATGCCATACTCCATGCTTCGTCGGGTCGGGACGCTCTAGCTCGGACCTGATCAAGACCAACGTTACACCGAGCGATTTCAACGGCCAAGCATCCGACGCACAAGGTGTTACGAACGTGGATCCGACCGTAGGAAGGAAAACCATCCCTACGACGTTCTTTATTGTCGATAGCAAGAGCACCTATGCTGTCCTGCTAGGGAGAGATTGGATCCACGCCAATCTGTTGCATTCCATCCACGATGCACCAATGCTTAATACAGTGGGATGGAGATGAAGTAGAGGTCGTCCACGCAGATGACTCAGCCGAGATTTCAACGGCTGGCATGAACGTTTGGGAGACGACAGGCCAAGAGCCACTCTCGGGCATCAATTTGGATGACTGCGAGCGCATCGACGTGACGAAGGACGGGGTTAGGCTGGTCTTATCCACCGGCCTGGCCGTATAGCAAGAACAAATCTATGGACGGACGTGGTGAGGCCGATCCTTGTGATCGGCCCCAAAGATCTATGGACGAACATTGCAAAACCTTCATTGAGCGATTCAATCAACATGGAGGCCGATTCCAGCAATCGGCCAAAATTATCCTCACCATACGTTCTGCCTGTGTTCAACGTAGATCTAATGGGCAACGGGTTTACGTCGGCTGATGAGCTGGAAGAAGTCAACATTGGTCCTAACGGAGCCGACATTCAAATACAGTGCCTTGGCTAACTACAGAGCCGATATCTGCAGTTACCTGGCAGATTCGGCTCGGGGGGCACGTAATCATATGAACATGTGCGATACATGTACGTGTGCAGTGAAATATTGGGGGCCGATAGAAACATCGGCCAGTAAAAAAAATTCTCACGATGTACAGCCGATGCACAGACATCGACTTTAGAGCTAAGAAACAAAGCCGATGCACAGCCATCGACTCTAGTACAAATTACACAGGATCTACCAGCTGCGTGTTCAAGACGCAGATTTCGACCAAGTCGGTCTTCAGTTCAGCTTCGAGGCCTTCTGCTTCCTTGAGGGGGTGAACAATGAGCTGATTTTGTTGCCCGAACCTTCTCTTCGAGAACCTCCAACCCTTTGCGCAAGGTCGCCAGTTCAGCAGTGCTGTCAGAGGTGTCAGTTTTGGCGTACAAGGCAGCCTTTGCTCATTAAGCCGTTGGTGTTTCGTCTGCAATATCGGCTTTCAATGGAAGAAAGGTGATCGGATCTGGTGTATCTACTGTCGGCTTGTCCAAGTTAGCCACCTTCTCAGCTACACTCATAGGAATTGCTGGGACCAGAGTGGCTGACCTTCTCTTGGAGGCCGATGGTGGCAAGTTTGGCTGGCTCTGCGTGGTGGTTTTCTCAGATTCGCTCGAGCTCGGGTCCATGTGTCCGAACCGTGTGTCCTCACCGCCGTTCTCGCCTTGACTGAGGCTCGGGGGCAGCTGACCTGGTAGATACTCTGTTTTTAGAAGCCGATTGGGGTGTCATCGGCTGGCCCTGCATCATAACCTTCTTCAAAGGTGGTGAGTTCTTGCAGGAGAGGATCACTGGAGCTGGTGGGAGGAATTTAAAGGGGGATCCATCATCATTGACAGGCTCTGGGCCATCTTGTTGCTGCAAAGAAACATAGCAGGTTTATGAAGCATCACTGAAAACTATCGCGAGGAGATTTGCGAGCAAGTGGCACCTGTTCGCGAAGTATCGGTTTCGGCGTCAAGTTGTTTCGAGCAACGGTCCTAGGGCTCTCCCGAAGGCATGGGTTTTCCACATTATCCACCAGATTTCAAGGTCATCAGTCGAAGAGATGAAGGGTAGATTGTGAGGGACCGATGCGTTGCCATCGGCTCATTGAGCATTGGCTAAGTTGACAATCGGGAAAGTCAGTATGAGGGTAAATCGGCTAAATTAGCATAAAGGAAATCGGCAAAATCAAATTGGAGGAAATTCTTCATTGATAATGGGATTCCTTACATAAAGAGCTGATTGCTCTCAAAAGAAAGTACCAGGGGATACATTGCCCCGTCTACTACTACTGATCCTATGCTAAGGGTCCTATCTATGGTTCGTCGCTGCCCTCGTCGTCGCCGTCGTCGCCGCTGTCGGTGCTACTCCCGGCGGGCTCGTCATCGCTGCTGCCGCGGCCGCCGGCAGGGCCCTCGTTGTCCTCGTCTTCCTCGTCAGCGTCGTCGTCACTGTCGAAGTCGCTGAGGTTCCCCGGCCAGGGGAAGAAGCGCTTGGCCGGCGGTTCATCGGAGGAGGTGTCCTCCTCCTCCTAGGAGGAGGAGGAGGTGAAGTCGTCCCAGGAGAAGCGATCGTCATCGCTCTCCTCCTCCGTTTCCCCGTCGGCAAGGAAGCGGAGGTCACTTTCCCCGTCGGTCGAGGACTTGTCGTCCTCGGACCGGACGGAGAAGTCGTGATCGGACTCGTCCCCGTCTTCGATGGCGCGGCGGATGTTGGCCTCGTGGGCCTCCTCCGGGTCCCACTCCGGCGTCGGCTCGCGGGAGGGGGAGGACTGGGTGGAAAGACCCGATGAGGCAGAGGAGGAAGAAGACATGGTGGCAGAGGAGGGCTTTTGGGGTGCTAATGCGAAGGGGATGAAGAAGCAAACTGTTTGGAGCGGTTAAATAAAAAGGGGATATAGTGGAGATTCAATGCCACAGCAGTTTCCGGGGAAGTGGTTCCCAAAGAAAAAAAATTTTGACTAGGTCACGCGGAGAAGTGGAGGAGGCAAGGCATCATGATGAAGGATACTGCGACGGTTCTGCTCTGCCACGACATGACCCGACGAAGAAAAAACAGAGTGATTTTGGAATTGTCATTTCCAAAACCAGGGGGGCATGTGTTATCACCAGAATTTGACCGGATCAGAGGTGGGCCGCGATTAGAGATGGGCTTGAAGAATATACATGAAGGAATACATGAATCGGCCTTGTATACAAAGTTGGTAACCACCTCATCCTTTAGATTTAAACACGACGCATAAGTATTTTTTCCCTGACCTAACCCACCCATTTGCTGAAACTCTACATGGTATCAGAGCCTAGGTTTCCTTCCTGCTAGTGCTAGCCGCCCCAAACAGTACCATACAAGTTCTTCCTTTGACCACAAAAACCAACGTTGAGATGTAGAAATCCCGGCGGCGGGAGGCCGCATCAGGTGCTCTGCGTGGGTTGCGGCTATCACACACAGCGATGTGAGTTGTGTGAGATCGGCGGCTGCTCACGCGGGGACAAAGAAGAGGGTGAAAATCGTTTTGGTTTAGAAAGGAGAGAAGAGGAAGTTAATCCGTGGCAGAGAGATCTAGATCCGTGCGAGGGGGAGATGTTGGAGGCGTGCGGAGTGGGCCGAGCCTTTGAGCGCAGGGCGGAGCCGGAGGTTGGTGCTGGACGTTGACCAGCGCGAGCCGGTCGATGTGGCCAGGTGCGGTCTGCCGGGTTGGCCGGGCGCGCGGACGAGGCGCCATCCGAGTGGAAGTGAGGAGAAAATGGAGATGTGAGGCTGTGAGGATATGTTGTGATGGAGTTGATGAGGCTGCGGTTGAGTCGTGATGGAGTTGATGAGGCTGCGGTTTAGTAGTGATGGTGATGGTTGTGGATATGTCCAAGGGAAAGGCATGCGTGGCTGAGGTGAGACTGGTTGAGGCCTGACCGGGGGATAGGCATGGGTGCTTGAGGAGTGGATGGTTGAGGCAGGAGTTGGCTGGGGGTTTGTGGGAGAGACGGAAGAGGTCAGTGGCCGGGCAGTGGAGAAGAGAGGTTGAGGACATTGAGGCGAGTGTGGATGGTTCTGCGGAACTTGTGTGGTGAGGCAGCCGGGGTTGTTGAGGACGTGTATGGTTAGGAGTTGTGCCTATCCCAGATGGTTGAAGCTGGATGTCTTCGCTGCTGATGAAGAGATGAATCGAAATGACAAGATGATGGAAAGTGCAATGATGTCATGTATCCTAGGAGTTATGCTGAAATTTCATTACTCGTCGTTGTCATATGTGTCATGTTGTTGTTGCAGGATGGCCATGGTTGTTTACCCATGATCATCTTGAGGGGGTGTGTTGGACCATGAGTGAGTTTAGTAGTAGCGCTGTAGTAATATTGTATCCGAGTGTGAGGCCCATAGAGGCCCATGTCCGATGGTATTGTAACCCTAACTCGGATGATATAAATACGAGTGTGGTGGTCTGAGTGATTTAACCCACCCATTCGCTGAAACTCTACAAAATATGAGCCACCAATCATGAACCGTTGAATGCTCTACATGTCCACGATTGACAACAACAAAGCCTTTATTCCCAAACAAGTTGGGGTAGGCTATACAAGTCCACCATTGACATGATTACAATTTCTCACTATTTGGCCGTAGGCTACTGCTCTAGTTACATCATGTTTGATATCTTTCTGCGATCCTGTATTACATGTTTATGCACGTCATAATGCTTCTACTACTGTTTGGTGTCAATTTAATTATAGCAAATCCTTGACTCATAACTGTTTGTTGTTATTACACGTGCACATCTTACACTCAGAAACGTAGAGTAAAGCTCGCCTATAATCATGTAAGTACCTGCTATTTTTTGTATATTGCTTAATGCAAACTTCTATATCTTGGATCCTGTTTCTGTTTACAATTGGCCTCTCCTTCATGCAGAGGAGAAACAGTGAGGCACCAGGTTCTTCTGTCCAAGTACCTGATGAGGTCCGTGTGACTCAAAAAAAAGCTCACGTAAGTTCCCTTCTTTTTGGAATGTTAATTTACCTCCTGTGCGTAGTTCAATTGCATCATTTTTCTGTATGTTGCACTACCTAAGTTGTCTAATGGAATCTAATAAAATATAAACAATTACCATATGGAACATTGCACACTGCCTTTGACCCATCTGGCATCCGGCATGCCTGGGTATAAGTTACATGATTTGGCTATGTTAAACAAGTCCTGAAATTCTATTATGTTAATTTTTTGCCTGTTGCTTCATTGAGTTTGCCTGTTGTTCCATGGCTAGTGCATGAAGTTTGATAGAAATGATCCTAGCTAAAATGATGCACTTCGTGTTTTTATATTGCTTTATTCCTAACCCAACTTCCTATTCTACTTGAAACATGATTGCTTTATTCCTAACCTAGCTTCCTATTCTACTTGAAACATGATTGCTTTATTCCTAACCTAGCTTCCTATTCTACTTGAAACATTGTGAAAAAAATAGTTATATTACTTGTTTAAATGTCTAGCTTTGTTTTTCTGAGTCCCATTGACATGATGTGGTATATCCATATTCAAATGATCTGGCTGTTTATATAATACGCTCCATGTTCAATTGCTCATTCATTTTCTAGTAATCTACTAGTAAGTAGCACGTGCTTTGCATGTCACGACATATATAATTTTAAAATATATTTCCATATTTTATTTGATGTTGATAATTATTATTTTTTGCTAAAATTACTCACAAAGCCTAAAGTTTGGCTTTTGAAAAACTAATACACCCTAAAACAAGTAATGGAAGGAGTAATATGTGAGTTCACTACAATTAAGTTTTTTAGTCAGTATGAAACAGAAGTATACCCTAATACGAAAGTGACAAAACTTTTTCACGGACACCCCATTAGGATTATGTATATTTTTGTGATTAGAGTCGAGAATTTTTAAGGATCTATCTTACCTTTTGCGGCATGCATATTGCACGGCAAGACTATCTAATTTATATATTTCTACTCCGTACCATATTTTTTGAAATTTAAAATACATTATCCAATATCTATGTATAAATTTACTACCTCAATACTTTTTATCTGACCCACACATGGCCACCGTTAGATTTTATATCAAAACTGGTTTGTCATGGGAAAAAAGTTAGACCTTAATATGAGTAAATACGAAATATTAGTACTAAATTAATATATAATATTTTATCAGCCTTGGTTGGTGGACCAATGAACTTCGTATCTTCGAGCTTGAAGATGGTTCTTGTAACATAGTAATTGCTATTTGTTTTCCTAGCACAGAATTATATATCAATATCTTCACATAACCATGCACGATGAAGATGATATTTTTCATAACATAGTGCCAATGTAGACGATGGCTTGTGCTTCAATAAACTCCCAAAACAAAAATGTTTTCTTGAGTAAAACAAAAGAACGGCTGAGATTAAATGATACATGTTTGGTATTAGGGGTGAGATGGCTGAGATTAAATGATACCATGATACTCTTTCGGGGGATTACACTATTTTAAATTTTGATGGTATATGAAAGCTAAAGCCTTAGATTTTGTTGGCAAGTGAATGTTGTCATTGGCCCTGTTATGGATTTTGCATTTCTATTGCCACTACTTGTACTGACATCTCGCTTCATTCGTGTTTAATTCGGTCCCGTTGGTACTCGAACCCGGGTGGGCTGGCTGTTGATGTCTACGGGTGCTTCTATTCTTGTAGACAATTTTGGGCCTCCAAGAGCAGAGGTTTGTAGAACAGCAGCAAGTTTCCCTTAAGTGGATCACCCAAGGTTTATCGAACTCAGGGAGGAAGAGGTCAAAGATATCCCTCTCATGCAACCCTGCAACCACAAAGCAAGAAGTCTCTTGTGTCCCCAACACACCTAATAGGTGCACTAGTTCGGCGAAGAGATAGTGAAATACAGGTGGTATGAATAAATATAAGCAGTAACAACGGCACCAGAAAAGTGCTTTGCCCAGGACTGGCGTGTGGTTGATGGTGGTAATATTGCGGACATTAGAGATACAGTAAAACAGTAAACAAGCAGCGATAGCAGTATTTAGGAACAAGGACTAGGGATCATACTTTCACTAGTGGACACTCTCAACATTGATCGCATAACAGAATAAATAGATAGATGCTAGACTCTACACTCTCTTGTTGGATGATGAACACCACTAATTGTGTAGGATTACACGAACCCTCAATGCCGGAGTTAACAAGCTCCACAATATTCGATGTTCATGTTTAAATAACCTTAGAATGCATGACAGATCAACATAACCAAACCAAGTACTAACATAGCATGCACATCGTCACCTTCACACTACGAAAGGAGGCATAGATCACATCAATACCATCATAGCAATAGTTAACTTCATAATCTACAAGAGATCACAATCATAGCCTACGCCAAGTACTACACGATGCACACACTGTCACCATTACACCGTGCAGGAGGAATAAACTACTTTAATAACATCACTAGAGTAGCACACAGATAAATTGTGATACAAAACACATTGCAATCATAAAGAGATATAAATAAGCACCTCACTATGCCATTCATAAGAGTGAATAAGTATTCTGTGAAATATAGCCTAAGAGACCCACACGGTGCACACACTATCACCTTTACACACGTGGGACAAGGAGTCTCCGGAGATCACATAAGTAAAACCCACTTGACTAGTGATACGTCTCCGACGTATCGATAATTTCTTATGTTCCATGCCATATTATTGATGATACCTACATGTTTTATGCACACTCTATGTCATATTCGTGCATTTTCTGGAACTAACCTATTAACAAGATGCCGAAGAGCCAGTTCCTGTTTTCTGCTGTTTTTGGTTCCAGAAATCCTAGTAAAGAAATAATCTCGGAATTGGACGAAATCAAGACCCGGGTCCCTATTTTTCCCGGAGCCTTCCGAACACCCGAGAGCCGCCGGAGGAAGCCCTGGGGGCCCCACACCACACCCTGGCGCGGCCAGAGGGGGGGCCGCGCCGCCCTATGGTGTGGGCCCCCCGGTCCCCCTCCGAGGCTGCCCTTCCGCCTATTTAAAGCCTCCGTCGCGAAAACCCTGAGGCGAAAAAACCACGATACGGAAAACCTTCCAGAGCCGCCGCCATCGCGAAGCCAAGATCTGTGGGACAGGAGTCTCTGTTCCGGCACCCTGCCGGAGCGGGGAAGTGCCCCCGGAAGGCTTCTCCATCGACACCGATGCCATCTCCACCGCCATCTTCATCACCGTTGCTGCTCCCATGAGGAGGGAGTAGTTCTCCATCGAGGCTCGGGGCTGTACCGGTAGCTATGTGGTTCATCTCTCTCCTATGTACTTCAATACAATAATCTCATGAGCTGCCTTACATGATTGAGATTCATATGATGATGCTTGTAATCTAGATGTCACTATGCTAGTCAAGTGAGTTTTACTTATGTGATCTCCGGAGACTCCTTGTCCCACGTGTGTAAAGGTGACGAGTGTGTGCACCGTGTGGGTCTCTTAGGCTATATTTCACGGAATACTTACTCACTATTATGAATGGCGTAGTGAAGTGCTTATTTATATCTCTTTATGATTGCAATGTGTTTTGTATCACAATTTATCTATGTGCTACTCTAGTGATGTTATTAAAGTAGTTTTATTCCTCCCGCACGGTGTAATGGTGACGAGTGTGTGCATCCGTGTTAGTACTTGGCGTATGCTATGATCATGATCTCTTGTAGATTGTGAAGTTAACTATTGCTATGATAGTATTGATGTGATCTATTCCTCCTACATAGTGTGAAGGTGACAGTGTGCATGCTTGTGTTAGTACTTGGTTTAGTCGTGTTGATCTTTCTTGCACTCTAAGGTTATTTAAATATGAACATTGAATTGTGGAGCTTGTTAACTCCGGCATTGAGGGTTTGTGTAATCCTACGCAATGTGTTCATCATCCAACAAGAGTGTAGAGTATGCATTTATCTATTCTGTTATGTGATCAATGTTGAGAGTGTCCACTAGTGAAAGTCTAATCCCTAGGCCTTGTTCCTAAATATCGCTATCGCTGCTTGTTTACTTGTTTTACTTGCGTTACTACTCGCTGCGTTACTACTGCTTGTTTACTCGTCTCGGGCAAAGCACTTTTCCGGTGCCGTTGCTACTACTTATTCATACCACCCGTATTTCACTATCTCTTCGCCGAACTAGTGCACCTATTAGGTGTGTTGGGGACACAAGAGACTTCTTGCTTTGTGGTTGCGGGGTTGCATGAGAGGGATATCTTTGACCTATTCCTCCCCGAGTTCGATAAACCTTGGGTGATCCACTTAAGGGAAACTTGCTGCTGTTCTACAAACCTCTGCTCTTGGAGGCCCAACACTGTCTACAAGAATAGAAGCACCCGTAGACATCAAGCACTTTTCTGGCGCCGTTGCTGGGGAGGAAAGGTAAAAGGCACTCATACTCCGGTCTCAGGTAAAGTACTTTTCTAGCGCCGTTGTGTGTGTGCTCGAAGCTATTTCCTCTAGATCCTGCAATTGCATCTTTTTGTTTC
Organism: Lolium rigidum; assembly: GCF_022539505.1. Lineage (NCBI taxonomy): Eukaryota > Viridiplantae > Streptophyta > Magnoliopsida > Poales > Poaceae > Lolium > Lolium rigidum. Next base: position 174,329,079 of record NC_061508.1, read on the forward strand.
TTGTTTACACTAGTTTGGCATAATGGACAACAATGAGCTTCTTATTCTATTTCCTGATTTAAGACATGGATTGTTTGATGCGAAAATTAAAAAACCTATGGAATCTTATTTGCATGTCTGGTAGTAATATTAGTATGAACGCTTTGAACACCATTGTTGATAATAATGTAGAAAGTTCTAAGCTTGGGGAAGCTGGTTTTCATGATCTTTTTAGTCCCCCAAGCATTGAGGAGAAAATTTTCTTTGATGATACTTTGCCTCCTATTTATGATGATTATGATGATAGTGGTCTTTTGGTGCCACCTACTATGGAGAGTAAATTTTGTTGTGATTATACTATGCCTCCTACACTTGATGAGAATAATAATGATAGCTACTTTGTTGAATTTGCTCCCACTACCACTAATAAAATTGATTATGCTTATGTGGAGAGTAATAATTTTATGCATGAGACTCATGATAAGAATGATTTATGTGATAGTTATATTGTTGAGTTTGCTCATGTTGCTACTGAAAGTTATTATGAGATAGGAAAATATGGTTGTAGAAATTTTCATGTTACTAAAACACCTCTCTATGTGCTGAAATTTTTGAAGTTATACTTGTTTTATCTTCCTATGCTTGTTACTTTGCTCTTCATGAATTTGTTTATTTACAAGATTCCTATGCATAGGAAGCATGTTAGACTTAAATGTGTTTTGAATTTGCTTCTTGATGCTCTCTTTTGCTTCAACTACTATTTCTTACGAGTGCATCATTAAAACTGCTGAGCCCATCTTAATGGCTATAAAGAAAGAACTTCTTGGGAGATAACCCATGTGTTATTTTGCTACAGTACTTTGTTTTATATTTGTGTCTTGGAAGTTGTTTACTACTGTAGCAACCTCTCCTTATCTTAGTTTTGAGTTTTGTTGTGCCAAGTAAAGTCTTTGATAGTAAAGTTAGTACTAGATTTGGATTACTGCGCAGTTCCAGATTTCTTTGCTGTCACGAATCTGGGTCTACCTCCCTGTAGGTAGCTCAGAAAATTAAGCCAATTTACGTGCATGATCCTCGGATATGTACGCAACTTTCATTCAATTTGGGCATTTTCATTTGAGCAAGTCTGGTGCCCTAATAAAATCCATCTTTACGGACTGTTCTGTTTTGACAGATTCTGCCTTTTATTTTGCATTGCCTCTTTTGCTATGTTGGATGAATTTCTTTGATCCATTAATGTCCAGTAGCTTTATGCAATGTCCAGAAGTGTTAAGAATGATTGTGTCACCTCTGAACATGTTAATTTTTATTGTGCACTAACCCTCTAATGAGTTGTTTCGAGTTTGGTGTGGAGGAAGTTTTCAAGGATCAAGAGAGGAGTATGATACAATATGATCAAGGAGAGTGAAAGCTCTAAGCTTGGGGATGCCCCGGTGGTTCACCCCTGCATATTCTAAGAAGACTCAAGCGTCTAAGCTTGGGGATGCCCAAGGCATCCCCTTCTTCATCGACAACATTATCGGGTTCCTCCCCTGAAACTATATTTTTATTCCGTCACATCTTATGCACTTTGCTTGGAGCGTCGGTTTGTTTTTGTTTTTGTTTTGTTTGAATAAAATGGATCCTAGCATTCACTTTGTGGGAGAGAGACACGCTCCGTCTGTAGCATATGGACAAGTATGTCCTTAGGCTCTACTCATAGTATTCATGGCGAAGTTTCTTCTTCGTTAAATTGTTATATGGTTGGAATTGGAAAATACTACATGTAGTAATTCTAAAATGTCTTGGATAATTTGATACTTGGCAATTTTTGTGCTCATGTTTAAGCTCTTGCATCATATACTTTGCACCCATTAATGAAGAAACACTTAGAGCTTGCTAATTTGGTTTGCATATTTGGTTTCTCTAGAGTCTAGATAACATCTAGTATTGAGTTTTGAACAACAAGGAAGACGGTGTAGAGTCTTATAATGTTTACAATATGTCTTTTATGTGAGTTTTGCTGCACCGTTCATCCTTGTGTTTGTTTCAAACAACCTTGCTAGCCTAAACCTTGTATCGAGAGGGAATACTTCTCATGCATCCAAAATCCTTGAGCCAACCACTATGCCATTTGTGTCCACCATACCTACCTACTACATGGTATTTATCCGCCATTCCAAAGTAAATTGCTTGAGTGCTACCTTTAAAATTCCATCATTCACCTTTGCAATATATAGCTCATGGGACAAATAGCTTAAAAACTATTATGGTATTGAATATGTACTTATGCACTTTATCTCTTATTAAGTTGCTTGTTGTGCGATAACCATGCTTCTGGGGACGCCATCAACTATTCTTTGTTGAATATCATGTGAGTTGCTATGCATGTCCGTCTTGTCCGAAGTAAGAGAGATCTACCACCTTAATGGTTGGAGCATGCATATTGTTAGAGAAGAGCATTGGGCCGCTAACTAAAGCCATGATTCATGGTGGAAGTTTCAGTTTTGGACATATATCCTCAATCTCATATGAGAATAATAATTGTTGCCACATGCTTATGCATTAAAGAGGAGTCCATTATCTGTTGTCCATGTTGTCCCGGTATGGATGTCTAAGTTGAGAATAATCAAAAGCGAGAAATCCGAAATGCGAGCTTTCTCCTTAGACCTTTGTACAGGCGGCATGGAGGTACCCCATTGTGACACTTGGTTAAAACATGTGTATTGCAATGATCCGGTAGTCCAAGCTAATTAGGACAAGGCGCGGGCACTATTAGTATACTATGCATGAGACTTGCAACTTGTAAGATATAATTTACATAACTCATATGCTTTATTACTACCGTTGACAAAATTGTTTCATGTTTTCAAAATAAAAGCTCTAGCACAAATATAGCAATCGATGCTTTCCTCTTTGAAGGACCATTCTTTTTACTTTTATGTTGAGTCAGTTCACCTATCTCTCTCCACCTCAAGAAACAAACACTTGTGTGAACTATGCATTGATTCTTACATACTTGCATATTGCACTTGTTATATTACTCTATGTTGACAATTATCCATGAGATATACATGTTACAAGTTGAAAGCAACCGCTGAAACTTAATCTTCCTTTGTGTTGCTTCAATACTTTTACTTTGATTTATTGCTTTATGAGTTAACTCTTATGCAAGACTTATTGATGCTTGTCTTGAAGTACTATTCATGAAAAGTCTTTGCTTTATGATTCACTTGTTTACTCATGTCATTACCATTGTTTTGATCGCTGCATTCATTACATATGTTTACAAATAGTATGATCAAGGTTATGATGGCATGTCACTTCAGAAATTATCTTTGTTATCGTTTTACCTGCTCGGGACGAGCAGAACTAAGCTTGGGGATGCTTGATACGTCTCCGACGTATCGATAATTTCTTATGTTCCATGCCATATTATTGATGATACCTACATGTTTTATGCACACTCTATGTCATATTCGTGCATTTTCTGGAACTAACCTATTAACAAGATGCCGAAGAGCCAGTTCCTGTTTTCTGCTGTTTTTGGTTCCAGAAATCCTAGTAAAGAAATATTCTCGGAATTGGACGAAATCAAGACCCAGGTCCCTATTTTTCCCGGAGCCTTCCGGAACACCCGAGAGCCGCCGGAGGAATCCCCGGGGGCCCCACACCACACCCTGGCGCGGCCAGAGGGGGGCCGCGCCGCCCTATGGTGTGGGCCCCCCAGGCCCCCTCCGAGGCTGCCCTTCCGCCTATTTAAAGCCTCCGTCGCGAAAACCCTGATGCGAAAAAACCACGATACGGAAAACCTTCCAGAGCCGCCGCCATCGCGAAGCCAAGATCTGGGGGACAGGAGTCTCTGTTCCGGCACCCTGCCGGAGCGGGGAAGTGCCCCCGGAAGGCTTCTCCATCGACACCGCTGCCATCTCCACCGCCATCTTCATCACCGCTGCTGCTCCCATGAGGAGGGAGTAGTTCTCCATCGAGGCTCGGGGCTGTACCGGTAGCTATGTGGTTCATCTCTCTCCTATGTACTTCAATACAATAATCTCATGAGCTGCCTTACATGATTGAGATTCATATGATGATGCTTGTAATCTAGATGTCACTATGCTAGTCAAGTGAGTTTTACTTATGTGATCTCCGGAGACTCCTTGTCCCACGTGTGTAAAGGTGACGAGTGTGTGCACCGTGTGGGTCTCTTAGGCTATATTTCACAGAATACTTACTCACTGTTATGAATGGCGTAGTGAAGTGCTTATTTATATCTCTTTATGATTGCAATGTGTTTTGTATCACAATTTATCTATGTGCTACTCTAGTGATGTTATTAAAGTAGTTTTATTCCTCCTGCACGGTGTAATGGTGACAGTGTGTGCATCCGTGTTAGTACTTGGCGTATGCTATGATCATGATCTCTTGTAGATTGTGAAGTTAACTATTGCTATGATACTATTGATGTGATCTATTCCTCCTACATAGTGTGAAGGTGACAGTGTGTATTCTGTGTTAGTACTTGGTTTAGTCGTGTTGATCTTTCTTGCACTCTAAGGTTATTTAAATATGAACATTGAATTGTGGAGCTTGTTAACTCCGGCATTGAGGGTTCGTGTAATCCTACGCAATGTGTTCATCATCCAACAAGAGTGTAGAGTATGCATTTATCTATTCTCGTTATGTGATCAATGTTGAGAGTGTCCACTAGTGAAAGTCTAATCCCTAGGCCTTGTTCCTAAATATCGCTATCGCTGCTTGTTTACTTGTTTCTACTGCGTTACTACTGCTTGTTTACTCGTCCCGGGCAAAGCACTTTTCCGGTGCCGTTGCTACTACTTATTCATACCACCTGTATTTCACTATCTCTTCGCCGAACTAGTGCACCTATTAGGTGTGTTGGGGACACAAGAGACTTCTTGCTTTGTGGTTGCGGGGTTGCATGAGAGGGATATCTTTGACCTATTCCTCCCTGAGTTCGATAAACCTTGGGTGATCCACTTAAGGGAAACTTGCTGCTGTTCTACAAACCTCTGCTCTTGGAGGCCCAACACTGTCTACAAGAATAGAAGCACCCGTAGACATCAACTAGCATAATGACATCTAGATTACAAGCATCATCATATGAATCTCAATCATGTAAGGCAGCTCATGAGATTATTGTATTGAAGTACATAGGAGAGAGATGAACCACATAGCTACCGGTACAGCCCCGAGCCTCAATGGAGAACTACTCCCTCCTCATGGGATACAACAGCGTTGATGGAGATGGCGGTGGTGTCGATGGAGAAGCCTTCCGGGGGCACTTCCCCGTCCCGGTGGCGTGCCGGAACAGAGACTCCTGTCCCCCAGATCTTGGCTTCGCGATGGCGGCGGCTCTGAAAGGTTTTCTCTGGTTTCGTCGAACGTGTCGTGGTTTTTAGGTCAGGGACCTTTATATAGGCGAAGAGGCGGAGTCGGAGGGTCGACGAGGTGACGACACACTAGGGGGGCGCGCCCCCCTAGGGCCGCGCCGGCCTATCATCTGGGGGCCCAGTGGCCCTCCTCTGGCGACTCTCGGGTGTTCTGGAAGCTTCGTGGAAAAATAGGATGCTGGGCGTTGATTTCGTCCGATTCCGAGAATATTTCCTTACTAGGATTTCTGGAACCAAAAACAGCAGAAAACAGCAACTGGCCCTTCGGCATCTCGTCAATAGGTTAGTTCCGGAAAACGCATAATAATGACATAAAGTATGCATAAAACATGTAGATATCATCAATAATGTGGCATGGAACATAAGAAATTATCGATACGTCGGAGACGTATCAGCTGTGCACTCGCAAGCCTTGCCACTGAGCTAGCACTCAGTTCTCAGATTAAGCAATGCCTCGTTATGCTTAATTTAAATGTGATGGCACTTCATACAAGCCATACAATTAATTGTTGCATTGACCTTCTACGTTGTCGAAGGCACTATCTGAGTCATGCTTAAATCAATCATACATTATTTTCCTAATTGTATCCAATCCAACATGCACATGTTTTGACTGTATTTGGCTATTTGCTAGATTTCTTATGTGCAGTGACCTGGCTTCGTTATTGGGCACATGATGTCTAGTTGCTTGGTTCATTGTATACATCATCGCCATGATCTAGTTTGGTTTGTTCTAAGAGGCATGTGGCTTAACTGGTTTCTTTGTTATATATGCCCATGGTTCTTTCAAAATTATGTCACATGTCGCTGTTTGTTTGCCGTGTATTGTATTGCATTTTAACTTGTTTTGTCTTAGTTTCAGCCTGCAAACAAAGCTGTAATGTCATAGGGACAACCCATTTATCAAGTTTTGCGGTCATTTCACAGAGCAACAGTGACAGTGGCATGTGCTCTCATTGGTCCACTGAGTCCAGTACACCAACCGTTCCAGAAGAAATAGATGTACGAGGCTCTATTTTGGATTGCTTGCTATGTTATATCAGCTCAATGATGCTCTTGAAATTGGAGGTCTTTTATTGCATCATATGATGTTGTAACTTCTTTTATCTAAATTTTAGGCTTCAAATAAAGCTACAAAGCCAGAAGCAAGGGCCAATGCCTCAAGTATTGATGTTTCACAAAGCAGCAGTGAGAGTGCATATTGCTCGCATAGGCCCATGGTATCTATTGCTCAACTTCATCCGGCACAAAGAGATTTGGGGGATGCACTCCAAGAGGCGATTGATATATTTGGGCGGGAAAACAAAGATACTGATGAAATAATTGCCAACACACGCCAAGAGATACATGAATTGAAAAATAGGCAAACTTTGACAGAAAATGTTCTAAAGAATCTCCTATGCACTTGTCATGGTAAGCCAGTTGTGATGTGTCTGGGAATTGAAGGTGTCTAAATAAACTTTGATTCTGTTGTTCAGTCAAGTGGACTGCTGATGCCAATGCTGTAATTACTTACTGCTCAAAATTTCGTTCAAAATTTCGTGGTCTGTAATAATTGCAAATTTTGTTGTTGTACTAAAATTAGATATGTTCCATGTGGCTTTGTATTTTGTGTGAAATAATATCCTGTTGTGTACTTCAATTAAACCATAAATCGGCTGCATGCTGAAAATTTGAATCTGAGCGCACGTGTGAACTGTTTTCTGCTCGTAATGCAATAAAGGCTGTTTCTTCGAAGACTATGAACATGGTAGCCCATTAATAATACCTTAATAATTATGCCTGCTAGCAAGATAGATGGTCCTTATTATAGTCAGGCATGCCAACTTGTATGATTAAAAGTCGTTCCTACACATTAAATCTACCATCTGCATTTTTCTCTGTAATAACTTTTTTTTTACACAACTCAAAACTTGTCATGCTAATATGAAATTCGAGATGGCAAAACATGGGAAAGATAAAGATATCACCAAAAACTCTTTCCTGCGAAATGCTGGGTTTTGAAGCCCAAGTCCAAGTCTTTCTTTGCTCAAGTTTTGGAGGAACAACTCCAAGTAGAACGAGTTGCAACAGCTATGCTAAGAACAAAAGTTGACATGTTGAGATCGAGATTAGAAGCATGTGATGCCCTACTGCACGAGGCCAATCAAGTTCGTTATAATCTCCCAAAGACTAAGAAAATGCCATAGATAATTGGAGATGAACACTACATAGTGAGTACATTGGTCTTGTGAAATGTTTCCTTAGATTATGGCACCTTTCCTACTTTTGTTGGTGGATGCATTTATCTGCGGCTGGGATCAACTTGGTAGTTGTTCCTGTGGATGTTATATAAATTAATTGCATCGCCTTTTTCAATCAGTTCGAACTTAAATGGTATCATAGCCAAGGTCTCAAGTTTGAATTGTCGAACGTGTGGTTTAATTTAATCTCAGTCGGGCGGCAAAATCTCCCACCAATCCTGAAATATTTCAAACGCATTTTTGAATTGGATTAAGAAGATAGGGACAGAGATCCAGTGCCCCCACGTTCACAGGGCACAACGTGACAATGAGGCTTCCCATCCACCATTCGTTTCAGTCCAACGGCAAGGAAAGCAACAACGTGACCCGATTAATTTCTGCTGAACTGAAGAGCTGCAGTGTTCTCTCGAACCTGAAGAAATAGAGAAGGGAACAGAAGATGATTTCGGTCCGAGCGCATCTGGCTGGGCCAAAAATGCGTCTGGTACACGCTCCAGCGGAGCGACGCATAGTGACTGGGCCATTCACAGCGACGCAAACATGCCTAAATATGCGCCTCAGATCCGTCGCGCGGACGCTGCGTGGATGCGTAAAGTGTCCGCTCGCGTCTGGCTGATGTTTCGTTGGGCCCGCCTGGAAGTGACCTAGCGTCGATGCGTCTTCTCAGCGGCGCCGCTTCGGCAGTCCGCAGTCGCGTAAAATGGCGATGCCTCGCGTGGCACGAGCTGTCACCTACCTCTGCGAATGGCGATGCCATGCGTGCTGCGGCCGCCGCGTGCCTCCGACCTATATAAACAGGAGCGCACACATATCATCTCCTCCCACACTAAACAGCGGTGAGTAGGAGGTTGAGCGACATCGGCTCGGGTTTAGTGTGGGAGGAGACGATATGCGCGCACCCCTGTATATATATGTCGGAGGCAGGCGACGGCCGCTGCACGTGTGGCTTTGCCATTCGCAGAGGTAGGTGACGGCGCGCGCCACGCGAGGCATCGCCACTACGCGGCCGCAGACTGCCGAAGCGGCGCCCTAAGAAGACGCATCGACGCTGGGTCACTACCAAGCAGGCCCGACGAAACGTTCGCCAGACGCGAGCTGACACTTTACGCGTCCACGCATCGTCCGCGCGACGGATCCGAGACGCATATTTGGGCATGTTTGCGTCGCTGCGAACGGCCCAGTCACTATGCGTCGTCCCGCTGGAGTTTGTACCAGACGCATGTTTGGCCCGGCCAGATGCGCTCGGAACCGAAATCATCTTCTGTTCCCTTCTCTATTTGTTCAGGTTCGAGAGAACACAGCAGCTCTTCGGTTCAGCATAAATTAATCGGGTCACGCTGTTGCTTTCCTTGCTGTTGGATTGAAACGAATGGTGGATGGGAAGCCTCGAGTCACGCTGCGCCCTGTGAACGTGGGGGCACTGGATCTCTGTCCGAAGATAGATGATGATCATGGTAGTAACTGGTATTTAATGTGATGATGATTTGATTTTGCACTCGGCCATGAACAGAGGTACTAGTACGGTCTCACAATTTTTTATCATTATAGTTGGACCTTAGCCAAATTCAAAATCTCATAGCGGCAAAACTTCCCGCCCACAAAATACAAAAATTTCACACGCTTCCAAATTCCCATTCTACCCCTGTGGAGATGACAACAAAGTCGGTTGGTGGGGGGGTCTGCCCGTCATTTTTTGGATCACCACCTCCCTAGCCCGGAAACCCTCCCAAAAAAAATTCATTTCCCTCAGAGCACCCACCGGAACTTCCCAAGTCCCTCTCTCCCACCTCCACGACCACCGCACCGGAACATCCCCGCCGGACTTCCCTGGCCTACCCGAGGCCTCGCGATCCTCATCATCCGGCTTCCTGCCGGAGCCGCTTCATCGACGCCGTCATCAACCGGACCAGATCATCCCCGCCGAACCTCGAAACCATATGCTCATCCAGCAGTCTACCGCAGTCGCTTCAGCTGCGGTATCGTCCACCCCACCGGAGCCGCTAAGCCGGATCCGTCGTCCACCGCATCGGATCTTGCTCACCGACACCGCTGTGCATGAACCGGATCTGCTTCACCGGCGCCGTGCATGATCTAAACTCTTCTACTGTCGCTTTTCTATTGCTTGCCTGCAAGTTCTTGTTTAATCTTGGGGGAACTTGTTTGTGCTAACGACGCGCCGTTACGTTTTTGCGAGATGAGATGAGTAACCATGAAGTGTAATGGCCGTCTCTCCAACCCCAAGTAGCACATGTTGCTTACTTCATCACCGGATCTATCAACCCCGGGAAGATCTGCTGTGACTCCCACGAGTGCTTCTCCTAATGTAAGTCCCTTGTTTTAGCGCCATGTTCTGGGTTCAGATGCTTGTTTGTCTGAAGCTCTTTTAGTTCATTCCTAGCTATGACCGTAACACCTTGCTATTTTCTAGTTCATTTCTAACTTTAAGCGATTGAACATTTTGGTTTGCATTCCCTGCTCTGTAGATGTAGCCATCATAACTTCTATCTTGCTCAGTCGTTGTTACAAAAATTATAGGTATTATAGTAACATCCTGCTATTATTTAGTTCATGGCCAATTTTAAGTAATTGCACATGTTGGTTCGCATTCCCTGCTCTATAGCTTTTGGCATCGTAACTTCTATATTTGGTTTACATTGCCTGCTCTGTAGATCTAGCCATCATAACTTTATCTTGCTCGGTCGTTGTTACAAAAATTATGGCCTCGCTACTATGTTGTTTGTGCCAATTTTTTACTCCATGAACATGTTGGCTTGCATTCCTCGTACTACAGGTGATGCCATTGTTTTGTATCTACTTCATTGTAAGCTAACAAAGTAAGGACTTAGTTTGGCATGCTATCACCCCGCTATCTAGCCTGTAGTACAAATAAACTTGTCATATTACTAGATAATAATTTTGCGTGCCATCTTGTTCTTCAAAAGCTGCATTATTGACTTGTTTCTCCGACTTGGCATGACGCTCACATATGGAAAGCTGAACATATTGGTTTGCATTCCCTCTTATACAAGTTCACAGGTGATCCCACTATATTATGTATCTGGTCCATCCTAAGCTCCAGGATTAACTATCCTCTATGTGTTGCTCATTACAAGTTTATATCCCGAAACATCTTGATTTGCATCCCCTTCACTATAAGTTCAGGAGTATTATTTAGTTCACGGCCAAAATGAAGTAATTGCACTTGGCACATGTTGGTTTTCATTCCCTCCTCTTTAGCTTTTGCCATCGTAACTTCTATTTTTGGTTTACATTCCCTGCTTCCGTAGATGTAGCCATCATAACTTCATCTTGCTCAGTCGTTGTTACAAAATTTATAGCCTGCTACAATGTTGTTCATGCCAATTTTGTACTCCCTGAACATGTTGGTTTGCATGGGACTCGACAGTAGTAAGTCTGCTGTTTCATTCTAACATGCTCTGTTATATTGGCTGTTGTTATGCGGCATGCACTCTTTGTTTGCTTATTGTGCGCATTACAATGATCTTGTTATAATGACGAAATGATGAGTTCCAAATTCTTTGGCAAACAATATTGTAGTGTCTTTGCCTTTCCATTGTTGCTGTCTTAACTTGTAATGTCTTTGTTTCGGATATAGGTGCTTGCATGGACAACTTCAAAGATTGCCGGATCGCTTCATTGTATTGCTAGGTTTAATTACCATTCAATTTCTCTGGGTTCTGTAATATTTTTTCAAAGCCGTGCAGCTGATGTAATATTTAGTTAGTTTTTATAGTTCTTTCGCGCATTTTTTCTTTGTTTCTTGTGGTAAGTGAGGCTATCCGACAGAAATCAATGCTGCGTAAATATTCTCAGTATCTAAATCACGAATTCCCATCCCTTAAACGGCCCAATTAACCGAAATCACATATGTGCCGGCCCGCAAAATCCTAAAGCGCCTATTATGCCGGCATATAAACAGCAACTAAACGGGCTGGCCCACTTACTTATTGGGCCAGCCCATTTACTTATTGGGCCAGCCCACTTGATTTACGGTGGACCCCACTCTCTAATTGGGCCGGCCCACTTGCTTTAAGGTGGACCCCACCCACTACTGGGCCGGCCCACTAACTAATTGGGCCAGCCCAATTGCTTTTGTGGTGGACCCCACATACTAAATGGGCCGACCATTTAAGAGGAAAGTGGGACCCACCTGTGTTTTTGGCCCGACCCACTATCTTGTTGGGCCGGCCCACTTGCTATAAGGTGGACCCTACGTACTAAATGGGCCGGCCCTTTAACGGAAAGTGGGACCCACCGTGTTTTTGGCCCGGCCCACTATCTTGTTGGGCCGGCCCACTTGCAGTATGGTGGACCCCACATACTAAATGGGTTGGCCCAGTAACAGGAAAGTGGGACCCACCTGTGCTTTTGGCCCGGCCCACTTGCTATATGGTGGACCCCACATACTAGATGGGCCGGCCCTTCAACAGGAAAGTGGGACCCACCTGTGTTTTTGGCCCGGCCCACTATCTTGTTGGGCCGGCCCACTTGCAGTATGGTGGACTGATGTAGCCCCGCTCACCGACGACACTCCATCAAGACCAACTAGTCCCCCAAGTGGACCGATGACACGAGCCCGAGCCAAGGCTCTACATGATGAGGTGAACTCGCTCCTCACCACCCTTGATCTTGGTACCCCTTTGGATGGATTGCTACCTCATGCCGACGTGCTATGTGTCATTAGGTACAAGGCGCATCAAGACCCCGGAGAGGAGGAGGCGCCAAGGTCAAGGGAGGGAGAGAAGCAGCTGGACATGGAGATGATCATGAAGCCGAAGCCGACGTCGCCCGAGCGCTCCAAGGAAGAGACGGACGCCGGCCGGTCCGGGATCCGGTCGGACCGGACCCTCACCCGGGCGCCCGGTCACGAGCCCGGTCAACCGGGCGCAAACCGGGCCAGCTCCCTCGTACCGGACGACGACCGGACCCAGGACCGGAAACCTCGCAGTTTCCTGGTTTCCGACCGGTCGACCGGACCCATGACCGGACAGCCCGGTCAGACCGGACCCATGACCGGACAGCCCGGTCACAGGCCCGGTCGGACCGGATCCCAAACCGGATCTGACGGGAGTGCCCCACCAAACTGCCTTAACTTATCCTTTCGCGTACCTGTTCGCCCTTGCTGGCCATGTGTGCCTATATAAGTAGCTGGAACCCCTCCTTAGCTCTTTAGACTTGTTTTGAACTCAAACCTACCTTTGAGCTTAGTCTCCCTTGGGTATCATCCCTCTGTAATCAAGGCACCTTGGTTGTTGACTTTGAACTTGTTGAGTTAGATTCGAGTACTTGCTACTCTCTCTCCCTCACCAAGCTCTTCCTCTCCAATCCCAATCTCTCTCCGGGAATTCTACCGTGTGTCTCTTCCTCGGAGATTCTATTGGCGTGGTCCATCGAGCCATGGAGGTAAGCATCGGGTGTATCGGGTTGGTGTGCGTGCGTGAGTCTCGGAGTTCCTCGTGCCCGTCGTGTTCTTCGTGTTCCTCGCGTTTTCCCATCTTCCCCCTTGGTTTCGAAGTCAATCCGCGAGATCGGGCCACACACGGGGTCTTAGACCTCATCATATGGTATCAGCAGCCTTTGGTTTCCGCGGATTTGACCCTCCACCCACCCGATTTCGTTCCTAGAAAATTTTCCAAAAAATCCCCAAAAATAGCCCCAAATTGCCTCTTGACCGATCTGTGATTTGGTTGCGTTTTGAGTGGTTTCGGTCCGTGGATTTGGTGTTGTTGTGCTTGATCTACTATCTCCCCAACTTTGAGCCTCCAATTCCATCGTTTCCCTTCGTTTTGGTCGATTTGGTTTTGGTTTGGGGAAGAACAGGAGAGAGAAAACTCAAAATCGTGAAACCCGGTTTCGAGCCCGGTCAACCGGGCCACAGACCGGACGACCAGGCGCAGAACCCGGTCCGACCGGCCGGCAAACCGGACACGCCGGTCCAGGCGCCGGTCCAACCGGGCCCCAGCCGGGCGCATCTTCGCGCCCCCTTCGACCTCGACATTCGGCGATCTCCACCACCACCACCACCATCGCAGGTATAACTTGCAGCTGTCACCTTGTAACCCCTCTTCCTTTTGCGATCTATCCCATTGAGCATTGCTTGTCTAGTGTTGCGAGACATTGCACGTGGCCCCGCATTGTGAGGTGTGTGTGTCGTGTTGAGAAAGGCATCCAAGCAAACACTCGTGTGGCAAGATAGCAAAAGCGAGGCTAACGCTAACATAGTGCGTGAAAAAGCCCCAAAAACACAAAAAGAGTGCGAGTAGCACCATACATCCATACATCCATACATCCATACGCCCATACATACAAAGTGTCAAAGTGCCACCAAAGATACAAACGAGTGCAAGTGCCGCCATATACAAAAGAGAAAAAGCTTTTAAGCAAAGAGAGATACGAGAAGAGAGGTCACGTGCGAATCTAGTTGTCTCTTCTTTTGCAACCAAAGCTTTGCCTCTCCTTGTGTTAGTGTGACACCGAGCATCCGTACATACCCTTTTCCGCTCACTTTTGGTTGCACTAACCCCGCTTATCTCGTGTGTGTGTTCCACAACTTTTCCGTGTTTATAGTGATCTTCACATTGACATTTTGATTTTTGGACCTTACCCACTTTTAACAACATACTCGATCTTGGATTTGTCTTTTGGCTTTCCACAACACTCGCCTAACACCATATTTGCTAGCTTTTGCGTGTGGTTTTGCGTGTGTTCCCGATACACTTGATCTTGCTTTCGGCTTGGTGGATTGCCTCAATACTATCTTACCTTGGTAAGAGTGCGAGGTAGTCTCCTTCCACTAACATACACAACATAGTTCTTGTATTTGCATCATGCATAGGAGTGGAGATGATGCAAGGGAGGGAGAAGTCCTCCGCAACACCGAGAGGTTGGCTACTCAACACAACCTATGGACGCAACGACAAGAGTTCAAGGAGCAACTCACACTTTTCGAGACACGCATCGATGAGCAATACGATGAAGTGGCACACAACTTCTCCGTTGTGAACCAAGACTTGGCTCTCCTTCGCGAAGCTACGGACAACTTGAATGGCCAAATGGCGGCCAATGATGCGAACATGGAGCGGCGCATGGATAGCCTCGAGCGCGCCATCACCAACTTGGGTCGTCATCGCCAACACCGCTCTACTTCTTCATCATCAAGTTCGTCACAAGATTACTACTCTCATGGTCACCGTTCGTCCTCAAGCTCCTCCTCAAGGCATGAAGACCATCATCGACCTCATCGCTCACATGCTCGTCATGAAGACTCTCGCTCCAACTCTAGGCGAGGAGAAATCCATCGCCATGCTCGTCCACAAGAACGTCCTCCACAAGATCGTCCTCAACCGGATGGCCATGCCCACCATGGGCGTGACGGCCACCCACATGACAACTTCTTCCACAACATGGAGCCACATGGTGATGCTCAAGGCCATGGACATCAAGACCAACCGAGGCGTGATCTCCGCAATCATCCTCGCCATGACCAACGTGGAAGAGGAGACCCACACCATGCTCAAGAGGAGAGACCCAACATTGAGCATCGTCAACAACCGCGACAAGATCTTCAACCACATCCTCACCGTGAACCAAGTGAAGCAAGTGTGCACCTCCAACGCCAACCCAATGCTATGGTTGGCCGTAGAAGACCTCCTATTCCTCCTCAAGCCGCAAGAGATGAAGGTGTACCTCCTCGTCGAAGAAACTTGGAGGATGAAGAGAACATGTTTGGAAGACTCAAGTTCACCATGCCAAAGTTCAAGGGAGAAGAAGATGCCGAGTCCTACCTCTCATGGGCACTCAAGGTTGACAAGATATTCCGCATCCACAACTACTCCGGTGCCAAGAAGGTGGCTATGGCGTCTCTTGAGTTCGAGGACTACGCAAACACTTGGTGGGAACAAGTCCTCACTCTTCGAGAAGAGAAGGGTGAACCTCCAATTGACACTTGGGAAGAAATGAAGAAAGAGATGCATGCTCGCTTTGTCCCCACACACTACATGACCGACCTCTTCAACAAGCTCCAAAAGTTGAAGCAAGGAACCAAGACCGTCGAGGAGTTCTACAAGGAGATGGAGCTCACTATGATGCGAGCCAACATCCAAGAGTCCGATGACCAAACCATTGCTCGCTTCTTCAATGGCCTCAACTATCCCATCAAGCGAATTGTGGAGTTCCAACCTTACTCCAACATGGTTGAGTTGGTCCATCAAGCGTCCAAGGCCGAGCGCCAAGTGATTGAGGACATCAAGTACTCCAAGGCCAAGACCTACTTCTCCTCCAAGCTCGCTACATCGACTACTCCTACTACATCAACTCCTCATGCTACAAGTGCCAAGGCCGACGTGTCCTCTACAACATCCAAGAAACCGACTATCCAAAGTCGCATGAAGCAAACGGTCTCCTCCACCGCCTCCTCTAAGGCATCCACGGGACCCTCTAGTGTCACTTGCTTCAAGTGTGGCACCCAAGGTCACAAGTCGTTTGAGTGCAAGAACACCAAGGTCATGATCACTATGGAGAATGGTGATATCGAGACGCTTGATGAGAATGAATATGAAGCCCTTGTGCAAGCCGCCGTGGAAAGTGAAGAAGCTTATGAGCAAGAAAGTGGAGAAGATCCTCTCTTATGTGAGCATGACCCAAGTCCCTCACTTGTGGTCACAAGGGTGCTAACTACGCAACCCCATGATATGGAAGAACAACGGTGCAACATCTTCCAAACCCGTGCCGGAATTGGTGGCAAGTCGATCAAGGTCATCATAGACGGTGGAAGTTGCCATAACCTTGCAAGCACCGAGTTGTGTGAGAAGCTCAACCTCACCCTCCGCAAGCATCCTCACCCTTACCATATCCAATGGTTGAGTGACAAGGGCAACGTCAAGATACAACATACCGCCACCGTCACTTTCAAGATTGGACCTTATGAGGATACTATTGAGTGCGACGTGGTACCCATGACGGTGTGCCACATGTTGCTTGGCCGCCCTTGGCAATATGACAAGAAGGCTATACATGGTGGCCTCTCCAACACATACACCTTCAAGGTCAACGACAAGAAGTTCGAGTTGCGCCCCATGACTCCTAGCCAAATCATCGCCGACAACGCGAAGGCTCTAGCGAGGGCACAACACCACTTCCACCATAGTGAGTTGAGAGGTGAGGGAGCGACACACCAAATGGAGAGTGAGCGCCACAAGCCATACATGAGTGAGCGAAAGAGCGTCCTCCTAGCCACCAAAAGCGAGTGGAGAGAAGTGCAAGCAAACCCATCCACCATATTGCACTACGTCCTCATTTGCAAGGGACCATCATCGGAGACTAACGACTTAACCACAATTCCTTCGTCTTTGTTGTCTCTTTTGAAGGAGTTCCAAGATGTCTTCCCCGACGAGCTTCCTCATGGACTTCCACCGCTTCGGGGCATTGAGCACCGCATCGACCTCATACCCGGCGCTCCGCTTCCAAACCGTGCCGCCTACCGCACCAACCCCGAAGAAACAAAGGAGATACAACGCCAAATACAAGATCTCCTCGCCAAAGGGTACGTCCGCGAAAGCCTTAGCCCTTGTGCGGTTCCCGTGATTCTTGTGCCTAAACCGGATGAGACGCAACGGATGTGTATGGATTGTCGCCCCATCAATGCCATTACCGTCCGTTACCGCCATCCCATTCCGCGTTTAGATGACATGCTTGATGAACTTTGTGGTGCCACGATTTTCTCTAAAATCGATTTGCGTAGTGGCTACCACCAAATCCGCATGGCAATTGGTGATGAATGGAAAACGGCATTCAAGACCAAACTCGGTCTATATGAATGGCTCGTTATGCCTTTCGTTCTTTCCAATGCTCCATCTACTTTCATGCGCCTCATGAATCACATCTTGCGCCCTCTCATTGGCAAGAGTGTGGTTGTCTATTTCGATGATATTCTCATTTATAGCAAATGTCTCGAGGACCATGTGCAACATGTGAGAGAAGTCTTGTGCATCTTGCGTCATGAAAAGCTTTATGCTAACCTCCCCAAGTGCACATTTGCTCAAAACAAATTGATTTTCCTTGGCTTTGTGGTTTCCGCTAATGGGATTGAAGTTGATTCTTCTAAGGTAGAGGCCATCCATAATTGGCCTACTCCTACAAATGTTGGCCAAGTCCGAAGTTTTCATGGACTTGCCGGTTTCTACCGCCGCTTTGTGAAAGATTTTAGCACCATTGCTTGCCCTTTGAATGAGCTTACCAAGAAGAATGTTCCGTTTGTTTGGGGAAAAGCCCAACAAAATGCTTATGATGAGTTGAAGAAACGCCTTACCGAAGCTCCCCTTCTTGTTCTTCCAAATTTTGCCAAAACTTTTGAGATTGAGTGTGATGCAAGTGGGCTTGGTATTGGTGGTGTTCTTATGCAAGAGGGCAAACCCGTGGCATACTATAGTGAGAAGTTAGATGGCGCACGCCTCAACTATCCTATATATGACAAGGAGCTCTACGCTTTGGTTCGTGTTCTTGAAGTTTGGCAACACTATCTTTGGCCAAAAGAGTTTATCATTCATTCCGACCATGAGTCTTTGAAGTACTTGAAAAGCCAACACAATTTGAACAAACGTCATGCAAAATGGGTTGAGTTCATTGAGTCCTTCCCATATGTAATCAAATACAAGAAGGGCAAGGACAATGTAGTGGCGGATGCTCTTTCCCGCAAAAACACCCTTTTGCTTACTCGCTTGGATTTTCATGTCTTGGGACTTGAAGAGATCAAAGAACTCTATACTTCCGATTCTTTCTTTGCTCCGATATTTGAGAAGTGTTCCGTTGACCGAGGATTTGATGACTTCTATTTGCACAAAGGCTACTTGTTTAAAGCCAACAAAATTTGCATTCCCGAGTCTTCTCTCCGGAAGTTACTCTTGCAAGAGTCACATGGTGGTGGCCTTATGGGACATTTTGGTCGGGACAAGACACTTGCGATGTTAGCCACTCACTATTATTGGCCGAAGATGAAGCGGGACGTCGAGCGCCTTTGCAATCGTTGCACGACATGCCTTCAAGCTAAGTCTACTTCCAATCCTTATGGTCTTTACACGCCTTTGCCTATACCTCATGCACCATGGACGGATATTAGCATGGATTTTGTTCTAGGATTGCCGCGCACTAAGCATGGTCATGATTCTATATTTGTGGTAGTGGATAGATTCTCTAAGATGGCGCATTTCATACCTTGCCATAAGAGCGACGATGCTTCACACATTGCTTCATTGTTTTTCAGGGAAATTGTTCGCCTACATGGAGTACCGCAAAGCATTGTGTCGGATCGAGACGTCAAGTTCATGAGTTATCTTTGGAAGTCGCTCATGGCCAAGTTTGGAGTGAAGCTCTTATTCTCATCATCCTCGCACCCGCAAACGGACGGCCAAACGGAAGTGGTCAATCGAAGCCTCTCCACCCTTCTACGCATCCTCGTGAAGAAAAACTTGAAGTCATGGGAGGAATGCCTTCCACACGCGGAGTTCGCCTACAACCGCGCCAAGCACTCGACTACATCAAGGAGTCCCTTCATGGTCGTCTACGGGTTTGAGCCGCTCACGGCACTCGACATACTTCCGCTCCCCCTTCATGAGCGGATCAACATGGATTTCGACAAGCGCACCGCCGCCGTCAAGAAACTTCATGAAGAAACAAGAGCTACCATTCAAGAACATGTGCTTCGTCAAGCTACCCGCCTCAACGCCAAGAAGAAGGAACGCATATTTCAAGAAGGCGACCTCGTTTGGATCCACCTCCGGAAGGAAAGATTCCCTCATGAACGCAACTCGAAGCTCAAGCCAAGAGGAGATGGTCCCTTCAAGGTCCTCAAACGCATCAACAACAACGCTTACGTCATCGACATCCCCACCTCCAAGTACTTGGTGAGCAACACGTTCAATGTCTCCGACTTGTCACCCTATCATGGAGATGAGGAAGGCCACGAGTAGAGGACGACTCTTTCCCAAGGGGGAGATGATGTAGCCCCGCTCACCGACGACACTCCATCAAGACCAACTAGTCCCCCAAGTGGACCGATGACACGAGCCCGAGCCAAGGCTCTACATGATGAGGTGAACTCGCTCCTCACCACCCTTGATCTTGGTACCCCTTTGGATGGATTGCTACCTCATGCCGACGTGCTATGTGTCATTAGGTACAAGGCGCATCAAGACCCCGGAGAGGAGGAGGCGCCAAGGTCAAGGGAGGGAGAGAAGCAGCTGGACATGGAGATGATCATGAAGCCGAAGCCGACGTCGCCCGAAGCGCTCCAAGGAAGAGACGGACGCTGGCCGGTCCAGGACCCGGTCGGACCGGACCCTCAGCCGGGCGCCCCGGTCACGAGCCCGATCAACCGGGCGCAAACCGGGCCAGCTCCCTCGTACCGGACGACGACCGGACCCAGGACCGGAAACCTCGCAGTTTCCCGGTTTCCGACCGGTCGACCGGACCCGTGACCGGACAGCCCGGTCACGAGCCCGGTCGAGCCGGACCCATGACCGGACAGCCCGGTCACGAGGCCCGGTCGGACCGGATCCCAAACCGGATCCGACGGAGTGCCCCACCAAACTGCCTTAACTTATCCTTTCGCGTGCCCTGTTCGTCCTTGCTGGCCATGTGTGCCTATATAAGTAGCTGGAACCCCTCCTTAGCTCTTTAGACTTGTTTTGAACTCAAACCTACCTTTGAGCTTAGTCTCCCTTGGGTATCATCCCTCTGTAATCAAGGCACCTTGGTTGTTGACTTTGAACTTGTTGAGTGAGATTCTAGTACTTGTTACTCTCTCTCCCTCACCAAGCTCTTCCTCTCCAATCCCAATCTCTCTCCGGGAATTCTACCGCGTGTCTCTTCCTCGGAGATTCTATTGGCGTGGTCCATCGAGCCACGGAGGTAAGCATCGGGTGTATCGGGTTCGTGTGCGTGCGTGAGTCTCGGAGTTCCTCGTGCCCGTCGTGTTCTTCGTGTTCCTCGCATTTTCCCATCTTCCCCCTTGGTTTCGAAGTCAATCCGCGAGATCGGGCCACACACGGGGTCTTAGACCTCATCATGGACCCCACGTACTAAATGGGCTGGCCCATTAACAGGAAAGTGGGACCCACCTGTGCTTTTGGCCCGGCCCACTAGCTTGTTGGGCCGGCCCATTTGATCTAATGTGGACCCCACGTGCTAAATGGGCCGGCCCGATAGCAGGAAAGTGGGACCCACATGCTAATTGGGCCGGCCCAATAACTTCTTGGGCCGGCCCACTTGCTTTAAGGTGGACCCCACTTGGTAAATGGGCCGGCCCGATAACAGGAAAGTGGGTCCCACATGTTTTGTGGGCCGGCCCTTTTCCCTGTTGACCGGTCAAACGAGTGCATTCGGCCGGCCCACATGCTTAGTGGGCCGGCCCATTAATGTTTTGACCGAGTCAACCTTAGAGGTTAGGCCCGGCCCACGTAACTAATGGACCAGCCCAGCTATATAGTTGACCGGTCAAACTAAGTCAGCTGGCCCGGCCCGCAAACTTAATGGGCCGGCCCGCTTAAGACGTGGCGAGGCCTCGTGTGGGCCTACCATCTACCACGGGGTTTCGGCGGTTAACGCCGTTAGCCGCCGGTTAACGGCGTACGCCACGTGTCGGCTTGCATGACGTCGGCGAGTCAACGGGCTCCCGGAAACACTTCGCAACGGTCCGATTTTCCGTGGCGGAAGCGCGCCCAAGCGCGACGGACCGAAAAAATCGTCGTAGGACTTTGCCTGACGCAGTTTCGACAACAGAACCCATATCGTCGGGTTAGGTCCATAGGCGACGAAAAATACCACTTAGCGGACGATTTTGAGACGTTGTCTATCAGAACTTTTCTTGTAGTGTGACATAAGAAGACTATGTGATTTAGTTTTTCATTTTTCTGTTTTTATTTTATTTTCTGCCCATTTGAATCTTGGTCAAATCCTAGGTTTGACCAAGATTTAGACAAGTTTAAAACGTGAAAACGAATAAGTAAGCCTGGATCCTTCTTAGTCACTCCAAAATGTACCAATTGATAGATGTGTTAACTTTGCTTCATGGAAAAAATAATGTCATGTAAATGAGTTAAATTGGATTTCCTACCCTTGAATCCATAGGAAACTTTGTTCTAATGCACCATAATAATCAACCGAGTTTTTACACCAACAAGTATGTCAATTACGTGTGGTGCCCACGCGTGAGATCCCACAATTCAGTGAGCACAAGTCACGTGCAATAGGTACGCAAACTCCCAGCCATCTTCTTTGTCAAGAGAAGACGCATCAGGATGCGTATTGGAAGTCTCTGGGTCCTTCAGGATCCTTCGGTTGTCCCTCTCACAAAAAAAACAAATCTCTCTCATTCTCGGCCTCGCTCGACTCGCTCGCTCGCTCGGACCTCCTGCTCACTGACAAACCCTGCACAATAGTCATCATCTTCACCCGAAAAAGGGGAGACACCATAATGCTCTCCTTCTGTTGTCCTTCCGAGTGATCTCTCTTCCTCCGAGTTTCACTAGACGGGCAAACACACATGTGCTGCATAGTAATAATAAAAAGGTAGAAAAATCGATATACGAATCTATAATTAAATAGGTTAAACTAGGGTTTTTCCCAGTACTACAGATCAAGGTTCAAAAAAATCCAACTACGGGGTTCGAACAACACGATTCTATTCCAAGAATTTTTTCAACCTCATCCAAATGGCCTCAAACTATAGGGTTAGCATCTAGTGCAGTATGTGTGAAAATGTATGCACTATGTGTGCTATAACTTGTATGTCTTTGATACGTCTCCAACGTATCTATAATTTCTGATGTTCCATGCTAGTTTTATGACAATACCTACATGTTTTGTTTATACTTTATGATGTTTTGATGCGTTTTCTGGAACTAACCTATTAACGAGATGCCGAAGTGGCAGTTCCTGTTTTTCTGCTGTTTTTGGTTTCAGAAATCCTGGTAAGGAAATATTCTCGGAATTGGACGAAATCAAGGCCCACGATCTTATATTTCCACGAAGCTTCCAGAACACCGGAGAGGCACCAGAGGGGAGGCCCAGGGCCTCCACACAACATGGCGGCGCGGCCAGAGGGGGGGGGCGCCCCCCTACTGTGTGGGTCCCCCGTGGCCCTTCCGACTCGGCCTCTTCGCCTATAAGATGCCTCCTGACCTAAATCTTCGATACGAAAAAGCCACGGTACGAGAAACCTTCCAGAGCTGCCGCCATCGCGAAGCCAAGATCTGGGGGACACGAGTCTCTGTTCCGGCACGCCGACGGGACGGGGAAGTGCCCCCGGAAGGCTTCTCCATCGACACCACCGCCATCTTCATCACCGCTGCTGTCTCCCATGAGGAGGGAGTAGTTCTCCATCGAGGCTAAGGGCTGTACCGGTAGCTATGTGGTTAATCTCTCTCCTATGTACTTCAATACAATGATCTCATGAGCTGCCTTACATGATTGAGATTCATATGAGCTTTGTATCACTATTCATCTAGTTACTTTTGTGATGTTATTAAATTACTCTATTCCTCCTTCATGATGTAATGGTGACAGTGTGTGCATCATGTAGTTCTTGGCGTAGGTTATGATTGTAATCTCTTGTAGATTATGGAGTTAATTATTACTATGATGGTATTGATGTGATCTATTCCTCCTTTCATAGTATGATGGTGACAGTGTGCATGCTATGTTAGTACTTGGTATAATTGCAATGATCTATCATGCACTCTAAGGTTATTTAAATATGAACATCGAATGTTGTGGAGCTTGTTAACTCCGGCATTGAGGTGCTCTTGTAGCCCTACACAATTAATGGTGTTTGTCATCCAACAAGAGAGTGTAGAGTGGTTTTATTATGTGATCAATGTTGAGAGTGTCCGCTAGTGAAAGTATGATCCCTAGGCCTTGTTTCCAAGCACCGAAACTCCGTTTATTCTATCGTTACGTTGCATGTTTACTCGCTGCCATATTTTATTTAGATTGTTATTACCACTCATATACATCCATACTACTTGTATTTCACTATCTCTTCGCCGAACTAGTACACCTATACATCTGACAAGTGTATTAGGTGTGTTGGGGACACAAGAGACTTCTTGTATCGTGATTGCAGGGTTGCTTGAGAGGGATATCTTTGACCTCTTCCTCCCCGAGTTCGATAAACCTTGGGTGATCCACTTAAGGGAAACTTGATGCTTGTTCTACAAACCTCTGCTCTTGGAGGCCCAACATTGTCTACAAGAATAGAAGCACACGTAGACATCAAGCACTTTTCTGGCGCCGTTGCCGGGGAGGTAAGGTAAAAGGTATTCACATCCTCCGACTACTAAGCTATTTCCTAGCACTGTTGCCGGTGTGTGAGTGCTCGAAGATATTTCCTTTAGATCCTGCAATTGCATCTTTTTGTTTCTTGTTTTACACTAGTAAGGCATAATGGAAAGCAACAGTGAGCTTTTTATTCTATTTCCTGAGTTAAGACATGGATTGTTTGCTGCGAAAATTAAAAAACCTATGGAATCTTATTTGCATGCTAGTAGCAATGATATTAGTATGAACGCTTTGAACACCATTGTTGCTAATGATATGGAAAATTCTAAGCTTGGGGAAGGTGGTTTTGATGAGCATGACATTTTTAGTCCCCCAAGCATTGAGGAGAAAATTTTCTTTGATGATACTTTGCCTCCTATTTATGATGATTATAATGATAGTGGTCTTTTGGTGCCGCCTACTATGGAGAGTAAATTTTATTATGATGATACTATGCCTCCTACACTTGATGAGAATAATAATGATAGCTACTTTGTTGAATTTGCTCACACTACAACTAATAAAATTGATTATGCTTATGTGGAGAGTATTAATTTTATGCATATAGCTCATGGTAAGAATGCTTTATGTGATACTTATATTGTTGAGTTTGTTCATGATGCCACTGAAAGTTATTATGAGAGAGGGAAACATGGTTATATGCATCTTAATAATGTTAAGTTTCCCCTCTTTATGTTGAGAAATGTGAAGTTACTCTTGTTTTATCTTGCTATGCTTGTCACTTTGTTCTTCATGAATTTATTTGTGTACAAGATTCCCTTTTATAGGAAGTGGGTTAGGCTTAAATGTGTTTTGAATTTGCTTCTTGATGCTCTATTTTGCTTCAACTCTTATTTCTTGCGCGAGCATCATTAAAATTGCTGAGCCCATCTTAATGGCTATAAAGAAAGAACTTCTTGGGAGATAACCCATGTCTTTATTTTGCTACTGTTTTGTTGTGTCTTGGAAGTTGTTACTACTGTAGCAACCTCTCCTTATCTTTATTTTATTACATTGTTGTGCCAAGTAAAGTCTTTGATAGCAAGGTTGATACTAGATTTGGATTACTGCGCAGAAACAGATTTCTATCTGTCACGAATTCGGGCAGGGCTGTCTGTAGGTAACTCAGAAAAATCTGCCAATTTACGTGCGTGATCCTTAGATATGTGCGCAACTTTCATTCAATTTGAGATTTTTCATCTGAGCAAGTCCAGTGCCTCTAAAAAATTCGTCTTTACGGACTGTTCTGTTTTGACAGATTCTGCCTTTTATTTCGCATTGCCTCTTTTGCTGTGTTGGATGGATTTCTTTGTTCCATTGACTTCCGGTAGCTTTGGGCAATGTCCAGAAGTGTTAAGAATGATTGTGTCACCTCTGAACATGTGAAATTTTGATTATGTACTAACCCTCTAATGAGTTGTTTCGAGTTTGGTGTGGAGGAAGTTTTCAAGGATCAAGAGAGGAGGATGATATACTATGATCAAGAAGAGTGAAAAGTCTAAGCTTGGGGATGCCCCCGTGGTTCATCCCTGCATATTTCAAGAAGACTCAAGCATCTAAGCTTGGGGATGCCCAAGGCATCCCCTTCTTCATCGACAATTTATCAGGTCACCTCTAGTGAAACTATATTTTTATTCAGTCACATCTTATGTACTTTACTTGGAGCGTCTGTTTGTTTTTATTTTGTTTGAATAAATTCATGCTTGTGTGGGAGAGAGACACGCTCCGCTGTTGCGTATGAACACATGTGTTCTTAGCTTTACTCTTAATGTTCATGGCGAATGTTGAAACTGTTTCGTTCATTGTTATATGGTTGGAAACAGAAAATGCTGCATATGGTAATTGGTATAATGTCATGAATAATTTGATACTTGGCAATTGTTGTGCTCATATAGATCATGTTTAAGCTCTTGCATCATGTACTCTGTACCCATTAATGAAGAACTACATAGAGCTTGTTAAAATTTGGTTTGCATGATTGGTCTCTAGAGTCTAGATATTTTCTGGTAAAAGTGTTTGAGCAACAAGGAAGACAGTGTAGAGTTTTATAATGCTTGCAATATGTTCTTATGTAAGTTTTGCTGTACCGGTTCATACTTGTGTTTGCTTCAAACAACCTTTCTAGCCAAAGCCTTGTACTGAGAGGAAATGCTTCTCATGCATCCAAAACCTTGAGCCAAAAACTATGCCATTTGTGTCCACCATACCTACCAACTACATGGTATTTCTCTGCCATTCTAAGCAAATACTTCATGTGCTACCTTTAAACAATTCAAAAGCTATTATCTCTTATTTGTGTCAATGTTTTATAGCTCATGAGGAAGTATGTGGTGTTTTATCTTTCGATCTTGTCATTTACTTTTGACGGACTTTCACAATGGACTAGTGGCTTCATCCGCTTATCCAATAATTTTGCAAAAAGAGCTGGCAATGGGGTTCCCAGCCCCTATTAATTAACTTGCATTAATAATTCTCTTCACATGTTTTGCTCTGATTCATCAGTAAGCAACTTGATTTTGCAAATAGACACTCCTTCATGGTATGTGATTGTTGGAAGGCACCCGAGGATTCGGTTAGCCATGGCTTGAGAAAGCAAAGGTTGGGAGGAGTGTCATCTAAAAAAATAAAAAATATAAACTAAACTAAATTACATGTGTAAACAAAAGAGAAGAGGGATGATCTACCTTGCTTGTAGAGATAACGTCCTTCATGGGAGCCGCTCTTGAAAGTCTGGTTGATAAGGTAGTTAGAGTACCCATTACCATTCGTTGACAACAACAAACACCTCTCAAAACTTTATTTTTATACTCTCTATATGATTTCAAAACTTGAAAAGCTCTAGCACATGATTTAATCCCTGCTTCCCTCTGCGAAGGGCCATTCTTTTACTTTATTGTTGAGTCAGTTTACCCACTTCTTTCTATCTTAGAAGCAAACACTTGTGTCAACTGTGTGCATTGATTCTTACATGTTTACCTATTGCACTTGTTATATTGCTTTATGTTGACAACTATCCATGAGATATACATGTTACAAGTTGAAAGCAATTGCTGAAACTTAATCATCCTTTGTGTTGCTTCAAAGCTTTCTACTAAGAATTTATTGCTTTATGAGTTAACTCTTATGCAAGACTTATTGATGTTTGTCTTGAAAGTAGTATTCATGAAAAGTCTTTGCTATATGATTCAGTTGTTTAGTCATTATCTTTACTATCACTTCATTCACTTCATATGCTTTACAATAGTATGATCATGATTATGTAAGTAGCATGTCACTATAGAAATTATTCTTTTTATCGTTTACCTACTCGAGGACGAGTAGGAACTAAGCTTGGGGATGCTTGATACGTCTCCAACGTATCTATAATTTCTGATGTTCCATGCTAGTTTTATGACAATACCTACATGTTTTGTTCATACTTTATGATGTTTTGATGCGTTTTCCGGAACTAACCTATTAACGAGATGCCGAAGTGCCAGTTCCTGTTTTCTGCTGTTTTTGGTTTCAGAAATCCTAGTAAGGAAATATTCTCGGAATTGGAAGAAATCAAGGCCCACGATCTTATATTTCCACGAAGCTTCCAGAACACCGGAGAGGCACCAGAGGGGAGGCCCAGGGCCTCCACACAACATGGCGGCGCGGCCAGAGGGGGGCGCGCCCCCTACTGTGTGGGTCCCCCGTGGCCCTTCCGACTCCGCCTCTTCGCCTATAAGATGCCTCCTGACCTAAATCTTTGATACGAAAAAGCCACGGTACGAGAAACCTTCCAGAGCCGCCGCCATCGCGAAGCCAAGATCTGGGGAACAGGAGTCTCTGTTCCGGCACGCCGCCGGGACGGGGAAGTGCCCCCGGAAGGCTTCTCCATCGACACCACCGCCATCTTCATCAACGCTGCTTGTCTCCCATGAGGAGGGAGTAGTTCTCCATCGAGGCTAAGGGTTGTACCGGTAGCTATGTGGTTAATCTCTCTCCTATGTACTTCAATACAATGATCTCATGAGCTGCCTTACATGATTGAGATTCATATGAGCTTTGTATCACTATTCATCTAGTTACTCTGGTGATGTTATTAACTCTATTCCTCCTTCATGATGTAATGGTGACAGTGTGTGCATCATGTAGTTCTTGGCGTAGGTTATGATTGTAATCTCTTGTAGATTATGGAGTTAAGTATTACTATGATGGTATTGATGTGATCTATTCCTCCTTTCATAGTATGATGGTGACAGTGTGCATGCTATGTTAGTACTTGGTATAATTGCAATGATCTATCATGCACTCTAAGGTTATTCAAATATGAACATCGAATGTTGTGGAGCTTGTTAACTCCGGCATTGAGGTGCTCTTGTAGCCCTACACAATTAATGGTGTTTGTCATCCAACAAGAGAGTGTAGAGTGGTTTTATTATGTGATCAATGTTGAGAGTGTCCGCTAGTGAAAGTATGATCCCTAGGCCTTGTTTCCAAGCACTGAAACTCCGTTTATTTACTGTTCTGTTGCATGTTTACTCGCTTCCATATTTTATTCAGATTGCTATTACCACTCATATACATCCATACTACTTGTATTTCACTATCTCTTCGCCGAACTAGTGCACCTATACATCTGACAAGTGTATTAGGTGTGTTGGGGACACAAGAGACTTCTTGTATCGTGATTGCAGGGTTGCTTGAGAGGGATATCTTTGACCTCTTCCTCCCTGAGTTCTATAAACCTTGGGTGATCCACTTAAGGGAAACTTGCTGCTGTTCTACAAACCTCTGCTCTTGGAGGCCCAACACTGTCTACAAGAATAGAAGCACACGTAGACATCAGTCTTTCAAATTTGAATAAGTTTGAAATATTTGAAAAGGGGCTTTTGGCTTAAACATTTGAAACCCAAAACGACTTCTCTTCATGCTAGACTTCATAAGACCGAGTTTAGGGTTAGGGGGTAGATACATGATTTGTCTGGTTTGAATATGTCTAAACCTTGTTTGTCAACTTTAATGCTAACTATATGACATAAGAAGACTATGTGCTTTGGTTTTTCATTTTTCTGTTTTTTTTTAATTTTATGCCCATATATTTGAATCTTGGTCAAATCCTAGGTTTGACAAAGATCTAAACAAGTTTAAAACATGAAAATGAAAAGGGAAGCCTGTATCCTTCTTAATTAGTCACTCTAATATGAAGTTTTTGGGAGGTTTTTGAAATTTCCATGTTTGAAACCCAAAACCACTTCTCTTCATGCTTGACTTCATAAGACAGAGTTTAGGGTTAGGGGGTAGATACATGATTTGTATGGTTTGAATATGTCCAAACCTTGTTTATCAACTTGAATATGCTTACTATATGACATAAGAAGACTATGTACTTTGGTTTTTCATTTTTCTAATTTTTTTAATTTACTGCCCATTTGAATCTTGGTCAAATCTTAGGGTTGACCATGATTTAAACAAGTTTATAACATGAAATGAAAAGGTAAGCATGGATCATTCTTAGTCACTCTAAAATGAAGCTTTTGGGATGTTCTTGAAATTTCCATGTTTGAAACCCAAAACGACTTCTCTTCATGCTAGACTTCATAAGATCGACCGAGTTTAGGGTTAGGGGGTAGATACATGATTTGTATGGTTTGAATATGTCCAAACCTTGTTAATTTATCAACTTGAATGCTTACTATATGACATAAGAAGACTATATGCTTTTGTTTTTCATTTTTCTGATTTTTTATGAATTTTATGCACATTTGAATCTTTTGGTCAAATCCTAGGTTTGACAAACATTTAAACAAGTTTAAAATATGAAAATGAAAACGTAAGCATGGATCCTTCTTAGTCACTCTAAAATAAAGCATTTCGGAGGTTCTTGAAATTTCCATGTTTGAAACCCAAAACCACTTCTCTTCATGATTGACTTCATAAGACAGAGTTTAGGGTTAGGGGTAGATATATACATGAGTTGTCTGGTTTGAATATGTCTAGACCTTGTTTATCAACTTTAATGCTTACTATATATATGTCATAAGAATGCTATGTGCATTGGTTTTTCATTCTTTTGATTTTTTTCTGAATTTGTATGCCCATTTGAATCTTGGTCAAATCCTAGGCGGTTTGACCAAGATTTAAACAAGTTTCAAACATGAAAATGAAAAGGGAAGTCTGTATCCTTCTTAGTCACTCTAAAATGAAGCTTTTGGGATGTTCTTGAAATTTCCATGTTAGAAACCCAAAACGACTTCTCTTCATGCCAGACTTCATAAGATCGACATGGGGTAGATACATGATTTGTCTGGTTTGGATATATCTAGACCTTGTTTATCAACTTGAATGCTTACGACATGACATAAGAAGACTATGTGATTTGGTTTTTCATTTTTCTGATTTTTTTGAATTTTGTGCCCACCCATTTGTATCTTGGTCAAATCCTAGGTTTGATAATGATTTAAACAAGTTTCAAATATGAAATGCAAAGGTAAGCATGGATCCTTCTTAGTCACTCTAAAATGAAGCTTTTGGGAGGTTTTTGAAATTTCCATGTTTGAAACCAAAAACCACTTCTCTTCATATGCTTGACTTCATAAGACAGAGTTTAGGGGTTAGGGGTATAGATACATGATTTGTCTGGTTTGAATATGTCTAGACCTTGTTTATCAACTTTAATGCTTACTATATGACATAAGAAAACTATTTTCTTTGGTTTTTATTTTTTATGTTTGTTTTTTTTTTAATTTTGGTGCCCATTTGAATCTTGTCAAATCCTAGGTTTGACCAAGATAATTTAAACAAGTTTAAAACATGAAAACGAAAAGGGAAGCATGTATCCTTCTTAGTCACTCTAAAATGAAGTTTTTGGGAGGTTTTTGAAATTTCCATGTTTGAAACCCAAAACCACTTCTCTTCATGCTTGACTTCATAAGATAGTGTTTAGGGGTTAGGGGGTAGATACATGATTTGTATGGTTTGATATGTCTAGACCTTGTTTATCAACTTTAATGCTTACTATATGACATAAGAAGACTATGTGATTTGGTTTTTCATTTTTCTGTTTTTTTTATTTTTTTGCCCATTTGAATCTTGGTCAAATCCTAGGTTTGACCAAGATTTAGACAAGTTTAACATGTGAAAACGAATAAGTAAGCCTGGATCCTTCTTAGTCACTCAAAAATATGCCAATTGATAGATTGTTAACTTTGCTTCATGGAAAAAATAATGTCATGTCACTTACGTGTGGTGCCCACGCGTGAGGTCCCACACTTTAGTGAGCACAAGTCACGTGCAATAGGTACGCAAACTCCCAGCCATCTTCAAGAGAAGACGCATCAGGATGCGTATTGAAAGTCTCTGGGTCCTTCAGGATCCTTCGGTTGTCCCTCTCACACAAAAAAACAAATCTCTATCATTCTCCGCCTCGCTCGACTCGCTCGCTCGCACCTCCTGCTCACTGACAAACCCTGCACAATAGTCAACATCGTCACCCGAAAAAGGGGAGACACCATAATGCTCTCCCTTCTTATGTCCTTCCGAGTGATCCCTCTTCCTCCGAGTTTCACTAGACGGGCAAACACACATGTGCTGCATAGTAATAATAAACAGGTAGAAAAATCGATATACGAATCTATAATTAAATAGGTTAAACTAGGGTTTTGCCCACTACTACAGATCAAGGTTCAAAAAAATCCAACTACGGGGTTCGAACAACACGATTCTAATCCAAGAATTTTTCGACCTCATCCAAATGGCCTCAAACTATAGGGTTAGCATCTAGTGCGGTATGTGTGAAAATGTATGCACTATGTGTGCTATAACTTGTATGTCTTTCAAATTTGAACCAAATTTGAATAAGTTTGAAATATTTGAAAAGGGGCTTTTGGCTTAAACGTTTGAAACCCAAAACGACTTCTCTTCATGCTAGACTTCATAAGACCGAGTTTAGGGTTAGGGGTAGATACATGATTTGTCTGGTTTGAATATGTCTAAACCTTGTTTATCAACTTTAATGCTAACTATATGACATAAGAAGACTATGTGCTTTGGTTTTTCATTTTTCTGTTTTTTTTTGAATTTTATGCCCATGTATTTGAATCTTGGTCAAATCCTAGGTTTGACAAAGATTTAAACAAGTTTAAAACATGAAAATGAAAAGGGAAGCCTGTATCCTTCTTAGTTAGTCACTCTAAAATGAAGTTTTTGGGATGTTTTTGAAATTTCCATGTTTGAAACCCAAAACCATTTCTCTTCATGCTTGACTTCATAAGACAGAGTTTAGGGTTAGGGGGTAGATACATGATTTGTATGGTTTGAATATATGTCTAGACATTGTTTATCAACTTGAATGCTTACTGTATGACATAAGAAGACTATGTGATTTGGTTTTTCATTTTTTTTTCTTCTGAATTTTTATGCCCATTTGAATCTTGGTCAAATCCTAGGTTTGACCAAGATTTAAACAAGTTAAAAACAATAAAATGAAAAGGTAAGCTTGGATCCTTCTTAGTTACTCTAAATTAAATGAAGCTTTTCAAATTTTTTTTGAAATTTCCATGTTTGAAACCCAAAACCACTTCTCTTCATGCTTGACTTCATAAGACATATTTTAGGGTTAGGGGGTAGCTAGATACCTGATTTTTCTGGTTTGAATATGTCCAAACCTTGTTTATCCACTTGAATTCTTACTAAATGACATAAGAAGACTACGTGCTTTCGTTTTTCATTTTTTTCATTTTTTTGAAGTTTTATGCCCATTTGAATCTTGGTCAAATCCTAGGTTTGACCAAGATTTAAACAATTTTAACACATGAAAATGTAAAGGTAAGCATGAATCCTTCTTAAGTCACTCCAAAATGAAGCTTTTGAGAGGCTTTTTGAAATATCCTTGTTTGAAACCCAAAACCAGTTCTCTTCGTGCTGGACTTCATAAGACATAGTTTAGGGTTAGGGGGTAGATACATGATTTTTCTGGTTTGACTGCGGTTAGACCTTGTTTATCAGCTTGAATGCTTACTGTATTACATAAGAAGACTATGTGCTTTGGTTTTTCTTTTTTTGAATTTTGTATGGGCATTTGAATCTTGGTCAAATCCTAGGTTTGACCAAGGTTTAAACAAGTTTAAAACATGAAAATGAAAATGTAAGCATGGATCCTTCTTAGTTTCAAGGGCCGTTTTACCACTCGATCATAAATATGTTTTTTCTTTTGGTTATTGCTGAAAGGAGCAAAACTAAATTAAATGTGTGTTTTCTATCAAGGGGCTACCACATGAAGTGCATGTGCACACTACCACCAATCCAATTTTCACATGTCGACATATGATACATTGTAGCTAAAATGGCAATTTCCAACGATGCACGAATTATCTTTGTGTGCAACCATATACATAATTATTTTTGGGCTATCAGTTTTATTATTTCAAATCTAATTGGGAGGAAGGGCACATGACTTACAATTCAAAAAAGGTAAATACGTTGACATGCCCCTATCGAAGATGTGTGGAAGCCCAAAACAATTAATGGCCAAACATGTGTGTGCGTTGCATCCAAGTAGCATAAATAACAGACACCAATAGTTTGACCTAAAATTGTAATCAAGCCAAAGGTAGGTACAATTCATAATTAATCTTCATACAATGTAATTGTCGATGTTGTCTAGCTTGACTAGATTCTCATATATGCCGATATCGGGGTGATTAACGATAAATTAAGTTGCAATGGACTTTGCAAACAACATAGTCAACTAGGTAGAAAAGCCTATCTAAACTCAACATACATGATATCACTTTCGTGTGATGCTTTCATTACCCTTCAAGTTCGGAAGGAGGGTTTGAGCTGCAAAGTACTAGTTGTGAGGTGTTTTGCAACTCAATGTTCATGCATGGTGCTGATTCGGTCGGCCATAGCATCGATGTGATCATCTTCATTTCATTTGAGAGAGGGACTCATTTGTCTTTTCTTATTTGTATTTAGGGCCCTTAGAGGAAATTGCACAAACCACCGCATATAGATGTCATCGTTGGGTAAAACACTTACGTTACCTGTTTTTTTTCACAAAAGTAATATGGTGTGTGGAGGTTCAAACGTAGGACTAAACTATGTAAGAGAAAATCAGATGATCGGGGATCGCCAACTACTAGTTTTTATTCCAAATTGTATCCATAGTTAGTGATGTATATGTGCAAAAAAAGTAAAGTGTGCGTTTTGTGCAACAATCACAGCAATAAGTGGTGTGTCGTGCAATTTCCTCGGGCCCTTACTAAGGGCCTGGTTTCCTTTTTCTTTTTTTATATCTTGAGATACTCTGAGCACTCCCTCCATCCCAAAATTACTACTCGATCTGTACATAGTACTCCCTCTATAGGAATCTGATTCCACGGAACTTTTTCAGTACATAAGTCTCCTCCTTAATTCCCATGCCAACTTAACTCCCCCAGCGAGAAAAATCTCCTCTTCGCTCTCTAGTCTCTACCAAGCCGGCCGCCTCGCTACTTCCCTAGCTTCCTCCCTACAGCACACCTCGCCCCCGTACGCGAGCTAGGTCCAGCCGGAGATAAGGCACAGCCGCCCCCGCTGGAAGAATGCTCAGAGGAAGTCCGGGCAGGAGGACAAGGGTGACGCCATCCAGGATGAACTTCTCGGGCTGGTGTTCCTGCGCCTCACCTCGCCTCTGGATCTCGTCTGCGCCGCGTTCACCTGCAGGAGCTGGCGCAAGGTCATCGCGGCGGAGGACTTCCCTGTCGTCTCCGCTCCCCACGGTGCGCCATCCTCCATAGTCGCCGGCCACTACCACATCAGCTTCTCCCATTGTCACTATCATCCGTCTGGCTTGCTGCCCCACTTCGTTCCCTCTTCCTCGTCATGTTGGGCCGGGGTCGCCGCAAATAATCTCGCGCTCGACTTCCCCCCACGGGCGCCAAATGGCGACCTCAGCTTGGAGCCCACCGACTCTCGGGGCGGCCTCCTACTCCTTGCGGACTTCGACCACACCGAACACAGGAAGCCTTTCGAGCAGCCTTCACGTCTCGTCGTCTGCGATCCCCTGGCAGGTCAGTACGTGACGGTCCCTCCACCCCCTGTTGTTTCGAACACAACATTCGTAAGCTTGTTCCTGGGTGCCGCCCTCCATGGCGAGGACGCTGCGGCGCGCATCAGTCTGTCAAATTACAGGGTAACGTGCCTGATCTATCATGACGGCATCTGCAAGACCTGCGTGTTCTTGCCTGGCCCTTGTGGCCACGCTTGGACCTCCTCCGGCGCCACCGTGCCTCTCGACGCCACGCACACGAGCCCGTCGGATATCCTCTTTGTTGGGTGCAACGCCCCTTTCTTCCAGTGGTACGTGTTCGGTGCGCTCGGAAACTTCATTCTTGCTCTCGACAGAGAATCCGGCGAGCTCTCACGCTTCGAGAGAGCTCGAGATGAGGACTGGCTTCACACCGTGCCGATTGAGATGCTGGGCAGGCCCTCGCGCGTGCTGAATTGGTACGTGCTAGAGCTGCCGTGGCCACCTACCTTTCGAGCTTGCTTATCCTAGGATTCTGGCTTCTTGGGTTGGATTAGTGTCGACCATGGTGCTGTCGACACGGTCTGGAGGTTGAAGACGAAGGCATCTCAAGGATTTTGTTGTAATTTCGTTTTTGTTAAGGTGTTTTGTACTATTTGATGTTTCTCTTAATGCCAGAGGGTTTATTTCCGCTAGTCAAACTTGACATAGTTGTACGTTTTGAAGATTACATTTAACTTGTTCATCATGATCCGAACTTCTAACATAATATGGTATACTAGAATAGGAGGAGTAACACTTTTCGCATTTGGGCCAAATATAAAGTACTAACTCCGGTTCATATTAATTGGCTCTAATATGGATGTATCTAGACACATTTTAGTTCTAGATACATCCATATTGAAGTCAATTAATATGAATCGGAGGGAGACGTCCATTTCAAGGAATAAGGCGCACGCGTACTCCAAGACGTATCTTTTGGTCAAATTACCATGACCATTGAATTGACAAGACAATACACACAGCATTGGGGCGTGCTCGATGGTGCTAGCTGCTGCTATACAGACATGTGATAGACATCGCGGAAGCGTCGCAAATAGAAAACAAATCATATTTTTTGGGGGAGTGATGTTTTGGCTCCTGGGTGTGCGTATGCTCCCTTTATTTTGAACTTCAACATCTATGTATTTTGAAATGTCAAAAAATTCTAAACAAAAAATTAATCTTTTCATCTTCGCATGCTAAGAGCGCATAAAGTCTTTCCATAAAAAACTAAATTGTTGTTTGGGCTGTGTAAAAAAGATAAAATTTATTGCTAAAAATAAAGTTGTTTGTAATACTTGCTTTTGTCTTCTTACATCAACCACAAAAAATATCGGCTTTTCACGAAACTACACGCACACACATAGATTATCGAGGAGTACATGCGAATTTTTTTGTTAGAATATTTTGAAAATTAAAAATATGTTTTTTTGGGTCGAGGTAGCATATCCACCCAAGAGCCGAATTAAATTTCCGATTTTTTTTACTTACAATTTCATCGGGAAGACATGGATGCGCGCAGGCGGCGTGCAAGGCAAGGCATCGATTTGACCGCACGTACTTAGGGCAGGTCAGGCTGCCAGCGTACTTATTTCGGGCAGGTGAGGTACCCGAACTCAAAGTCCTCTTCAGCGTCTCTCTCTCTCTCTCTCTCTCTCTCTGTCTTTATTGAGTGTACTAGCGCGTGTTCATACTGCACTCTATCAAATGCTCACGGTCAGCGAGAAGAGCCACAGCCCGCTCTACCCGAAGGGGATTCTCTGGCTTGGCCTTTCCTGACTTTGGATCATTGACAGCCGGGTCCCCCAAATTGTGGGATCTGCATTTCAGGGACTCAAAGTCAGGGAAATGTTTGAGGGTAAAGTAAGAGAATATTTACCAGTATAATTGGTTGATTAGATGATTAAGTGGTGGAATCACAACAGATGGGAGCAGTACATGGTGGAAACCGCAAAATATCCGTCCAAATGGTTTTTTTGTGCAACATACGAAGTATGAGGTGGTGGAACTTGAGGCCAGTGACTTTACTTACTCCAAAATGCAACTTTACGTACATGAGCCATCGGATCAAGATCCAACGGACACAGTTGATCCAGAATTTGAAGTGACAATTTAAGTTGCTCGGAAAAAATCGAAAACATTACAGTAAGATATATATCTTTCCTTAAGTATTCTGGTAAAGTTTCACTTCATTTAAAAATTGAGTTTAACTTTAAGTTCAAAATTTGGATCAACCATGTGCGTTGGATCTTGATCAAATGACTCACGTACAAGTCGCAAGTGAAGTCACTGGATCTCAGTCCGTGGTGGAATCTGCAATTCCCTCGCCTATCTATATACAAGTTGAAGACTACGACCCTCTATCCCCTCACCTTCCCATCCTCTAAATTCATATTCCATTTAGAATCGTTGGGCATGGAGGTTCCTCCTGGTAGCTTTAGAGCTTTTTTTGACGATGCTAAATTGAGAAGACTGCTCACCTGCGGTTTGTGCTCTCAATCCGCACAACCTCCATTTTGGCAGGTTAGTACTTTCTTCACTAGGTTCATCCAGTTGTATTTTAATTTGGGCCAACAATCGTGTTAATTTCCTTTAATTAAGCAGTGATGTTCATGCAAGAAGATTGCATACGACAGCTGCGCTAGGAACCTGCCCGGTGGCGCGTGCCCGGGATGCCAGGGCGTCTTCCAAGGTGAAAGTCCTCCATCTGAAAGTACGGAATTTTCCCGTGAATGTGTTATGGAAAAGAATGGGCAGAGAAGAACGTTCATCTGCGGTTTGTGCTCTCAAATCGCACGACGTCCACTATACCGGGTTAGTACTTTCTTCACTAGGTTGCACCCAGCTATATTTTTCTTTGGGCCAACAGTCATGTTAATTTCCTTGTATTAAGAAGTGCATTCGCATGGGGGAGCGAGGGTATATTGCATGCGGAAGCTGCTTAAGAAACCTGCCCAGTCCCGTGTGCCCGAACTGCGACGGCATCTACGAAGAGGAAGTAGATTTAATTAGATTTGTCTCCTTGTTTAAGGTGGATTGCAGCAACGATGGTTGCGACATGAGCGGCGACTTGCTCGAATACTTGCAACACGAGGCGACGTGCCCGCATGCGCCAACGAGACGGTAGGTGGTTGATCTTGCCGGTCTCGATGGAGAAGATGATCGCGCTTCGAGGCTAAGATCTGAGCTCGGTGGAGAAGGACCGGATGGAGTTTCCTTTTCTAGATCTAGAGTTATTTTTGTAATTTTGGATGTCTTGTCCGTAGTTTCCTTTTACTTGGAGGGTCCTCCTTGCAGTCTGTAATCCCACCGTCATCATAATATAAAAGCAGTGTCACCAGGTCCTTCGGGACTTTTCTGTGTTCAAAAATGTACTGATTTTAGACATGTCGTCTATTTATGTGTGCGATGTTGTATCGTCTATTACCGTGATTAGTTTGAGCGTGTCCATGTCCTAGAACAAAACTTCGGCATGATGTACTTGTATGTTTAATTGAATTCGACCAAGTATAATGTGGAACCGGTCATTGCGAGCATATGGAGATTGTGAACCGGTAATTGACAGGTGGTACATGCTCCTATCTTAATCTTGTTTATCTAATGGTAATTGTGATTTATGCGGTACTGAATTAATTAGTTTTAGTTATAAACATGGACTCTTTGGACGGGGGCTCCTTTTCGAACTAGATCGGGGAGAATTATGAAGTGCTAGAAGGGAACAAATTAGTACATGAGTGTTTTCCGTGAAATGGTAAAATTTTGTAGTGGCAGATTGCCGACAATGCAATTTTTTCACGTGGTTGATATGGTAGGATGGATATTTCCAAGATTTCACGAATTATTTCGGTTTGTGACCATATATTAAATTAGTTTTGGGCTCATTTCCATTTAATATGAAATTTCAACCGAAGTACACGAAGTACAATTAAAAAAGGAGAAACTATATATACATGATGTGCACTAAAGGTGTGGTACCCCCAAAAAAATGACCAAACATATGCGTTGCATCCAAGTACGTAACACCCATATGGCAAACAAAAGCATTGAGTAGTTGTTTGTGATGTAAGTAATCTACATGTATATCAAAAATACCAAACCTGGAACACCAAAATAATTTTTAGAAGAACTTGCCAGATTTTGGCACCATGCATGTTGGAGTTTTTTTTTTGACACAATCCGTCTTGGAGTTCGCATGGCTCTCTTCGGAAGTGAGAGGTGAGTTGGTTAATGCTAGAACCATGGCAAACTTCCGAATGTTAGTAACTTAGCATGGACTCATCATTTGTGATGAACTACCTAGGAACAATGCCAAACATGACATACCTATGTTCTTGAGAATATTCCCTTTCACCGATTTTGGCACCATGTGTGTTTTTAAGTATGTTTGCATGCCTTCTTGATTGGTTATTGAAATACCATGTCAAACTGTCGATACATGGAAAATTCCTTTGCTACAATCAAATAAATTTCGGGCTCCTTTGATTCAAAGGAATGTGGAGGGTGTAGGAATATGAAAGGTGCATGATTGGAATGTTATGCCAAGTTGAATCCTATAGGAACATGATGTGTCTTTGATTGTGGCAAAGGAACTTTTCCATGAGGTATTAGCTAATGTTTTTTCCTATAGGATTTGCACTACAAGATTTCTATAGGAATAGTTCCTATGAATCAAATGACTTGTATAGGAAATTTTCCCATAAGAACCAAATCCAACATAATTCCTATGTCAATCCTATGAAAGGAGCCCGATTCCCATAGGATTCAAGTAGAAATGACATCCCAATTCTATGATTTTCCTTTTCCTATACTTTCCATTTCCTATGAACCAAAGGAGGCCTAACTACTTGGTCATACTGAAACAATTGCCAAATAAATTCCGTGCATCCTATGGCCCCCGTGAGTTTGACCTAAATTTGAAATCATGGTAAAAGGTGCTTAAAATAGGCAAATAAAAGAATGGAGTCAACTTTTTTTTTGAAGTACTACCTAGGGAAAATACTAAACATGCCATAATGCAAACTGTGTTTTAGAGAGAAGCCCTTCAAAAAAGTTGGCATCCACTTGTTGATTTTGCTATCGACATGACAAAATAACTGATCAGATGACCAAGTGGTGAAATTTGCAACATATTAGACCACCACATGGTGGAAACTGCTAAAAATCTTGAAAACTGCAAAGAAAAAGTTAAAGTGGTGGTTTGTGCAGCATATGGAGGATTGAGTAGTACAAGTTGGATGTGCACTACCGTGGGCCCGTGGTAATGTTCGCCTATTATGATGATGGCAAGAAAAAATGATGTTTTCTCTACTGAAACTGTCCCGAGCTGATTTGACGAGACAAAATACAGCTACACGACGTGCAAGGGACAGCTATATAGTACATTAGCTTCTTCTCGGGTCACACGCCTGCACCACAGGTGCAATAAGTGCAGCAGAGACCAGAGAGAGAAGGAACGCCCGTAGTATATTTGATTTCAATTCACATTGTTTTTTTCCTTGCCTCTCCGTCTTCTTCACCTCCATCTTCTCGGTGTTTTCAAGAGTGATTATCAAGTGGAGAGACAATTGCATTGGGAAAGTCTCTCCACTTGATAATCTCTGTTGAAAAAAATCGCACGTATTGTGACATGTGAAGGCTGCACGCGTGGGGAAGGGAGACGCAAACGCCGCACCGCATCATTAGTAGTAGTATACCTTTCTCTCCTCGCCCCGGCTGGCCGCCCGCCGCAAAGATTCCTTCCATAGCGCTTGCCGTCTCCTCCAAAAACCCCCAGCGCACTTGCATCCGCCATCCACCTAAATCCACCGCCGAGTACCTTTCTGTCCTCACCACCGCCGCTGCGCCTTGTTCCCCGTCCGGCGAGATCCGCTCCGCTACCTGCTACACACTTCGAGCAGACGACTGCGGCGTTGCGTGTGTCGCCGCCATGTCAGATGGAGGCGGAGCCGCTCAACTCCCGAAGGCGGGTCGATCCAGATTGCGCAGGGCCTCCATCGAGCCTCGACCTCATCAGCCGCCTCCCCGACGAGATGCTGCACATCATCATCTCCCTCCTGCCCATGATATCCGCTGTAAGGACAACCTTGCTCTCAAAACGGTGGCGCCACCTCTGGCGCTCCGTCCCACTTAACCTCCTCGCCGACGACAACGACCCGACCAGATTCTCCACATCATCTCCCACCTGCCCACTATATCCGTTGTAAACACAACCTTGGTCTCCAAACGGTGGCGCCACCTCTGGCACTCCGTCCCACTTAACCTCGAGATCGACGACCAACTCGCCAAGCAAAACCACAAACGCATCGCCGCGGTCTCCAGTATCCTCGCCGCTCACCCTGGCCCCGCCAGAAGCGTATCAATCGACCCCTTCAGAAGCACTTGCAAGGTCGACACCACGCTCGACAGTTGGTTCCGGTCCAGCACCCTATCTTGCGTCGAGAACCTCAGATTCAATGGTGGAACAGTGATGCGCTCCTTCCCGCTGTCCGCGCTCCGCTGCGCGCCCACGCTGCGCATTGTCAGCATTTGTACTTGCTATTTGCCCGAGATTTATGCCAACTCCATGCTTCTTTTCCCCCAACTCAAGAAGCTCATGCTCTATGACCTCTACATCTGTAAGGCGGCAAACATCGACCGCCTGTTCACCC
The DNA here is from genome assembly GCF_022539505.1 of Lolium rigidum. Lineage (NCBI taxonomy): Eukaryota > Viridiplantae > Streptophyta > Magnoliopsida > Poales > Poaceae > Lolium > Lolium rigidum. The sequence goes on from NC_061508.1 coordinate 174,370,690, forward strand.
GCTGTATTGGGCTCGAGGCACTTCACCTTGAGGGGGTCCACGGGTTCACCCACCTCAACATTCACATGCCAAATCTTCGTACAATTAGTGTTGCTAGCTATTAGAAACGCAACACCACCGAACTTATTCAGTTAGACACGGTGCAAATTATGGATGCATCTTGCCTCGAGAGATTGGTCATATGTGTTCATGATGTTCCACTACTAATCCAGGTCGCCAACGCACCAAAGTTGATGGTGTTGGGCTTTGCGTCGTACCCTGGCTGCCAACTTGTTATTGGACGCATAAACTTTTTGGTAGAACGGCCTTCTTCTTGTTGAATTAACTCACATTTTTGTTATTTTTTTTTTACATATGTACCATTGTCCTGTAGAGGATGATGCCCATAAGCTTGGAACATTCTCTGTGCACAGTGAAGAACTTGGTTCTAAAATCTGACGGCCCTCGTCTGGATCAACTACTTGCATTTCTTAGATGCTTTCCCTGCACGGAGAAGCTACATATCAAGGTAAATTCGTTGTTGTTAACTGTTTACCACTATGAGCAAAAAGTGTAGAGTTACATGGAGTTAACCTGTTATTAGCCTAGATCAGTTGAACAATATTTGCTCAAAACTAAACTTCTTGTCATACAATGTGTTGTATCTTGATCTCTCCCGTCCGAGTCGCTCCCCATAAAGGCCGCGCGCTCCTCTTCCAATTCCCCCTGCTCTCCCTCTCAAACACGCCCCCAAGCCGTCGGAATTCCTCGCCGGAGGAGCTCGCCGCGGCTCCGCCTCCATCCACCGGCCAGCGCCGCCACAGGCCGATCTAGACCATGCTGCCGCCCCTAGCTCCGCCTCGCCGCGCCCCACGCTGTCCACGCCTCGTCCAGGCCGGGAACGCGCCTTTTTTGTGCACGCCGGAGCCGCGCCGGCCAACTTCTCCACTGCCGGCCACATCAGCGCCACCTCAGCGCCACGTGTCGCCACGCGCGCGCCCAGTCAGCGCCACATGGGTATTCCCCTTTTCCTTTTGTGTCTTTCCCCTTCTCTGTCAATTAATCACAGCCATCTGTTTAAGTAGATCTGACGGATCAGAGAGCGTGATCCGTGCGAAGGGGTACCGGCCAATAGAAATGCGCCATGTGTCAGGGACACACCCTAGTTTTCGTTTTAACATCGATTCGATAGTTCGCGCTTTGTAAAAATCGTATCTAGAGATCAGTAGGTCCAAAAATCACAAACTTTATATCGTTGGAATCCTAAAAACATGAGGAACATTTTGGAACAATAAAATGTGGACTTACAGAAGTTTGATATTCATTTATATTTAAATGCCTAATCGGAGTACTTCACCCATAAAATGAGATCTACACACCATTTTCGAGTGATTCCTCTTGCATATGCTTGCAAATGGAACCCTCTGACCAGTAGTACCAAAACCATCATTTGTCTACTGTACCAAAACAACTTTTACAATTAATGGTAGTTGCCCTTCGCTAGTGCGACATAGAATGTTCGCGATAGTTCAACCAACCGTAAAACTTGACCATGGCATTATGCTTATAGTGACAACCAGAGAACAATAAATGGTGCACTTGTGTAAATCTCATATGCACCTCATGTCTATGTTTGTGCAGTTTTGTTTTGCATTGTGTTTATGGAGCTATTTATGTATGCTTGTAGATTGCGACTGTGACAGCTGCAACCTTTGTGACTGTGAAGATTGCAACTCCTCCCTTTGAGAAAGGCAAGTGACACACACCAAAAGTCTCAGTTTTATTTCTTCCACCGTAGTGTTTTTATAGTAGACATGTCTAGGGTTTATGCTTGTTGCATGCTGGTAAATCCTAGTAGTTTAGCTACACCACTCCTAGACTCCCTTAGCCGCCATTAAATTTAGTTGTTACCAGCTATGCCATGAAAAAGTTTTGATAGTGGTTAAGGAAAAAACAACTAAGTTTAATGAACCTGCCTGGGTGAATGGGGAAGTTATGGAGAGGGTGGCTGTATCAGGGGACAAGACCCTGGTGCTAGTGCACATTTGCGGAAAGTCACCCAGGCTTAAAGAGATTGTAGACAACCTTGCTCATTAGCTTCCCGTACAGCCACATGCTACTATGGCTCTGGCTTGACAAAGTATGTTGTATGAACCCGGATCCTAGGGGCCAGGTGGTGGTAGAGGTGGATACTGTAGGTGGAACGGGGCCCTTAAGGAATGGTTCGGGTGATTACACACAGAAGGTCTCGACCACGGTCTACACCTGTCCTTGAGCAAAATGTGCATCGAGGTAGAAGAATTGACCTGGCCATGTGGGTAAAGGTGTACAACCTCTCGAGAGTGTAAAATCTAAGTACTTAGCCGAGTCCCCGGTTATGGACAACTTGAGCCAACTGACAAGTCACTTGTTCGAAGATCTCCTCATCCCAATTTCTTAAATAAAATCCTGATGGGTGAACAAGGGTAGGAACGTACATTGGGGCTTTACCAATGTTACTGTTAATTGGTACATTGGGGTTTTACCAATGATATTGTTAATTAGATTGAAAGAAAATGTTTTGATAAAAGATAGGGAAAATTGGCTTTATGCAAAATGAACCTGAGCTCTACCAGCCAGATGTGCACGTAGGTGTAGGATGCCTTTTGAGTCCACAAAAGTGTCCTTGCCAATACAATTCCAAATGTATTGATTCCTTCGGGCTGCAACGTTTGATGTTGCAAGTATCCCTAGCTGCTGAAGAAGATGTTAGGATCACGAGTCTTTGCCCAACATGTCTGCATGTGGCATCCGTGAAGGAAGAGGACTCCATGCTATTTGCTTTCCGCTTGATATTGAACTCTGATTTATGTTTATGCTAGCCCTTGAGCTATGCAAGTTGTATCGAACTATTTTAGTTTCCGCTGGTTCATTTGCTGTAATTGAGACCTTTACTATTTGATAATTCATCTCTGTGTGTGCTAGCAGTTCGATCCGGGACTAGTACTAATGCACAGGGACTTGCACTTTTTAAAGTGAGGTCATCACACAGGACCAACACTGAGTACATGCGATGCGACTTTAGTGGTGTTGGTGGTAAAGACGGAGATGTCAGTTTAGAAGGAAAGTTAGTGCCCAAGAGGGACACCTTCCGTTACTTGGGATCAATATTGCAAAGCAATGGTGATATCGATGAGGATGTTTGCCACAGGATCAATGCAGGGTGGATGAAGTGGAGGCATGCATCTGGTATCCTATGTGACAAGAAGATCCCACAAAAGGTAAAAGGTAAGTTCTATAGGACGGTACGTTAGACCGGCGATGCTTTATGGGGCAGAATGTTAGCCCACTAAAAGACAACATATCCAACAAATGAGTGTCGCAGAGATGCGCATGCTGCATTGGATGTGCGGCCATACAAGAAAGGACCGGATTAGGAACGAGATAATTCGTGATAGGCTAGGGGTGGCACTGATCGATGAGAAGCTAGTCCAACACCGACTAAAGTGGTTTGGGCATATCCAGCGGAGACCTCCAGAAGCTCCCGTTAACAGTGGAACTCTAAAGCGTATAGAGGAGAGACTAGAAGAGGTAAAGGACGACCAAAGTTGACATGGGCGGAGGCGATAAAAAGAGACCTAAGTGATTGGAATGCACCTAAAGTCTTGGCTTTTGATAGGACGGCATGGAGATCAGTGATCCATGTGCCGAAACCTTAGTCACTCGCTTCTTTTCTCTTTCCCTTTTTCTTTATTTTCCTTCTTTCTTATTTTTTCTTTTTCTTTCCTTCTCTTTGTTTTGGTTCTCTTTTCTATTGAGTTTCATATCTAGCCTACCCCAACTTGCTTGGGAAAAATGCTTTGATGTTGTTGTTGTTGTACCTCCACTTCCATCTAAACCAGTTTTCCACTGGATGCCATGGCAAGCAGTGAACTACGCCTTCTCACCTCACCTATGTCGAGCTTCACCGTGCACACCAACTAGATCTTGGCAAGCACAAGGTCACTAGAAAACCCTAACCAACTGTACGGAGACAAAGCAATATTCTGGACGTTTAGCCAAAGTGGATCTCCACCTCAGCAACTGCATACAAACTACTGATTGTATGTCATGTTGAATCGGATTCCTACGATATGGTGTTTGCACATTTGCACCATAGGAAAAACAAAGAATCCTAAGAGTCTGGATAGATGGGAAACATTCCTAGAGATTACATATAATTTTGGGAACTTTATTAATATTATACCCAAGAGAATACACATTTACAGGAATAAAAAACTGAGGCTGGTTTAACTTACTACTCGCACAAATTCACAATGATTGAGACACAAAAAACTATCTGCCCTTAAAAGGTAACCAAAAGGAACCAAACAGAAATAGCAAGATTAACTACAGGCACCAAGAAAACCGAGAAAGATTCAGTGAGGCGTGTGCCACATAGCAAAACTCATCATGTCGGAACTCGATTTAATGGCCCAAAATCTGTGAGATGCGTCTTTCAGCATCCATCGGTATATCTCTACCAGGTACATTGACCTTTAATACGCTCAAGTATCTACACGATCAACATAACCTCAAATTAAACATAGTTTAACACAAAAAAATGTAGTTAATGAAAATAGCATGCTTACTCTTTGGCAGAAAATAAATATTCGTGTTCACCGATGAATCCGAGCAAGGACTGCACATAGAGAAATGGGGTAAATAAGATTTAAAAAATAAAACAGAATGGGATACCAACAGTGTGATCTCATTAGTATACCTCAAAAGGCAAATTTAACAGTTCATAGAATGTCCGAACACGATCTAGTCTCTGTTGGACTGCCTCGCTATCAATTGAGGGCATGGCTGCAAGGGCCTGCACATATATAAAATAATTTACACATGTGAATGTGAAATCATTGAATATGTCAAAAACTACTCATTCAATATGTCAAAAACTACTCATTCAATATGTAAAAAACTATTTAAATTGCAGATAGTATAAACAGGTATACCCAAATACAGATTAAATAATATATTTCTACCACATTTGAAAGTTGTACCTGTTCTAGTGCTATCGAATTTCTGCATATTTGTTGGACTCCTAACAGGTTGATGGACTTCATCTGTGCAAGTGCCTGAATATACATTTCCCATTGAAGAATCGTAAGTAAGATATATGGGACTTGTTAACAGCATGTACTAATAACAAAAAAAAAAATAGGTAGAGCAGCAAATTCAAAACAAACCTTTATTGATGCATTAGCAGCAACGCTAGAAATTCCACCAAATACGTAGTTCCTTTTCGGTTCTGCAACGTAGGGAGCCATTTCTTCATCCCTACGTGCAATCTGCTCACATTGTAAAGCTCAGCACATGCTACAAGACCCAGTACTAGAGGAGTAAAGCGAAGAAAAATATAGCAGTGCTTAATGCGCACTATGTGCTGTGTGAGTTACAGCACATGAACTTGAAACTTTATCTTGCTGAATGTGCACCCAAGATAGTACTCCTTTTTTTCATTTTTTACTTTATGCACAGCGTATTTTGTTTCATTAGGATAAGCCTTTATATGTGACCTAAAGTTGATCTTGTTGGTCAAAGTCTTGTCGTAACGAAGCAAAAATACACCATGTATTTTGGAATGGAAGGAGTAATATACCAATAAGATATTTCAGTAAACTGTGTGCAATAATGGCAAGTAAGTCAACTCAATTTACATTTTGTGTATACCATGGTATTTCATGCTTAAAAGGAAACCTACTTAAATTGCTTGGTGTACCACTAACTGGAAATTATATGTACATAGTACCAGACTCAGTCTCGCATATTGTACATACACTGCATGTGCATAAGTCCAAGTCCAAAGTACACGAAATGCATTCCAGTATCATATACATATACTGGCAGTCCATAAACTTGGGCATGCAGTATCACAACTAGTACAAAATAACTCGCAAAAGATGAATTCGACCCCATAAATTTTGCCAAGTGGTGCATTGTGCAACTCCATGAACGAGTAAACAGTGTAGGATGAAGCACACACATTGCAGGTGAGCTCGCGGCGTTCTAACAGATTTATTTTCATTTTCTAACCCTGCTCTCCTACGCTGTGATGGATGCTGGTGACTGGCAGCATCCAGGAGGGGCTGAGGTCGCCACACCCACTCCAACTTCTATGTGCATCATCCAGCGTCATGCAAGGGTTATTTTGCACTAACTACAACCCGTGGACTACCCACTATGCCAACTCATTTGCCACCATGCACTTGTTCCCACATGACTTTCTCTTTGCAAGTTGTTGGAGTAACTGATCCCACCAGCCAAGTTCATGGATTGTCAGTGCTTACCGTTTTACATATTGATTGATGTTTTGGTAGCATTTCGCAAGTGTTTATTTATTTCCATCTTCGGATGCAGCCGTTAGTACAAGATGTATACATTGTTTTACTGGAGTTCAGTTCCCCTACCAATAGCTAACTAGATCTACAGGCAGCACAACGTAGCAAAACCATCATATACTGGTCCTAAAAGAGAACTCAAGTTGTATTCATAGTACTAACATGAGCTGGCATACCTGAGTTGTAAGTGAGATGATGAAGTCATCAGGATCTTCAGCATCTTGATCTTCTACATATTCTCTTTTTGTCATTTCCTGTTCAAATTTGTTTGTATGATAATATTGACATGGATAAGTCCATCAATACCAATAGAATATTTCGGTCAGAAACTTGAGTGATATTTACCTGCATGTGATATATTGTTTCTAATTGCATTTCCAATCTCAAGACTCTGACACAATCAACCGCTAGCCTTCTGTACTCATTAGCAAGAGATGCAAGGTTTTTCGGAATTGCACTAGTTGAGCGAGTGTGGCACCCTTGGTGCATGTGACTTTTGTTATCCACGGTGGTGGATGGACTTATGAATGACTCACCAAGCCTGAAAGTACAAAACTATAAGCGTGCAGCTAAAGAATTCTGGCAATGACAGATCATTAGCGATGATGCAGCCAATAAACACTACAAAAACGGATGAACATGTTTGTAACTGGAATCAGACGCATACAAAAGTTGGGACCCGTTGATGCTTTCATATTTGCACAATGTTTCTGGAGTAATAACTGAACACACCCCCATTTGCCACTTGCCAATTAACATCAATGGAACAGTAACAAGTGAAAAAGCTTTACCTTTCAACTGAATCTGCTAGATATTCCAACGAGTCGCTAAGAGATGCTAGTAATATTAATTTCTGATCATCATGGATCAAGTTTTCCTGCATACCAATAAACAGTCAACAAGTAGTGCCGAAATTTCCTAGAATATATTGTCCAAAGTCTGAATATAATTATTCAATTTCCACTTGAGACAAATAAGTACAAATCTGGGATTCCTTCCTTTCATCGTATAGTATATATATGATGTATAAGTATGTGATATATGGCTGTTCATGTGCTTGACTCAGCCACATGAGTGGGTCCCTTGAGATATGTGCAGACGGAAAACCATCAAGTCAAATCAATGTGAAAAATTGTTTGGTCATCTTTGACTATGTTTCAGCCACTACAATACAAGAGTATTGTGTACATCAGAATACATGACACTTTGCACACGTGATGAGCAGACAATGACATGTAGGACACTAGGTCCATACAATGTTACCCCCAATTGGTGATGTAGTATCACTCATCAGACAGAACACACGGGCCTGTACAAAGAGTTAGGGTATCACCACCGGCGCCCTAGCTAATGTGTCTGGGTCGTCCCAAATTGTGTCCGCTATGGGGGCGCCAGACGCATGCAGAACCCCCAAAATTTCTTAACACTCAAATTTAAAGGCCAAATTCATCAAATCTTGGGCTATATTACAGGAAACTTGAAGTAAATTTGGCCGAGTTTTAAACTTAACTAGTCTAATAACCCTAACCCTAGACCTCGTCGTTAGACGGCACGACTACGATGACGGCCTTGAGGCTCGGCGGGGGCGTTGGGATGGCACCGCGTTGGGAAGGCACCACAGCTTTGGTGGCGGTGGCTGCTTGTTCTCCGGCTCGTCGTGGAGAAGTTGCTCCAATAGACGCCGTCAAAGACATCGCACAGTGCTTCCGACGCGCCCAAGACAGCCAAGAAGCCCAGGGTGTCCTCCGGATCTCCTTGCGCAGTGGGATGACGTAGCCAACCGGCACATCCTCTATCTTCGGTTTAGAGATGATGTACCCTGTCGGCAGCTTCTATGGCTCAGGCATAGGCACGTACAACGCTGGTGAGCCACACGTTAGCGTTGGGGTGGCTACCAGGCCGGCACATCCTCTAGCTCCAGTTTAGGGATGACATACCCTATCGGCAGCTTGTCTGGCTCATGCATCGTCATTGGCACGCGGAACGTTGGCAAGCCTACGGTGGTGTTGGGGCAGCGGCCAGAACGGTTCGCCCAGTCCTGGGTAGATAGCGGGCAAAAGATGATGTAACCCGACCTTTGGTCGACACCACATCATATGCGTCACAACATCATATGCATCAACGCCAAAATACCAATTAAAGGTGAACTTGAACCTTTATGCGACACCATGTATTTCCCTCGTGAATGGTATACAACCTTATAATCTGTTGTGTGTCAATGGTAGGTATACGTCAACACATACAACACATACAGAGAAGTGAGGGAACCGTGGCAGCTAATGGAGAGAAGACCGAAGAAGTCAACTCCTATATGCTTGAATGATGAGATAGTACCAATCCTATGTGAGCATGAGAGCCACTTTGCCCACTTGAGTGAGAGTGATAGTGAGTTGAGTGACTCCACACCCATATGTGAGATTGAGTGCTTCCATTTGGAGGACATGAGTAATACACGAGTTGAGAGAGGTAGTTGATAGGTCCATGGAGGCCATTTGGCATTCTAACAACTTAACCTCCGTTAAGGAGTATTAGTATTGGTCTAGGTCTCTATGAGTCCATATCTGTCTAGGTTTACTATTCATGTGCCTCAAGTATTTTGTACTATATATTGCGGCCTTTGGCCCCCTGGTAATACAAGTTGCTGTTTGTCTAACATGGTATCGGAGTCCGGTTTAGGGTCTCCCACGTCACAACTTCGGTGCTGCAAATTTCGATCGGATTTTCTCTCTCTCACTCGCTGTGAGTGATAGCTGTTGTTGCCAATCTGCTAATTAGCTGCTGCCCCTCTTCCTCATCTGGCCATCATGGATCTACTTGTTCTGCTGGTCCTCCTCCGAGATCAGATCGGGGCATTTTTGCTGCTGCTGAACGATTCCCAGGGTGATTTCGTGCTCCGCTGTTCATGGTCATGCTTGACCCGCTCGAGTTCAGACCTGGACGCCTTCTTCAGGTTAACAGGCCGCTCACCTGTCCGCCAGCCACCTCTGCATCTGGCCACCGGCCGGCAGCCCCGTTCACCGGATCCCGGCCGCTGCCAACCGCTGCCCCGTCCGCCAGATCCCGACTGCTGCCGCGCCCTCCGGATCGCGAGCAGCTGCTGTCCGATCGGGCAGTCGCCTCCCGGCCGTCCTCCAGATCAATTTCTGCTGCCGCTGGACGAAGCAGTCAACGTCCCAGCTGCATGCATTCGTTACTCTGCTGCTGGGCTGCTCTATTTTTGGGACACGTTGGGCTGGTTGTTATGCCAGCTCGCTGCCTGTTTCTGCTAGCTCTACACCGTCATGAGTCGTGAATAAAGAAAAAAAAATAGGTTTCTGTGACCTGTCATTGCTCCAGCTTGAGTCGTGAGTAAAGAAAAAAAATAGTGTCATGTCATTGTTCTACACCGTCTCTCTTCACTCTTCGGTGATATTTGTGCTATGATCTTTCTGTGACCTGTTGTTCTTCTTCTAGCCATCTTCCGGCTTGTGTCGATCTCTTCCTCGATCGATTGCGGCTTGACTCAACAGGTTTTGAAGACTCCTCATGCGACGACAACACTCGAGATGCGGATTTTGGATTACCATTTTTTTTGAAGACACGCTTTGCATTTGAGGGGGGTGTTAAGGAGTATTAATATTGGTCAAGGTGATAGAGGACACACTCATGGAATATGATGATTGTACATGCTTTGAACTCGAAAGAAATGTTAAGTCTATTTGACATTTATTATTATAAGGTGAATTCCTTCCTGGTTGAAAGTAATGCTTTGTTTGATGAGAGTTTCATACTGCCTAAGTTTTTGCATTCATGTATGATTAGGTTTCAGGGACGAATAAGTGACGCACGGGAAGAAGAGGAGCAGCAAGAGGAGCTGGACGTGAAGACAACTCATGGATGCGCAAGGGAGGAGAGGGAGGAAGGCGCAACATGGAAGGAGGTCACCCAGCGTCACTACCGACCAAGTTAACATCAGTTCTGATTCGGTTCGGTTCGGACAGAAGCTCCGAATTTGAAACGGACGTGGTTTCTTCATACCAACTCCGAATCAGGCAAATAAGCACTTGTTGGAAAGATAATTTCATGTATTTTCCAATGGGTAGGCCCTCATATACCAGCTCATCACATACTGGCCGTGGTGATGGAAACAAGTCGACGATCGTTTCTTCCATTTTCCAGATATAGGATTTTCAAGCTAGGAAAGTTGAGATATGATAGATTTCGACCCAACCCTATGTTGGACCTCCAATAGCCTTTATATATGCTTGTAAGTCGTGGCTTTTTGGTTCAAACCACGTTTAAGATAAACCCTAGTTCATAGTTGATTGCTACGCAAATACTAGTGAATTCTATACACCAATTCGCATCGATTTGGTGTTTTGCTACTGGAAGTTTGTGTGATCTATCGTTCCACTGGGAATTGGGAGACTGCAAATTAACCGCTTCGTGGTCGGCAGCTACATGCGCAAGTGTATGGAGCTGCAAATATTTTGCAGGGCTGAGAGCTGTTGGGACCGATCGAGAGAATCGTCAGCGTCATACAAGTTATCATCCACCATATTCATCGCGTTCATCGTCGTGTTCATCACCATCCACCTCGCTTACTGAGCGCCACCCCTTATCACTTGGTCTCTATGAGTCTGTATTTGTCAAGGTTTACTATTCTTGTGTCTCAAGTCTTTTGTACTATATATTGTGGCCTTTGGCCCCCTGGTAATACAAGTTGTTGTTTTACTAACAACCTCTACCTCTAATGTGTTCTCTTATGTGGTACTAGATTCCATGGATGACGAGACGCCGATCATGGAGAAGTTGTACATGGTAGAAGGATATGATACCACACCATGCTTACATGAAGATGAGTATGTCGGCCACATGGAGCCTACCACTACCACAACACATACATTATATGAGCGGGACTACAAAGGTACCTATATGGGTGTTGATGATGTCATGATCCCACTAGTGGACATGATGGCTTATGAGTGCATGCATGATAATGATGATCCAATTGCTTTGTCATATGCTTCGTTCTTATTCCCATGTGATGCTTTGCTTGATAACAATGTTGACCGTGTGGAATTGGTTGCTTGTGACAATATGACCATGTCACGCTATGAGATTTTCACTTTCTCTCATATTACTTGCAATATGTTGAACAATTGCTCTTTCCCTAGGTTGGTCGACAACAATGATAAAACCTTGAATATGTTTTTGCTCACAATGCTTGCAATTTTCTACCATTAATGCAACCAAAATGATAAAAAAATCTCTTTCAAATGCTAGGTTTGCAAGTGTTAATATGCTTGTGCATGAGATTGCCCCCATAGCTCTCTCAAATTTTGGAAACTTTGCATTTACCTATGTTAAGCAGTTCATATGTTTACCCTTTATATTCACCATATATATTATCATGGTTCTTTGCTTAATGCTAATGGCGATATGCAAATGGAATGGGTCATCATGATGGATGATGTGTTCATATACCATGCACACACACCTTGTTCTTATTGTGTACCATGTGAGTAGGTCCGAAATTCTACTTGTCAACCTCGGTTGAGCACAAGTTGACAAAACAAGCTCTAGAGATCTACTTCTACAAGTGGATCAATGAGAGGTTCGACCCCGACACGACTACTACAATTGACCTCTAAATGAGAGCACACCGATAATGTGACATCCTTCTACTTAAGGTCTCTTCCTAAATTATTCGAGCATTGGCTACTTTTTCAGTGTTGCTTCGTATTTCTTATGCTATTGATAGGGTTCATAACAAGGGATATTCAAGAGTTGTTTCCATCTCCCACATCTACATGTTCATGAAGAGCTCTCGTCGAGGCCGACTGTTTTTCAAGTGGAGGGGTGATGTAGCCTGACCTTCAGTCGTCACCACATCATATGCGCCAACGCCAAAATACCAATTAAAGGTGAACTCGTTCCTTTATGCGACACCATTATTTCCCTCGTGAATGGTATACTACCTTTTAGCCCATTGTGTGTCAATGGTAGGTATACATCGACACATACGAAGAAAAGGGAGGGAAACGTGGCAGCTAATGGAGAGAAGACCAAAGACGTCAACGCATTGAATCGAAGGAAGAGGGGGAGCTACATGGTTGGCACTACCACTATGTTTGGTTGGCCATGAGCAAATCAAGTCAAGGCCGGCCAACTCAAGGGCAAGGCCACGTTGGGCCAATTCCCAAGGCAAGAGGCCAAGCAAGCCACGACCAGGCCAGCGAAGGCCTCACGCCCATGCATGCGCACGCGAGGCAACGCTCAAGGATAGGCCAGTAGTACTGGCCGCCACCGCCTTGGGTACGTGTACGGCACAACAGTACCACTGCAGTTTCCTATGCACCGGTATACTTTGGAGTTGAAGACCCGTACTACCGCCAGGCTGCCCATACTACCGCCGCGACCGCAACGACTTAAGATCTGAACCATTCCTTGCCTCGTGTGTGGCTATGATGTATCTTGTGATTTACCTATTGTATCCCTGTGTGCTATGACTATAAATAGAACCTCTCTAGTCAGACCTGGACAGACAAGAATTAGGAGATGAATTGGCTTAGGCCTTTCCCATGTGGGATCAAAAACACCTCTTTGTAGCTAATCACTACTAAGTTACTAAGTTGTATCAAGGCTCTTCTTATATGATTAGTCTTTCACTCTTGTGATTCTACCACGGTCTTTCACACGTGTGACTCTACCGATCGTATACCGATCTTCTCTCTAGAGATTCTATCGGGATAGTGGTTCGGGTTGTCGGGAGTAAACCGGAATTGTATCAGGTAGTGTGTGTGCGTTCATCGTGTTCTTCCTCTCCCCCGTCTTTCCCTTAGTCAATTCGTGAGATTGGGCCACACATAGTGGCTTAGCCTTCATCAAAAGATGCAACGCTCCGTCGCATGTAACTTGTCCGCTAGTGGGTGGCGGCCTGGGTAGGATTGTCGGCAGGCATTTGCTCGTTAGCGATATCGCCCCACAGTACGTACCAAGGGTGCGCCCACATGCCCGAATCAAGCAATGTCCAGCACGACCGCAGCTGAGCAACCACCAGCTCGAAAACCGGTAGTCGCGCAACGAGAGGAGGCCTAGATGCACTAACTCCAAAGCCTCGGCCACCGTCAAGCCATTGCTCAAACCCGCCTCCCAATCGTTCCTTGCCATGGCGGCCAGTGAACAACGGCTGGTGGAGATTTGGGAAAAGGAGGCGAGGTGTGGTGCTCGAAGTAGTGTTGGTAGGGTGAGGAGATGAGGTGACTGATAACGGCGGGGCGAGGAGATAAGGCGCTGGGGTAGGTGGGAGGTTGCTGCCAACATCAATACCAGTGGCCCGATGCTGGAAATAAAATAACGCCGCCGATGCATTGGGAAGTGGCGGGGTGGCACGTGGGGTAGTGGCGAGGTAGGTGGGCGACGACTTTAAACAAGGCTGACCAGCTGTGTGCGCTGCTAATAGTCTAGGCATACTAGTGTGTGCCGCTGACAGGTGGCCCTCATGCCCGGACATGTCCAGGTAGGATTGCAAGCGGCGCCCACATCCTGTCCGCAAAACAAGAAATAGAGCAAAAGAAGGTTGAGCAAACATGTGTCCCGCATCCTGCCCCGTTTGCACCCCTATGTTCAGGCACGCCCTAGGCAGCCCAAAAGTTGAGGGCGGACGTGGGGGTGCCTGACACCTGTTGGGTCGGTCCGGACCCCATTGGGCCGATTGGGGGCGCTGGTGGAGATGCTCTTCTCTCCTAACTGAACAAAATTCTCTTCTCTCCTTATACCTGCAGTGCAAGGGGGCGGGGCGCGGCACCAACGAGGTCCGACATTGCTTAATCAGTGTTGGTGTTGGACTTGAGGTGTGAACATAGCGACAGGCCTAGGCGACAGAGACTAGTATCAGTGGTAGGATGTGCCACTCGTTATCAAGACAATGAGAAGCGACGTTCCAGACCAGTTTCTAACCAAATAAAACTTTTTGAGATTTGCTTGTTCTCAATTTTTTTCTCCATCAATTCAACCTGGAATGGTGAGATTTTATACACAGTGGAATAAATTCCCAATGGCCCCTTTTTTATTGATGGAAGCATAATGTTCATGATTCTCGTCGTGGGAGAAATTAGTTCATTATTTGGCTCCTGGAAGAGGTTTGCTACATAAAATGCACAAATTCATAAATGTTGAAAGTTCCAAGTCCAAATATCAGAAATAATTTGTTTCACATCCAGGTTCAGTCGTTGTTCTCCACGGGGATCCATACTACTGGACCCTACTAGTAAACTTCACATGCTGTCAAACATGTCTTGTCCGACCATTTTAATTTTGAAAAGGCTTTGAACAACATTCTGGCATGCAGATCTTAAAACATGCTAAGGACTGAGGGGGTTAAACTAGATTTGTGATGTAGAAAATTTGATTATTTTCCGTAACATTGGCAACTGGAACCTGTTACATACCTCCATAGCAGAAAAGCATGAAAAGAGTGACTAACAGAATGAAATACCTGTTTGATTGGGCCCATGTCCAATAAGAGATCACTTAGTTCAATCTCTACTTCAACTCCTTCTGCTTCTGGAATGTAGTTTTCAAGTTGACCAAACGAATTTTGCAAAGAAGCATTTGCTGGGTCCAGGCGCATTAAACTTTCAACATCACTCCTTGAAAGAAGGATATAACTTTGTTTTTCAAGAACAGCCTGCATTTTATCAAAACATAGAAGGGTCATGACGAAAACAGACGAGTAATAAGTTGAGCTACAAGATCAGCACCACATAGTAAGCTGTGATTGTAAATAAATGGCTAGCAAAACTCTACCAGTTTAATTATTGCACTAATGCTGGATGTATGTAATCCATGAGTTATTACTTATTACCACTAATGCTGGATGTAGGTATTCCAGCATATACTACCTCCGTTTCAAGGAATAAGGCACAAGCGCATTCCAAGACAAACTTTGACCAAACAAATTGAGCAATAAAATCTTAATTATATTGTATGTAATTGATATCGTTGGATTCATATTGAAAAACACTTTCTAATGATGCTAAATTTTAAACCAACAATCTTTGTATATTTAGAGTAATTTTTAGTCAAAGAAAAAAAACACGCAAAACGAGGAGCCTTATTCTTTGAAACGGGGGTAGTACATGTGTAACATATTTTACCGCACTCTAGCGAGAGTGTATGTTAACTCCTAAATATGGCAATAGCTCAGTAAAAATATACACTGACCACGATATGTACTATACAACTCTATGAGCAGGTAATATGGGATATACACCAGCTGATTCTCAGAAGTTGATTATTAACTTGCATTTCATATAAGCAGCGTAAGAGGGGGAAAAAAAAAGAGGCAGAAAAAGGCATATAATTACAATATAAATATTTACTCCACAAATAAGAATTGCATGTTCCTGAAAACTGCAGAATACAGATAAGTGCATAGCTATACCTCCATATATGATGCACGGCATCTTTCATGTGTACGTTCCAGAAATGTGCGAACATACTCAACAAGCTCAGTGGCATAGTTCGGCATCAACTGAACCCAGCCAAGAACCTAAGGAGAGATTGAGAAAATAAATATATTAAATGTAATCAAGGCCTGAAAGAAAAGTAATGTTTCAATTACTGGGGCATTACCTCTTTGGCTATTATATCAACAGCCAGAAGCCCCTGTAGTACAGGGCGCCCATTCTCCACTACTGAACTATATACTGAGGTTGCATTTACACGTGGTCTAAATGCTGCTGGACCTGCCAATCGATATCAAAAAGTTGTTCAAATGTGCATGGATAAAAAGTTTAGGAATAGGCTACCGCAGCCACCATTATATGTAAACACAAGTTTGAACTTCAAGATGCCAAACTATTTTTAAGCACACTTCTTCAAAGATGCATGATAGGGTCACAATATAATGTAACGGATAATTAGGTGTTTGATGTCAAGCCAGGTGTTAGGTCCCACCAAATAAGGATGATATCTCGTTATCTGGAAGTATCTCTTTAATGAGGGATCATTTCCTAGTGTTAGGAAAGTATAAAGGGCGTACACAGTGCTGAAAGCTCCCACCCATTCTGGGGTCTAGGAAAAGGTATTTCTAGGAAGCCTTTCCCTTGCATTATATTATGAAAGGGGGCTGATTCGAACCCAGGACCTCCAGGACACGAGTGGAGATACTCTACCACTGCGCCAGGCCCGCCCTTCCCTCTGCACAATCGTTAGGAAAGTACAGATTAGTTAAAATCTATTATGTTGTTAGGGGTTAATCAATCCATTCTCCACCTTCCCTATCGAATCTTGTCTCATTTACATGATCCAATGATCATAACACTATGAGAGCCATGTCGCTGTATCATGTTTAACATACGCATGTACAATTACTCATATGCCTCCTAGGTAACTGGAACCCTGAATACAATTACTCATATGCCTCCTAGGTAACTGGAACCCTGAATTCCTATCGGAAATGGGTGATATTCCTCATGGTGTGAAATGCCCAAACTAATAACTATTTTCCGAAAGTTCCTCAGATGCTCTTAGGTCCAAACGACGCACAAGTCGTCCGATTCCCAGTGCGTGACGGGCAAGCCATCCAATTCAAAGCATGCTCCTCTCGATAGCCATGTTCCATCCTTCAACTTATTCCCCATGTACCCCCCACCCCCCCACCCACCCACCCCACGGCGCATTTTCAGAAATGGCACCCACAAAAAAAGAGCTCGACATCCTGCTGGCATTTTGAACTCCCATATGAGGGAGAATCTTTGCTGGCATTAGCCCTTTTTTTATCTTCACTAATGCAATACATCAGTACAGAGAAAGTTGGTTCCTTGGCAGTTCCTTCGGCAGCTACCGCAAGTGACAGAGAACGTTTGCCACTTAGCACCGTCCTTATTCCATATATTCTACATGCATTTAATATTATAAGGCCAAAATCACAGCAATTATAGGTATTTGAATGCAGTAATTGCCCCATGTCTGATCAGATTCTCCAACATGTTACAACGCAATACATCAGTTTTTTCCAAAAAGAAATCATAATCCACCAAATTTCTGGAGTAAAAAAGAAGATGATTTTAAAATGCAACATAACAGTAGATGAAGTGGTTAGTAACAGTAGCTATGTACTGCTTGAAACTACTTGACTTACTAGATATAGCCTGCTGAACACATTTTCTATAATCTACAAATATAGCTGGCAAGAAGTGCTCCTTCAAGAAGTTGTTCACAAAAGCCAATAACCCATCATTCCTGCAGAAATTTAAGAGTAACAACAATGCAATATATCAATGGTGTAAAATTTCACATATTTCAATCGTACTTAACAGCATAAATGACCGGAAATATTTTCGGTCTACTAATATCATTTCCATGTGGCACACTGAGAAACTTCTGTCCACATGGTCTAATTTTAGAAAAAATTGATTAAGGTGTCCTGAAATGATGTTAATTTGAGAATATAGAAGTACACGGGAGCAAAGACAACAATCCAAGAAATTTGAGAAGAGTTACAGGGTGTGCATGCCTCATTGTTCTGAATCACACGATCACTAACTAGGCGCTATCTGTTTCCATGGATTAATTTAAAACATCAATGATTAATTTAAAACATTAATTCCCTACATAACTGTAGGCTTTTGGGGAAATTGTGGATGGGTTGGTCACTTGGACCTCCACACCCTCTCATATATATAGCTCAACTTAGGCTTACATGTTAACTCATACACTAGAATAGTCTAGACACTACTACTATACTAACACTCCCTAGAATACTCTAGACTTTGCTAATAAACTAACTTAGATTCTAGCACACTACTGAAATATTCTAGACTTTCCTAGGAGACTACTAATCTCCAATTCCCCTAGAGCATTCTAGACTCTACTAGAGTACTATTACACTAATCTTAGATTCCAACACTCCCCCTCAAGATGGGCGATGGATATCTATCATTCCCATCTTGTTACATGCCAACAAACATTCCTTACTATCTAATCCTTTGGTTAGACAATCTGCTATTTGTTCTCTAGTGGTTACATGGCTTAACTTCAAGGTTCCTTCGTCAAGCCGTTCTTTAATGAAGAATCGATCTATTTCCACATGCTTTGTT
Organism: Lolium rigidum; assembly: GCF_022539505.1. Taxonomy (NCBI): domain Eukaryota; kingdom Viridiplantae; phylum Streptophyta; class Magnoliopsida; order Poales; family Poaceae; genus Lolium; species Lolium rigidum. The sequence goes on from NC_061508.1 coordinate 174,389,117, forward strand.
CGGTCATGCTGAACGGGATTGTTAGCAATGTTTATTGCTGACTTGTTGTCGCACCAAAGATTCAATGGCCCTCTCCGCGATAGCTTCAATTCGATAGGAGGCCTTTCATCCATAACATCTCACACAAACACACCGTCATTGCTCTATACTCGCTTCGCAGCTTGATCTTGAGACCACATGCTCGCTTCTTGCTCCTCCAAGATACCAAGTTTCCTCCTACGAAGACACAAAAGCCCGATGTTGACCTTCCGTCATCAAGGCAACTTGCCCAATCAGCGTCACAATATCCCTCCACACTCAAGTGCCCATTGGCCTTGAACCATAGACCTTTTCCAGGACTTCCTTTCAGATAGCGTAAAATTCTATAAGCTGCCTCTAGATGTCCACTTCTTGGGTCATGCATGTAGCGGCTCACCACACTCACGGCATAAGATATATCAGGTCTCGTATGGCATAAATAGATAAGTCGACCAACAAGCCGTTGGTAGCGCTCTCTATTAACTGGATCTCCTGACTGAGCACATAGCTGGTGATTTTGCTCAATAGGAGTTGAAGCAGGCCGACACCCAAGCATACCAGTCTCATTGAGTAGATCCAACACATATTTCCGTTGAGGGATAACTATTCCTTTAGGAGATCTCGCAATCTCAATACCCAAGAAATACTTGAGTTGTCCTAGATCCTTAACCTCAAATTCTCTGGCTCAATCTCATCTTCAACTGGCTTATTTCATCATTATCGTCTCCAAGTGATAACAATGTCATCCACATAAACCGCAAGGATGGTAATACGACGCCTCGAATGCCTATAGAACACGGTATGATCCCTATTACATTGCTTGTAACCCATATTGCGCATGGCTCTCCGGAACCTATCAAACCATGCCCTTGGTGACTGCTTGAGACCATATAAAGACTTCTTCAATCTGCACACCTTACCCTGGGTGTTGGAGTTACTAAAGCCAGGTGGAATGTCCATATAAACTTCTTCCGGAGATCTCCATGCAAGAAAGCATTCTTGACATCCAGTCGATGCAAGGGCCAGCCAAAGTTAGCAACACAAGAAATAAGAGTTCTTATAGTACTCATCTTTGCAACGAGCGCAAAGGTCTCGTCATAGTCAATCCCATATGTTTGATCGTAACCCCTTGCCACCAACCTTGCCTTGTATCGTTCTATTTTCCCTTCGGGGATTGCTTCACGGAATACACCCATTTGCAAGTAACTGGACGTTTTCCAGCTGGAAGAGTAACAAGATCCCATGTATTGTTCTTCTCAAGAGCTTTCATTTCCTCCAACATGGCCTCGTACCACTTTGGGTCTTGTTTTGCTTCTTTCCAATCTCTTGGGATCACCACAGATTGCAATGATGCGATGAAGGCCCCGTAGTTCGTAGATAGAGATGCATATGATACATAATTAGCAATGTCATGCTCCTCCCGGTACCAATTTGGAGGTTTTCTAGCTGCAGCTCGGGTTCCTTTTCTTAAGGCAATGGGCAAGTCCATTGAATCCCTCGTAATAGATGGACCTGCGTCATCGGACAATTCATCGGTTTCAACACCTGTTGGAGCATGTTGCTCCCCCGCACTCGTGTGTCACTTGTCGTGGGAACTTCGTTGTTGCTGCTCGCTCATGCTCGCGATTTTCTCCGTGTATACACTTTCAAGTTCTCTTCCTCGTTTGGCTTTCTCCATCTCTCTTCACTTGTAGCTTGTCTCTTTGTAGACACCCTTAGATTTTCTTCCTCATTTGGCTTTGTCCATCTCTCTTCACTTGTAGGAGATGGAATTGAACCAACAACAACTCTGGATGGTTCATGTTCCTTTGTCCTCAAAAGTTCACTCTCCCCCTCTCGACTAGCTTCGATTGTGCTAGGAGAGTCAAAGTCAAACAACGAGCTGAGGTCCGTCTTCTCTCCATAGAACGGCTCACTCTCTAAATGTCATATCCATGCTAACAAATGTTCTCCGCTCACTAGGGCTCCAACACTTGTAGCCCTTTTGTCCGGATGGGTATCCAATGAAGATGCACTTCACGAAGACGAGGATCCAATTTTCCCACCGAAGGTCTATGGTCTCTAACAAAGCAAGTACACCCAAACACCTTTGGCGGAACGATGAACTCATTTTGGCCATAGATCATTTCATATGGAGTCTTCATCCCAAGCACTCTTGAGGGCATCCTAGGTTGATGAGATAAGTAGCAGTCATAACCGCTTCACTCCACAAGAATTTGGGCACATTCATGGTAAACATAAGTGATCGAGCCACCTCCAGCAGATGACGATTCTTCCTTTCAGCTACTCCATTCTGTGGAGAAGTATCAAGACATGAAGTTCGATGAAGTATTCCTTTTTGGGAAAGAAAATTGTCAAATTCATTGTTCACATACTCCATCCCATTATCTGTCCTGATAATTTGAATACTAGCGTTGAAGCGATTTTGGACATATGCATAGAAGTCCTTGAAGCATGTAAGCACCTCACTTTTATGTTTCAGAAGATATATCCAAGTCATTCGGGAGTAGCAATCAATGAAGGTGACAAAATACTTCATCCCGCTAACGAGACCACCGGGAAGTCCATACATCGAGTGAATCGAGTACAAAGGGCAACGTGCTCCGCAGTCCACGACTCACATATGATGTCCTGGTGTGTTTTCCAAACTCACATGCATCACACACAAGTTTTTCTTTGTCCACCTTCTTCATTTCTTCGGGGAATATCTTACTCATAGTATCAAAGGACATATGGCCCAATCGACAATGTTGGAGTATCAACCTTGCCTCATCATCATTGGTAACAACCGTGAGAGCAAGTGCACAACGCTTCATCGGTTTCCCTTCTATCCAAGTACCACAATCCCTTATGTCTCACACCTATCCCAAGCCTCCTTCCAGTCTTCCTCTCTTCAATTATACAATTATATCGATCGGCAATTATTCGACAATCAATATCATCAACCAAAGAGCTCATAGACACCAAACTCACCGGAAACGATGGAGCATATAATACCGAAGACAATGTAATGGACGGAGTGCATTTCATCGTGCCGACCCCTTTCACGAAGTTGATAAGTTCCATCCGCTTGTTTGGATTGTCTCTTTATGCATGGATGGATGTGGAGTATATGATGCAAACTCACTCCATTTACCCGTGACATGTGCTTGATGCTCCCGAATCCAGAATCCAATTTGAACAAGTTCCATTTAATGCGGGAGCCCGACTTGAGATTGCTTCTTCGTTTGTGCAAGATTCACACAATTTCCTAGGACAGTTGTTTTTCCACTTTGTTTTGGAATTTCGCACTCTACCTTGATTGTCTCAACTTCTCAATCTCCTTGAGCAATTGAGTCATTTTCTCAAGTAGCTTCTCAATTGTTTGATTCTCCCCCATTGATCAATATTGCTGAAAATCACCAACAAACCAGCTTATGTGCTTCTTCTCTTCTCTCGCTATATTTGACCTACTCTTGCGGATCTCTCGACCCCTCCGGATCTTTCTTCCGGCTGCACACGCAGCTTAGGTCTCTCCTCCGTCCTCTACTCGCACACGCGAAATCAGCACCTTTGCTTCTCCCTCTTCACTGCAAGCCACAAGCAGCTGCACCTCACCCAGCTGCTCCCTTCACCACCACACCGAACTTTGCAAGATTCACCACCACTCCGAACGCTGCAGACGGTTGGCTCCGCACCTCTGCGAGCAGCTCACATCAACACTTCTACCCGGGCAGCACTCCACTCCTCTCGCCCGTCCGTTGTATTTCCCCCGGATTTTGCGGAACTCCACCTCACTCCACCGAATCACCACAGGCAGCCCGTAGCACACACCATCACCGCCTCTAGCTCGATACCATGTAGGCTTTTGGGGAAATTGTGGATGGGTTGGTCACTTGGACCTCCACACCCTCTCATATATATAGCTCAACTTAGGCTTACATGTTAACTCATACACTAGAATAGTCTAGACACTACTACTATACTAACACTCCCTAGAATACTCTAGACTTTGCTAATAAACTAACTTAGATTCTAGCACACTACTGAAATATTCTAGACTTTCCTAGGAGACTACTAATCTCCAATTCCCCTAGAGCATTCTAGACTCTACTAGAGTACTATTACACTAATCTTAGATTCCAACAATAACACTACTAAAGCGCTGCAACAGCTCCTCTGGAAGGCGTGTATCTCGCAAATTGTGGATTAAGAACACATACAGAGGGAGTGGAAATCCATAGCTAATCAAATGAATACATTGGTGTTGTCCTTGCTACCGGGATACATGTTTACTTTAGTCGACCAGCCACAGAATGGAAGAGAAAGATAGGAAGAACTTGAAGAGCATGACCAGAAAAGAACATTCATGGAGAACAGAGAGAAGCAATGTTGGTTTGTGGAGGAGGGGAGAGGAGTCACATGGTCTTGTATACGCTAAATTGACTGTGCACCATATAGAAATACCAAAAATATGATATTAATGGAAGGCAGATGAGATGTCAGAACGAGTCAACATAAATAAGTCCATTGACACTCCACCAAACCACATTATGGGTGAACGAAAAGAACATTGATTAAAATAAGTTCACTTCTACGGATAAGAAAGTTACTCTAAATTTCAATTATTAAGGTAAAAGCCTCTTTGGAGAAATTCTAAGTGATGGTGTGCACAGAACTAATAAAGGCCATCCACTATACAAGTCCATTTTTACTATATAAACAGGTACTTGTCAACAGATATCTAGAACCCATTCTTTTAGTTTCAATTGCTATATTTACGCAAAAGAAAATCCGAAGAGCTATTGTTGTTTGCCACAAGAAAGCTCAATAAGCTTCTGGTAGTTATAGAGGGACAAATCGGTCAGTAAATCATATTAAGGGTTCCTTTTAGGGGATTTTCTTCGCATGATCAAGCCCGATAAGGTAGAGAAAGCTGGCTTAAAATTAGGGGTAGAAATGGGTCTGTCAAACTTTTTTAGAAAAACATGAAAACAACTAACAGGTGGGGCATAAGTTTGTGACATCTTTAAGTCCAAGCTCAGGAACATCGAGAAACGACACCTTAAAATTCATCTATACATATGCATACTACCTCTATTATTGAGGAAAAATGATGGCTGGCGGCAGAAACATGGTAAAACTATAAACCGCGTGTCACTAACGAACATATATAACTCAGGTTATTAGGAGTTACGGTAAACACTGAATAATAGCGACGAAGTACAGATGGAGAATTTCAAACATTAATCAGAATCGATATTAAAAGATTTAGCACATTACCCAAGTTGCGAGTATTTTGGAGGAAGCACCAATCCTATATTATTCATAAACTGCAAAACAGAATATCATCATGAATAACTATGTAATATCACTGTGGTGGGAATAGGATCATAGGAATTACAAGAGAAGTATAAGACAGGTCACCTCAAAGACAGGACGGTAAACAGATGCAGCTAGGAAGATCCCTTGATCAGGTATGACGCTTGCTGTTCCATACCCTTCTTGTGGTACAGTTGAGCTTCTTCGCCATCCTTGACCTGAGACTTTGATCACAATAGATCAGAACTGAACATATATGGCATATACATATAATAGCCAAGGAGAATGCAAAACCATGTGACAGCAGTAATTAGCTGACGTTAGAGCGAAATCTATAATTGACAGCAGAGGACATGTATTTTGAAGACAAGGTTGAGTTCATATGATACACAGTAATCTGGTTAGATCATACCTTCATTTTGCGCAGAGATTGCTGCATCTGTAATACGAAAAGCAAAAGAAAGGCCTTCTGATCCATCCCTGAAATAACAAAGTTTAGTAGTTTAGAGATGTAAAAAAAGAGACAAAACCCAAGAGGATGGAAGGTCTTTCTCCAATATTGGGACTTTCATACTCTTCTGTAACCTCATTTATGAAAAGTCACAGACCCTTATCTCGAAATTAAACAAGTGATAATGGATAATGTGCTACACCAAAGGCATAGTACTTTGAAGATGAAGAACGATCATATCCATTTAGATTTGTGGGTGCGGATTCAGTAACAGTTCTCTAAGCAGTGGTTTGGATCGTAGTTCTAAATGGAACCAGATTTTGTTAAACCTTACTTTAGAGCACACCATATAAATCCAAATTTTGGTTAGGTTATGATAAAACTTGGATAGTATAAACTAATTGAAAACACTCAAATATAAGCTATATGCGGAAAAGACACTTTATCTGTTATTCACGAAACCCATTGTGTCATAGCCCTAGGATACGTCGTACACGTGACGCCAAGACGTCAGAGGTTCAAACTAGAGCCCTGTGTCATGTGAATGGCATGCGTCTATATGTGTGTGTGTGTGTGTGTGTGTGTGTGTCAGTGTGTGCATGGCCTGGGCATGTGTTGTGTGCATATAGGAATTGTGTAGGATTTGAGTCCTATGGAAATTTCCTACACGAGCCGTTTGATTCATAGGAACATATCCCATAAGAAAATTTTAAAACTAACTTCATAATTTTAGCTTTTAAATTGCTGACTAGGCTAAACGATCACAAATGGATGAGGGAGATTGGGTCAACGCCTCCATATTTCTCATAATGCGTCAAGGCTGCACAATTACACGGCCCAAATCGTGTGAGCCCAAGGCACCTAGGAATCGATCGATGGATGGGATCAGATAACCCCCAACAGCTGGTACGAGTCAATTTTAGTCCCACCTTGCTCCCTGACATGAACACCCACCGATTTATATACATTGGCAGGTTGTGGAGTATCAGCAAGTGGATTGGGGATCAACAAGCAATAGAGCCTTGATGGGAGAAGATGTGGTTGCCTAAATAAGTACTGTATATGTGTTGTGAGAATTAAACGGAGGAATTGTGGGCTGCCTGCTGAAGTCAACTATGAAGTCGGAAAATCTGAGCCGTTAACTTTGAGGAGGCAGAGCTTTCCGGCCACGGCCATGGCGGGGCAGGGCGGAGGCCAGCGCTTCCAGCCTTCCTCAGCGCTTGTGCAGTTAGAGGAGCTCGGAAGCACGCTTGGCCGCAACAGTCAGAGGACATGGGCCTGGGCCAGCATCGGCTGTAGTACTAGGACATCTGCAAAAATAACACGACGTGTGTGGTGTGCATGATTGGCATGGTGCGAGCAGAGGCTCACTTGGATGCGGTGGAGATCGCCAGGTCAATCGGTACTAATAATTGTTACGGGACATGCGAATCCAGATCGGAGTGTATTCAGTAATTTTTTTGTGTCATGGATTTGGATTTTTTTACATGCATTTTACATCGACAGCTAACGCTGGGTCTTTTCTATATTTTTTGATAGTTTCTATTTTAATTTAGCGTATCATGTATCTGAATAGCTGAGGTTCAAAATGCAACATAAAATAGTAAAAGTTCTCATACGGGTGTCCTGGTATAATGCCACATCACAATAATATATTCCAAAATATTCCTAGCAATTTTTTAGTATAAGTTTCTTCTCCAAAATTAACATCAAACAGACGCCAGGTATCTGTACCTTGACTACAACCCTGATAATATCTTTGCTTTCCTCTATGTGCGGAGGAGGCGTTCACGGCTTGTGCGACTAGGATGCAAAAAAATTCCTATCAATTGTTTTTTAATAAAAAAAACAACCGTTGCAGATAAGAAGATTGTTTCTTTTAATTTCTTTTTTGTTTTAGGCCGTCATAATTCTAGATGAGTTGTGCAATGGGACGATAAGAGAGCGATGAAAGAAATAGGCATGAGAGATATGAGTGTACAACACAACTATGTAACCTTGCCCATGGATGGTGGGTGCTAGCAGAAGGACGATGCTTGTGTCCTGTGCAACACTAGCTGGGATAGACTTGCAATTTGCTCCGTAGCGAAGCACGGGCTTTGTCCTAGTAATGCTTAACTGAACATGTAATAAACTTATAGAAATCATTATATTATTCCACTGATAGGCGAAGACTTGCCTCTTTTCCTTCACTGGGTCCTTATTTGCAAGCCTAGCTGTCTGAACAGCTGCATCAGCGGTAGCAGCTTCTGGAGTTGCCCGCAAAATTTCACACAAAAGTTGCTGGCACTCACTCTAATAAAAAAGGGAAGGCAGACAGAGAACATTAGAATAAAAGAGAATATTGCAGTAGTGGAACTATCTATTTAATTGCAAAACGGACAGTCATCGTGATAGCATCCTCTGCTGAATAAACAATCTCATATGCTATATTTTCTAAAACCCTTTCAAAGCAACAGGAATGGGATGCATGGTGTTACATTAAATTTCAAAATGAATAAATGTGGACGATGTATAAGCAAACAAAAGATCATAACTGAAGATAACAGAGAAGTTATGGCTACCTGAACAACAGAAAGAGAGAAAGCAACACTAAAACCACCAGTAGCTTGGGAATATTCAGAATCTGGATTCCAGCTTGTGTCACCATTTGCTACGTGAGGTGTATTCACATTTTCAACTTCAGTTGATGATTTTTGTTCAAGAAGCTCCCCGACGGTAATATGGTTCTCTGGCAAGTGAAGAACTTTTTCACACATGCATAATTAAAAGATTTAGCTTAAAGTATGACCCAGGAAAGTGAGAGCTGAGCACTTACCTAGTATGTCAACTAGACATTCGAATATTGACCCAAGAAGTTTGCTAGCTGCCTGCTGAGCATCCCCTGTGGGCGCCATAGCAGGAGAGATGGGACTACAAACAAGTTGTGTTGCCACTGCCAATGCCCCATTCTTCGTCTTCTGTTTGGACAACTGGTAAAGGGTGCCAGGTCCATGTGAGTGCGACACATCAGATGTTGTTTCTCTTCCAATTTTATCTATATTGGATTTTGAAGCCTCTCCCGTATATGATTTTATCTTTGAAGTGATAACATCGTGAATCGTCGGCCGAACTCTTTGGCTGTTATGAAAATACAAATAGTTACACTGAAATGTAAACTAATAACTGAAATGGCAGTAGCGATATTCTCTTGCTCCTGACCAATCTCAATCATTCAAACATATCTATTCTAATTCATAATTATCATCCAGTAGTTCTGCAAATAGTTGAGACTCTCTCCTAACAACTCTTAGTTACAAGAGTAATCTATTTAATAACCTATTTATCATGTTTGCCTATCCTTTCCTCCCATTTTAGCTCCCTCAATGCACCTCTCCATATTGGAGTCATCAATTCGTAAAACTCTGCATGTTCTTTCACCATTACGTTGGAATGATACCAACCCCTCAAGAATTGTTGCTAGGAAATATTGCGGGTCTACCTTCAGGGTTTGTACAACAGTTTGTTTTGTTTATTCATGGGTTTCATGGAGAATTTTATATGTCGATGTGCATGTGCTTTAGTCCAAGTTCAATGCTTCCATTACAACGTAATGAGAATATGTCGATGTGCATGTGGCTTCATTTACGCTTGCCAGCGTGTGCATTGCACATACACAACTGCTAGTTACAATGTTCTTTAGTATTCACTTGCTAATGACTGAAACAGCACTGGCGATATTCTCATGCTCAGAACCACCAACTGAGTTAACACAGCATTATTTATAACATTAGCAGACAAGATGTCCTTCAATATTATTGTCCGGATACTCTCAGAAGAGGGGGAGGGCACTAGCTTTGTTTTCCCAAAGATCGCCATTTTGTGGGAATATAAACAATGGATCACATATTTGGGAGAAATACAGTATGTTAGTGAACTTTCAATCTTATGATGTTCCCTGAATTCAGTAGCAAATCAGGAATCCTTGTTCTTAGGAAGACGGATACCTATCTAGTCTACTTGCACGAAGACCAATGTCGAATAAGTCCAAAGCCCACTCGGTGTGAGAAAATATATAACAAAAAAATGAATACCATATGACAGCTCCAGCAGCTGCAACCTTTTGAAGCATGGATAAGCACTGCACCAATGTTCTCAAGTATTTCACATTGAGAGGAGCGTCGGTCTTTATCATTGATTCCTAAAGCAGCATCAAACATAAATAAATAAATAAGTTTCAAGCAATCTGATCCCAAAATAATGTTAACCCACGATGCACTCAGGACAGAGTAAGCCATACAAGGAACTCATCTGGTGTAGCACAAGAAAGAAAACTCGGGATTTTGCGAGAGATGCTCGTCGAATCCTTCCGGCCACGCACACCATCACTTTCACGCATGTCTAAGCTACTATCGTCATCTGGGCCATCAAATGAAGAACTGAAAATACGAAAACATAATCAGAAATCAAAACGTAGGTAACACTCAGAAGTTGTCAGTGTATTCATTCATTTAACAATAGCTTGATCAATTCTGATGCAAACGACAAGAAATGATTACCATAGTAACATATTTCGCTAAAAAACAACTCAACAAGGATGTTGCACCTGTTTATATGTGTGCTACTGTTCTGATATAGATTTCCTAGACATGAATTTAAGTGATTGTAATAATTCATGAGTTCAACAAAAAAAATACTCTGAGACACTTGACTGCGTTAAGTGAAGTGATTCGAGGTAATAATTCATGAGTTTGACAAAAAAAAATACTTTGAGCCTTTTTTTAACAGGGATAGGCCCTGGAGGGACCTAGAAGCTTTTATTCAGCGGTGGTAAAAACATGTACATGGAGGACCACGAGAAAATTAGAAATTACAGACAAGTCCCAACTTTTTGCACTAAGCACCCTAGATGCAGAATTGAAAAAGCGGTCAGGTCCAGCTCCATGACCACCACTTCTACACACCACAGCATAGTTGCATCACACCGCCAGGGACGAAACCACTTGTGGTGAGGCCCCGGAAGCCTGCTGAGCTAGAGCAGAGGGGCCTCTGCCTTGGCATATTAGCCAGGAGGTTGCCACTCCACCATGGAGCACCACCGTCCCACGAAACTGGGTGTCAGACGACGCCGCTCGACAGCACCGCCGCACAGCACCTGCGCGGCATCACGCCAGACCTCACATGGGAAAAAGTAGACCTAATTGTCATGACTGTATATGTAAATGCACTGGGCCTTGTCGACCTGGGCCTTGGGGCCAGCCTTGCTTGGAGAGGGATGGATTCATCGGTGCTGCATCAGAGTATATAGGCCAGAGGAGTTACACAGGGAACGACATCGAACTAGTCTGAAGATTGGAATAGAACCAAACTCCGCTCGCTACTCTCTCTCCCTGCTTTTCTCTCTCTGTTCCAGTTGAATTCAGGCGATCTCGATCGTGCCTCACGTCGGCAATCATACCGGCAAGGGGGCAGGGTGTGACAATTTGGTATCAGAGCAAGGTTCCTTCCACAAAATTCCGCACACAAAAAATCCACAAAAATTTTCCCACTTGATCTGGTCGTGCCGGCGCGATGGAGGTGGCAACGACAACGACGGAGAAGAACTTAAGCGCAATCAACGAGAGCTTCGTGCAGCTCAGCATTGCACTGGGTCGTATTGCTGCCAGGCAGGACCAGATGCTCGTGATGTTGAAGAAGCTGAAGGCGGCGCTGACAACCACTGCCACTACCACGCCGGAGTCCTTGCCCGGTTGAGTAATGGAGCAGCAGACGACCAAGCCTTCGTCGCCCAGGCTCTGCTCGGCAAATCAGATCGTGAGTGGTGGTGCTCCAGACACGAATGCCGTCTTCCCTCCCCAGGTGTTCGACACTTGGCTCGGCTGTCAACGTTGGCAACAACCATGTCGCGGTGGCGTTTCTGACTAGTGGCACGATGCATCTCCATGCCCACGATGCATCTCCATGCCACGAGATCGATCACTGCCGGGAACAACACACTGCGAGGTTTGGTCGGGTTTGGCACAAACACGTCTACAGGCTGTTCGACCAATGTTCTCTCCTGTCCCCTGGATGATTCTCCTGCACACACTATAGGAATTGACACTGACATGTCTGCTAAGGTTCTGACCCATGTTGGAGGTTACTCCCTATTTCAAGAGTTCGAGCAGAATTCTGCAGATGAGGTGTTCAATGATAACCCTCTCAAGGATGTGTTATGGTTCGAGGAGCTCGCCGACTACATCGTGACTCACGTTGGCAGTTCATCCTTGTTCCTAGAGAACAATATGGATACTAACCATGAACTTGAGGTGGGGCTTGACAAAACAACACGCTTGAAGCATGGAACAGGTGGTGTTCGAGTGGTATTGCCTGTAGTACTATCTGAAAAATGCAAGCTACAGAAGCTATGGTTAAGGGAAATGCAATATGCCAGCAATGTTGCTTCGTTTTTCTGGTCATGGGATCCTGGTGGTTGCTCGCTACAACTCATTTGTCACACAACTATTGTTGGCTTGAACATGAATCATGAGAATGATAATAGTGCGGGCCTTGGTGAAAGGCAAGAAGTAGGTGATTGGTAGTGGTGGGTAAAATTCCACTGTGGAGGCTAGGTTACTTCAGACTAGGCAAACAGGAGCATCAATATAACTTAAGCTCCTCCAGCAATCCGAAATTTGTGAAGCAACTTGGTGGTACTATCAGGCTCTGGGATCCAGCCATTTCTGAGGCAGAAACAATCTTCTATCACTTTGGAATTTTATTGTCAGAAGATGATCTGCTGGTGCTTGACAGGATAACCCTTGGGATAGAAATGCTTTCAGAACATGGTTAGGCAATATCATGTGGGTGATTCCAGGGAAACAAGAAGGTTATCGTTCGACAACGACTTTGGGATCCAGGTATTGTCGCAATTTATGAGAGAAAATTGTTTCTAGTACGTCTACTTTGGCCAATTGGAATCTTTCAGTATGTACACGTCCCAGGCTTAGTTCTTATTTGCTGGTGTCAGATGGATGTGCAGTTAACTGAAGAGGCTGCAAGTTTCCAATCTCAATCTGGGAATCCACTGGTGTTTTCTTCGGCATGCCATTGTTGGCCTCTTGGAAGCAATAGAAAGGAGAAAATTGACAGGTCGTGGCATCTACAATTACAAGAAGATCCATGCAAGTACAGAAATTTATGCCCATTCTTTGGTATGTCATGGGACCTTGAGTACAAGCAATGGGATCCTGGCATCGGCCAAAAGGTTTTCAAATGCTTCTTGAAGAAAAATCAACAAATACTCACTGCTAGGTTTTGCCAGGTTTCAGGACTGCTCAGAATATCTATATGCCGCCTTCACACCGCATCGACCTCACCGAGCCATTGCTTGGGGGCAACCAATGTTTCTTGGGGGCGGTAATGTCATAACCATATATGTAAATGCACTGGGCCTTGTCGACCTGGGCCTTGGGCCAGCCTTGCTTGGAGAGGAATGGATTCATCGGTACTGCATCAGAGTATATAGGCCAGAGGAGTTACACAGGGAACGACATCGAACTAGTCTGAAGATTGGAATAGAACCAAACTCCGCTCGCTACTCTCTCTCCCTGCTTTTCTCCAGTTGAATTCAGGCGATCTCGATTGTGCCTCACATCGGCAATCATACCGGCAAGGGGGCGGGGTGTGTCATGCTAATCTTACTCCTAAACCTAGACCTACTATAGAGGGGAACCTGGCTGCCTCTACCAGGCTCACTCACGACGGCAACGCCGCCGGGGAGGGGGGGCAGAGGAGACAGGCGAGGAGGCTCTTGATGGACTCTCATTTGACTGTTCATATCTTGCAGGTATTCGGCAACTTGTCATATACTGTATTATTAAGCTATAATGCACAAAACTTCTGAGCACATGATGAACACCAGAATCTGATTTACTAATTTATTTCATTATGAGATGAAAGGGCATCATTAGCCCAATTACAACTTCGAAGTGATAGGAAGTTGAACATACCCGCCATCAACAGAACTAATTTTACTAATCCCATCTGCAGCCGCCGGTCCGCCAAAGTGGTTTTCACCTTTAATTGACCTAGATCTCCTGGACAGAGGCTGCATGCTGTTTACTAAGCGGCCAGTAGCTGTACAAGTCGGTACTTCCTCATTGTCAACCATGCTTAAAGTCATCAAGCTGCAGCATATACTTAGAAATGAACAGGTGTTGACCTATGACAGAACTTTAATAGGTAAATTGTTGACACATATGGTAAACATTAGCAAAAGAGTTAGCAAGAAGTCAAAATGAAGATTAGATTCTAGAGCACAACATACTCTAGTCACTGGTGTTCATATCACACCATTATAATCAAGTGCGATGTAACAAATCGTGTGCAATTGTATATATATTTATAGGATTGTTACAGAAAAGAAGAGAATAATCATGCCAAACTAAAAGGATTCAAAGATATCGGGATTTACCTATATTCTCCACTGTTGTATAGGTGGCAATGAAGATCTTCCAAAATCTTGTAAAACAGTGCACCTCGCAGCTTCGTCAGATCAGAGCGAACTTCTTGGAGAGCACCTACCTTTAAAACTTTGTTAATGTACGAAAGTAATACAATGAAAGAAAGAATGTATGCACGATAGGAGAAATAGTTTGAGGTACAGAATGTAACAAGGAGGGCGACTTGTATGTCATGACATCGGTTCAACAGGAAAAAAAAAAAAAGGTAGCTCCCACTATCACTAAACATATTTTATGTTTTCTGACAAACCAAGCACATGGTGTAGACATTGTACAGCAGGCATATTACAAGTAATAACAGTGTATCTCGTTTCCAAAATAGTGTTATGTTAATACTGACCGCTTGAAGGCCTTCCCGCTCAAGCATCAGCATTGATTGGACATGCAACTGCACTGCAGCGTATAGCTGCTTCTCTGCCATCAAGTTTTCAATCCGAGCAGGAACCTGCCAGATTCAGTAAATTAATAGGGAAATTAAAGTATTGCTATTTGGCACAAAAAGAAAGCTAAGGTTGAAATATACAGCGTGCCAAAAAAATTCAAGGTAAAATCATTAAAGCTGCAAGAATTGCGAAATTTGGGACATAAAACAAGCTGAGGTTGAAATATACACTCGTGCCAAACATTCCTTTTCAAATGTAAGATCATTACAACTGCATGATTATTAATTTTCTCAAATTATCTTCATTGTATTCATTTATTATAATGTACATGACGATTGTAGTTTTTCGTGCTCAAAGATATCTGTGCGATTTTCTGCTATCCATATCTTTGCTATCGAGATGTGAATGTTAACTTAGGTTTTCTTAACAATGATTGAAAATTAACATGAAATTCTATGATGATTGACATATGAAGGATTGAAGTTTTTCTGTTCTTTGTAATATGCTTCATTTTTTTATATACTAGCCTTTCTCTATAAAATCCTGTTTTTTACAGTTTTTTTCTTTCACAATCAACAATATTCAAAACATAAAAACATGTAAAAATAGTAAGACAATATACTTGTAATTTGTTACCCAAAGATCTAGCAGTTAATAAAGAATTTTCCTTCTAAGTCAGACAAATGGTTACTATTATCACCTTAGAAAAGTATGCCACGAACTAGGCCTCATCAATTCAGTCCATACTGGTTTTCTTTAAAAGCATAAAATACTAAAAAAAATGGTATTTTTTGTTCCATCCCAGAGATGTTTCTATTCTTATTTTACAGAATACAGATTTTGAACGTCAACATCTCGGTACAACACCGAATCTACATACAATATATACATACTGGATATGCACGCCACCACAGAACTGCACGTTCAAGACAATCTTATATAGAACAATGCCACACTCTCATGTGAATATTGGAATTATGCTCCACCAAACTAAACCATGCAAACATACAACATCTTATCTCTAACGGTAGATGTATTACGTTGTTTTCCAAAAAAAAAAATCTCTCTGTCCCAAAATGTAAGGCACGCTTTATTTTGCACGGTCTTTGATGCACGACTTTGACCACTAACATATACAGAGCACCAAATTATATGAATTGAGAATGTTATAATGATATTGTTGCATTTATATTGCAAAATTATGTATTTTCATATAATCTTTATGCTAATTGTGTGAACATATTATAAGTACAAACGATAGTCTAAGTAGTAAGTTGTTGACCATTGGAAATCAAGGGTGCCACACATTCTGGGATGGAGGGAGTATATTGTTTGTGTTCTCGGATAAAGAAGAAATTGATTTTATTCTTGTTAGTCAGCTCCGGTAGCATCAGGGTGTACACTGGATAGCTGAACAAGCTTCAAAGTGAAATACTTGTAAAAAGTGGTTTTTTGTAAGATAAGCTTTCATTTTAACTAAGCAGTTTGTTCATGATTTTTCATATGGTTTTATCTGTGGCAACCAAAGAAGATATTTTCTAGCAGCTAATTCCGAGTTCCATTTTACATTACATTGCCGCCAAGTGTTGCACGACAGTAACAGATAAATTTGTGCCCTGACCTTGGCAACATCCTCAACCTGATCCAGCAGGGAGATCACATGGCCCAGCGTGAGGGACCGGTACCACAGCTGCCCCAGGTGCTGATTCTTTCTCCCAAGGAGCGCTTTGGCCTCTGCCATCTCCCCCTTGAGCCCAGCGATGCTCTCCGCGGACTCGCTGAACAGACGCAGGATCTGGGATCACACCACACAATGATGAACATAAAGTGCAAACAGCAACTACGCTCCACAAATGGCAAAGATGAATAATCCGCCAGGAAGAAGAAATGGGCAGGTGGTGCGAGGGCCAGGGGACGGACCTGGGAGTAGTTCTGTATCGCCTTGTTGAAACCGTGGTGGTACGCGTGGACGACCTCGTCGACTACGTCCTCGATAAGGTCGCTCTGCTCTTTGAGGAACTGGATCTCGCCGTCACGGTCCTTGGAGGTAAGGATGTGTACGACGTGCGGCAGCGAGTCGAAACGCGCCGCCGCCCATCCCTCGTCGATCCGCGACAGCCCTTCTTTCAGGTACTGCACGCACGCACGTGCAGCCAGACCCCAAATTCGAAGTCCATATCACAATTCCAGCCTAGGGATCGAGCGATGGCAATATGGAAGGGAACGGGGCTTACGGATTTGTCGGCCGGAATCGGGAGGCCGTCGAAGATGCCGCGGCGGTGGCGGTTCATCGTGCCAACGGCGAGGCGCGACCCTGCTGCCGGAGAGGCGCGAGATCTGGAGAGGTTGGGCCGGGAGGACAGGTCCCGTCTGCAAAGCTTCTCGTGGAACCCTGTTTCTTCTTGCAGCGGCTGGACACGTAGCAGCCACTCGCGTCCCCCATAACCACACCAAACATAAATCTCTACTAATAAATTACGGATCGGTGGTGTTGGTAGGTCAAAAAAACCAAAATAAATTTTCGTCCGTCAAAAAAACCGCGCAACCTAAAACCGTTTCTCCTTAGATCTAGCACAATGCCCGCGCTTTGCTGCTAAAGAGCAAAAATTGTTAGCTTCAAATACAAAAACAGCAAACTGGTAGATTTAAAAATAGAAAACAGCGCATCGGCAAAGGCATGGTTACAATAGCATGTTTTTACTTATTATATTGTTGAAAACATCGCGTCGGCAAAGGCATGGTTACCAGACCTAGTATTTTTTGCTTATTGTCATGTGTATTTAATGTGTATACACTTGATAGAATAGGTCATTATTTTGAATTCTTAGTGCTGGCTTGTGCTAATGTAGTACCGTAAGAAAATTCTAACTGCGCCCAAGAGATGCACGGTACACGCTATGTACTGTTGCTTGACTCGTACAACATACTGTAATTATTCAGATCAGTTCAAACCATCAGGCCATCTCCAACAGGCGATCCATCCCGCGTCCACGCGTTCGAGTGGATTAAACTGGAAGAAAAACGTAGCCCAGCGCGCGAATGCATCCAAAAAACGATGACGTGTCGTTCGGGATGACCCAAAGCCGGTCCAAATCTGGGCCTCGTTTGCATGGCCGCGGATACCGTGGGTTGGCCTCTCACGTTCTCCTTTGTCCTCCCCTGGCCCGCATGTCTGCCTCCCAAAACACAGCCTCCTCGCACACATCTCCCCCCGCTCCGCCGCCACCCGACGACCGGTGATTTGCGACCGCTGTCCACGCCAGCCACCATCGTCGAGATGCCGACAAGCGGTGCGACAGCGTAGAATGCAACCCGACGCTTTCGCCTGTGCTTTCGTGGCCTCGGTGCAGCGTCGAAGGACGCTTCCGCCGACGTTGTGGTCCTCTCGCCGTCGCGAGTCGTCCCGCCGTCATCAGCTTCGCCATTGCCGGCAGAGGTGAGCTCTCGTGTATCGTGCTTCCAGGCCGTAGGTCCCTACGTAGGCATTGGATTGCTCCCACCCGCGAGGTGTTCGATGAAATGGTCAATTCATTTGTCTCATTTCATCTGTAGATCTAGATCATGATGGACAGCGACCACGGGTTCTTCTGCAAGAACTTCATCGACCAACGAGTCCAAGGACGACTTTCTCACCGAGGCTGCGTTGCTCATCCACGAGCTTATATTGAATTTAAAGGCCATATGCCAAAATCTATGATCGCGGCCCATATTTGGCTACGTTGGATGCAATCGGATGTGCGGGCATGCACCGTTTGCATCCGGGCCGTTGGAGAGACGAGTGGAGAGAGCATCTCCACTCGTCTCCCCGAGAAGCCCCCCCCCCCCACGAGCTATTTTTTACATCCGGACTTATTTTGAATTCTTAGTGCTGGCTTGTGCTAATGTAGTACTGTAAGAAAATTCTAACTGCGCCCAAGAGATGCACGGTACACGCTATGTACTGTCGCTTGACTCGTACAACATACTGTAAAAACGGCCCAGTCGTGCCCCCAGGTTCTCGTTTTCATCCAGATTTGGGCCTAAATTCATCCGGCGATCCCACGCCATCTCCGGCCCCCCGGGGAGCGCTCGGGGACTCCGGATGGAGCAAAACCAATCGCCCACGCCCACGTGTCTCTTCTTTCGTCCGGACTCCCCGGGCCATCCTCTTTTCCCCCGAGAAACGCCGCTTTGGGAGCACACAACTGGAAATATACTGCCCCCCAGGCCAAATTTTCGTCCAATCCTGACGAAAATTTCGCCGGATTTAGGCGTGGGGAGCGTCAACGAGTGGGGATGCTCTTAAAACACAGCGCCCATTTCACTACAGTGCAGCGGCAGCCTGTCTGGTGCACATACTTACTAATAAGATTTTTAGATAATTTTTCTATCTTCCCTCTCTCTTCTCCCCAATTCTCTCTTTCTCTTTCTGCCTTATCCTTCTCCGTCTGTGCTCCTTCCCGTGGTAGTTCCCCTTGGTAACACACTATCCTCTGGCCGCCGATTGCATCTGCTCTCCTTTGGCCCCTCCAATTCCTCTCTATCTCTCTTACCTATATCCCCTTCTATCCCCGCTTCAGACCCAGGCACAGCACAGGCGCAGCAGCAGCTTGGCCATCGCCAGGCGCAAGGTCATAAATGTCCTGGAGCTCGCGTGCCCCAGCGGACCGAAGCTCCCTGCGCCTCTCACCACCGGCTATACTTCCCCTCAGCGCCGCGCCCATCAGCGGGAGGTCCCCGGCCGCAGCGCGTATTGGAGCAGGTGGCGGCGGCCAAATTCGGAAGAAGCGGGGACGGGGGAGGAGAGGTCGAGCACGGGGCTGAGGTAGTATACATCGCAGGGATTGGAGACTTGGAGTTGGAGCACGGTGCGGTGCGGCGAGGGGCGCAGCCCACCAATATTTTGCAAGGCCCGCTTCAGGCAGACGAGAAGGCCTGTTTCGGAAAATTAGCGACGCTCAGGACGGAAGACGTACACGTACGAACGACGGATCCGAATTTAATAGTAAAGATAATGCACAAAACTTCTGAGCACATGATGAACACCAGAATCTGATTTACTAATTTATTTCATTATGAGATGAAAGGGCATCATTAGCCCAATTACAACTTCGAAGTGATAGATATAAACAAATTTATTATGGTTTCTCCTTAGATTTTTGAGAGTTATGGTTTTACCCCTAATTTTCCTAGCTCCCAGATTTCCTATATATAGAGAGCAGTCGACCACTGCGTGAGAACAATGAGACGAATAGCTTGCTTCAGGGAACATGGATCGTCGTCTTGGAGGAGGAAGTTCCAGTGCTAAAGGTTATACGTTGCTATGGTTTGATTTTTATTTCAGCATGACATCGTCTGGTGTAGTAGTTGCCGCCTAGAGTTGACCTCAAAACGATATAGCGACTAACTCGAGCTTTAGCTCGCCCTTTCCTTATTTTCTCTTTAGAGAACGAGCGACAGTTCTCTCTAATTTACACTTGCACATACTTTAGAATGTAATTTTAAATTTATTGTAATTAGCAGTAGGCACAAAAAAACAAATTAAATTACTCACATAAAATTAAACCATTAAATTTTAAATACTGATATTGTCATCCGTTATGAGCGTAAATTAAGTATTCACCCATTGCCCAAATCCATTGATTCTGCGCCCAAATCATGACTACTGATCTTGCAGTGTTACCGATTATTGACATGCCCTAGCTGAAACGTTTTCACTGGCACTATCATGCTCTGTTATTATTATTACTGTATATATTCAGTCAAGAAATTCAGTCCAAACACTCATCTGTGACGATAGCTTTTTTTTGGAGGGAGAACCAAAATTGTTTGGATGCCAGCTTGGTGAGCCTTGAGGTCGACCTAGGCTAGACACACCGGCGTTTGGCGATCTGAAGCTCCACCACGAGCAAGGCAGAGCAGAGACTGGGAAGCCAACGACCAATCTTGTCTGACACCGTAATTTGCGTCATGTATGCCTGCATGCTACTACGCACTATGCAGCGCGAGCTAGCGCTAGCAATCCAGCCAAGCATCCATGATTCCAGCTTTTTGCCATCGTTGCATGGAACCGCATCTCCACTTGCTGTTAATCATGCCTGATTAACAGCACTCTTGCATGTCCATTGCGGTGCCGATAATAATGGAGTAGCGACAGTGATGTGGCGCACGAAACTTATGCGCGACTGATAGAACTCATCTTGTTCAGGGCGCTCGGTAGACGGCTACAATGAGCAACGTTTGGTTACCGTGCCTTCGGTGCCATGCCCGCCGTGCGCTCTAGCAGCATATGAAGTTCCGCTCGACAAAGAAGCCATCGCCCGGGGTCATCGATTTGACACCAATTCCAGGCGGCAGCGTGGGCGACCATGAGGGCAATCGCAATAATCATGAGGTGGCCCAACAAAAATTGCAGAGTAGCCAGGGGAACGAAAGTAACCGGAGACGGGCGAAACTGCGCGACGGAAAACACTTGATTTGCAGCGACCGCCACCGCTAAGTGAAAGTAACGTTTCGTTTGGCCTTTTTTTTCCCTCAAATGCAAGGCAACAAACTCTCCCCAATCCCCGTCCTCCAATCCGCTCCGCCCAAATTCGTCTCCTTCTCCGGCAAGCAGGGCAGTCTGGGGCAGCCCGCCTGCACGGACGGAGATCGATGGGCGCGCAGTGCTTGTGTTGGAGGAGCCGGCTCCAGCGAGATTCTTCATGGCGCGGTTGCGAGCGTCAGCATGGTCCGCAACTCGGCCCTCCACGGCGAGGATGCCTGGCGCAGCCCCTGGCCTGGCCCTCCACGTGTAGTCATTGCAGCCTCCTCTCGATCTCCGTGGTCCATGCGTTGGTGCCGCGGCCTCCACATCGAGGGTCCCGGTGCGGCCTGGCCCTCCACGGTGAAATCTCCTGGCGAAGCCCCTGGCCCGGCCTTCCTGTGCAGTGGCTGCGGTCTCCGCTCGATTCCCGTGGTGGATGCATCGGCGACATGCACTCCATGGATAGTCTCTCGGAGCATCCTATGTTCTGGCTCTCCAAGTGCTTAGGTGTCAGCGTAGAGGCTGCTGGAACAGGTATTAGAGGAGTGAGGCCAGGGAAGATTGGCTGGTGCTGTTTCTTGAAGAGGACGGCGGAGTAGAGGCGGCCGGACCTGCTTCTTCAGGAGGAGGTGGTCGGGGACGGGGGAGATCGGGAACGCGGCAGCCAGACTTGTGCTCGAGGGGGGTGGCGGCTGTTGATTCCGGCGACATCGGTTGGGGCACAGTCAGGAGAAGAATACGTGATGTATTACAGTCACTGAGTGGCACATTATTTTACTGTCATCATCCTTATCCAGTTATCAGGTAGTAGCAGATTTCGGTTCACTTGAGATTTCCCATGGTGACGCAAATCAGTATGCGGCCAATCAGCGAGGCTTCCGATCCAAGCGACTGGTGGCTGGGTTGTTGGCCCAATCTAACATTGTCTTCTTTGCTTGTAGCTCCTGAACTGGACTGTTGAATACATGGTTAGGAATCAGGTCGTTTTTCTTACTCATACAATTCAACTTTATTAGCATGTCTAAACAATTTAGGAACCAGTGCGTTGCCTCAGAAAGTACAATGGACTCTACTAAACATGTGGGCAAGTCATATATATACTGCCTTTTTTTACATGCAAGTCAATGTAGTCCTGCTTATATAGTTGGTGTCATGCTTTCACAATTGTATATATGTCCCCGTTTTGTACTTTATACAAACCCATCTTAAGCCGGTACAGAAAATGGATATATTATGTTGCTTATTTGACTGAATTTTCATGTGAATCATGTCTACTACACATGAATGAAAATATTTGAGAGAGACGCACGGGGTTTTGTGCTATTCAAATAATTCACGATTAACAAAAAAATTTCTCGTCAAAGTCTCGCGATCAAAATACCGAATGCTATTAAATTACAGACCGGAGGTGAAAATTGAACATAATTTAGAAGAGGGAAAATTAGATCCATACATTAAAAGATCCAATCTTTACAAAAAAATAAATTTTCGTCCGTCAAAAAAACCGCGCAACCTAAAACCGTTTCGTCCATCAAAAAGACCGTGCGATCCGTTCCCTTGTTCCTTTTCTTTCCCGCACGTAAAACCGTGTAGAAAAACGGAATAGTTCTAGCGTGACCGAAGTTAACTCTACTTCCGAGCGTCCGGATGACTCCTACACGGAGACTTCGCGACTCGGAGGCAAACTCGGCTCCCGGACGATCAACTCTCATGGTGTGCGTGTATAAAGAGGACTCGGTATCTCGATCGAAACCCGAGATCGATTGCAAGTTTGTGAAACCCCGCGATTGCCGTAGAAAAGGAAGTGGGGAGCCGGCGGCGTGCGGAGGAGTAGGGGCGGCGCGGAACGGCCCACCGGATTCGGTGGCGGAGGCGGCAGCCGAAGGCGGCTCCTCGTGCCGTCCTACTACCACATAACACCCAACCGTCCTTCACGTTGGACGGGGTCAATTCCAATCTTCTTCCGTCGCCCTTGTGCCGCCTCCTTCAAGATCTCTACGGCGGTCGTCAGGTTCACACTGGTGCGTCCTCCTCTGTTGGCTCACGGCTTTGGTCACAAAATGTAACACCTTTGTTGTTGGTGCCTGTCTGGAGGGACGCAGCGGGGAGGGACCTTCTGGCCTGGGCCCTCACCAAGGTCACGGCCGCCGGCGACCGCGCCGTCTCGTCGCTGTCTTGACGGGATCGGGGCTGGTTGCGTCTTGCGCGTGGATCCGGTTCCTAACCTTCGTCGTCAATACGGAACACCTGAAGCATCAAGCGTCCTCTACGTCGCCCACACAGAGCTGCTCCCTCAGCTGGATAAACTCGCACCAGACATGCTTCCTAACTATGCTCCGAGTACATCGCACAGGGCTGCACCGGACCCGATGTACGAGCTAGCAATGAGGCTTTTCGAGTGCTTGATTCTTTTGGGACAATCACATGTGAGCACTTCTCACATATGTGCATAAAGGTTTGTTGATTTAACTGAAGCAGATATCAAATTGCTTGTGAGTTTTTTGATACCATACTCAGGCTGGACGGCAAGACGAATCTGACCCGATGCTCTTGACGTTGCTAATAAGATTTAAGTTGGGGGTGATGCAGTAGGCGTTTGTGCCCTGCTTTCTCATGTTATCGGAGTTTTGCACTTAGCCTGGCTCCATTGCGAACCATATAGCTGCACATTTTCATGATTTAATGCAATCCAAGTCATTTATGTTGAGCTGGTTTCAGTTTTTCTCTTGATCGTACCATGTTGGATTTTAAAATCATTATATTAATTTTCTACCCTTTTTTTTAAATAGGATGCCTAAATTTTTAGTCAAAGTCAAAATTGTTAAACTACCATCAATTATTTAGATTTTTTTAATCTATACCTAATAATAAAGGAGCTAATGTTTCTGCCAAAATTTTCGTCCAACAATTATTTGGACCGTTTTGCCCTCCCACCAAGTCCCTTAATACTGCAATTGCCAGTACCGGTTCGCTCCTTTATTTTTTGTCCCTGAGCTATTCCTTCGCTCCGAGCCGCGCTGGGCGTTCCTCGTCAAGGGCCCGTACGTGCATCAATCAAATGGGCCGCTTGGTAACAGAAATCACCAAAGCACTTGCAATGAACCGATTAAATCAGGTTGAATAGTACCACATCGTTCCCTTACAAAGAATACCACCGGTTTATATGCATTCTAATTGGCATGGAATTTCAGCGAGGTGAATCAAGAAGTACGACCATTGATTGGTCTGACAATACCAGATGAAAGAGGGAAGCTCGGCCACAAGCTTGGCCGTCGGGGGCCGACGACGGCGCTAGGTGCCGAAACGAGCGGGCGAGAGAGAATGGGGCTGAGCGCCCGTCGGGGCAGAGGCTAGCTCATGGACGGTCCGAGACGCCGTCGGGGCGACGACGAGGTCGCGGCGAGAGGGTTGAGCGGCCGGGGCGGAGGTTAACTCATGGACGGTCCGAGACGGCAGTCCGTCGGGACGACGACGAGCCAGCGGCGGTAGCGGCGAGAGGGTTGAGCGGCCGTGGGATCCACGGGATGGACGGGGGCAGGCTGCGGCGAAGCAGCACGGCGAGCTTTAGCCCACACGGCGAAGGCGGGGACGGCCGGGGGTGGGGCGGTGAGCGAGTGCTCTGCTTGGGGGGACGAGGGGCGTCGTCCTTGACTTTCTGTTCGTGCGGAGGCGCTCAGGAGTCGGGATGGGGGTCCTCGGACGGGATCGCGTTTACAAAAGATGATTCAGGGGGCTGAATAGAAAAGGACCAAGGGGAGACTTAGGGTTTGGTGGCCGGCACGGCCCAGCCGGTTGCTGGGCTGCTCACACAATCAAATGGATTTTCTCTTCTAATTGGTTCTCTTATATTGGTCTGCTGGGCTGCTCACACACTCTTTTGTTTTATTTTGCCAAAATCTTTTTACTAAATTTTTTTATAATAGGTGATGGTGCATCACGTCAACATAGCATCAAAAAAATCTAATAGTGTATCATACTTGAGAGAGATATAAACATAATGAGATGCATCGGTGCATAGACAATGTTTTGTTGTTGTCAGTGTAACCGACACATGGGTGTGTTTACAAAACTGAGGAGTGAGATTGGATCTAGGGTTTGCTCGGGTGAGATGACTTGGGCCGAAGGAGGTGGCCGGCTGGGCAAATATGATCGTCTCGCACTCAAATTTTTTTATTTCTATTTTCCAAAAAAATCTACTTTTAAAAAACAAAAGAACATAAAGGAGGCTATTTTTTAATTTGAAATAAAAAAGCAGAGACAATATTAGAAGCAATGAGAAGGCCGGCGGTAGAGGAGCTTAGTGGATGCTTGGCAAGCGCTGGCCAGGTTGACGGAGAAGAGCACAGCCACCGACAACGCATCATGTTCGTCTTCCAGTGCAACGTGCCGTAGCAACGCATGGGCAAATGTCCTAGTATTTATAATATCAAACCTATATTTTTAGAGCCATCATTAAATATATTTGCGTATCATATGCATTTTATACTGTAAATGTTTATATATTTTTCTATATAATTAGTTAAATACTACAAAATTTAGCTTCAACCATATATGCATCTTAATTTCAAAAGGAGGGTATTTAAATGTGCACTTTATTTAGAGCACACGTGTTTTTAATTGGCGATCTTTTGTTCTAGATATCATTTGGCTCTCTTTATCTTATCATATTTGATCACGTTTTATCCGTTGCAACGCACGGGTTTTGTGCTATTCAAATAATTCACGATTAACAAAAAAATTTCTCGTCAAAGTCTCGCGATCAAAATACCGAATGCTATTAAATTACAGACCGGAGGTGAAAATTGAACATAATTTAGAAGAGGGAAAATTAGATCCATACATTAAAAGATCCAATCTTTACAAAAAAATAAATTTTCGTCCGTCAAAAAAACCGCGCAACCTAAAACCGTTTCGTCCATCAAAAAGACCGTGCAGTCCGTTCCCTTGTTCCTTTTCTTTACTGCACAGAAAAACTGTGTAGAAAAACGGAATAGTTCTAGCGTGACCGAAGTTAACTCTACTTCCAGTGTCCAGATGACTCCTACACGGAGACTTCGCGACTCGGAGGCAACCTCAGCTCCCAGACGATCAACTCTCATGGTGTGCGTGTATAAAGAGGACTCGGTATCTCGATCGAAACCTGAGATCGATTGCAAGTTTGTGAAACCCCGCGATTGCCGTAGAAAAGGAAGTGGGGAGCTGGCGGCGTGCAGAGGAGTAGGGGCGGCGCGGAACGGCCCACCGGAATTCGGTGGCGGAGGCGGCAGCCGAAGGCGGCTCCTCGTGCCGTCCTACTACCACATAACACCCAACTGTCCTTCACGCCGGACGGGGTCAATTCCAATCTTCTTCCGTCGCCCTTGTGCCGCCTCCTTCAAGATCTCTACGGCGGTCGCCGAGTTCACACTGGTGCGTCCTCCTCTGTTGGCTCACGGCTTTGGTCACAAAACGTAACACCTTTGTTGTTGGTGCCTGACTGGAGGGACGCAGCGGGGAGGGACCTTCTGGCCTGGGCCCTCACCAAGGTCACGGCCGCCGGCGACCGCGCCGTCTCGTCGCTGTCTTGACGGGATCGGGGCTGGTTGCGTCTTGCGCGTGGATCCGGTTCCTAACCTTCGTCGTCAATACGGAACACCTGAAGCATCAAGCGTCCTCTACGTCGCCCACACAGAGCCGCTCCCTCAGCTGGATAAACTCGCACCAGACATGCTTCCTAACTATGCTCCGAGTACAGTGCACAAGGCTGCACCAGACCTGATGTACGAGCTAGCAATGAGGCTTTTCAGTGCTGATTCTTTTGGGACAATCACATGTGAGCACTTCTCACATATGTGCACAAAGGTTTGTTGATTTAACTGAAGCAGATATCAAATTGCTTGTGAGTTTTTTGATACCATACTCAGGCTGGACGGCAAGACGAATCCGACCCGATGCTCTTGACGTTGCTAATAAGATTGGTATTAAGTTGGGGGTGATGCGAGTAGGCGTTTGTGCCTCGCTTTCTCATGTTATCGGAGTTTTGCACTTAGCCTGGCTCCATTGCGAACCATATAGCTGCACATTTTCATGATTTAATGCAATCCAAGTCATTTATGTTGAGCTGGTTTCAGTTTTTCTCTTGATCGTACCATGTTGGATTTTAAAATCATTATATTAATTTTCTACCCTTTTTTTTAAATAGGATGCCTAAATTTTTAGTCAAAGTCAAAATTATTAAACTACCATCAATTTTTTTTTAATATTTATAATATCAAACCTATATTTTTAGAGCCATCATGAAATATATTTGCGTATCATATGCATTTTATACTGTAAATGTTTATATATTTTTCTATATAATTAGTTAAATACTACAAAATTTAGCTTCAACCATATATGCATCTTAATTTCAAAAGGAGGGTATTTAAATGTGCACTTTATTTAGAGCACACGTGTTTTTAATTGGCGATCTTTTGTTCTAGATATCATTTGGCTCTCTTTATCTTATCATATTTGATCACGTTTTATCCGTTGCAACGCACGGGTTTTGTGCTATTCAAATAATTCACGATTAACAAAAAAAATTCTCATCAAAGTCTCGCGATCAAAATACCGAATGCTATTAAATTACAGACCGGAGGTGAAAATTGAACATAATTTAGAAGAGAGAAAATTAGATCCATACATTAAAAGATCCAATCTTTACAAAAACTAGCAAAATACCCGTGCGTTGCTACGGGTTATAAAAGAACAATGTTGTAGTCCTGCGGTATTTGAATTCAAGCGTAGCAAACATTCAAACAAATATGTATCATTCTGTACATATTAGTGCCTGATCATCAGATTAAATAACATTCTCTATTCATCCATAAAAAAGTGTCTTAACTTTATCAAAAACTTGTTGTATCTATACATATATATATATAATAAGTTTAGATACACTTAAATTATTTTGATAAAGTTGAAACATTCTTCTATGGATAGAGGACGGACAAAACTGCTAGCATGTCAGAAATAAACGAAGACATGCCTCAATCCAACAATCTTTGTAACTTTTTCTTTATGCTTAGCAAGTGTTGGTCGGTAGCAACGGTATTATTTCTTGCATGAAATTAGAAGCACATAGGATATTCATAAAGAGATCAATCACCGTCAGAATCGTATGTGCTGCCATTTCATTTGAGGTATTTTTTTAGGTAAAAAGTGAAATCAATCTCTGCGCTTTCAGGCATAGCAACGACATTCATTTAATCTGCACTTCGGTGTTGTCCATGCGAGTCACTTGATGGCCATAGTCGTATGTACGTGAACTTCAGTTGATCTACATCACCCGACATGGTATCAGTGTATCGCTGCAGCTTATTGGTAATCCTCTCTTCAAGGGTCCACCGAATGCATCACCTTCCAGCGCAGCGATGACTTATTTGACCTCCTCCACCGCATTGCCTCCAGCGCGGTGACAGCAATCGACCTTTAACCACCGCAACCACGTTCTCACGCGCGCCGCCGGCTCCATCGCCGGCTAGTCACCGACAACCTCCGACGCCACCGGATGTTACAGAGTTCGCTCCGACCACCGCGCTCCCGCGTGGCAGTGATGAAAATCTGGTTAACAGCTCCGGCGCACACTGGCTGTCCGAACATGTGCCCTGTACCCTCTCATCCACTATGCACCCCGGCGGTGAACCACGTCGGCACATCTTCGAGGTCCGCTATGATGAAAGCGCCGCGCCCAGTCTGCCCAACTCGAGAGCAAAGCATGAAAGAAGTCGTCGGTCGCTTTGTGATGAAAGTGTTGAGCCCAGTCAGCACCTCAGATTCTTGAGGGCAATTAAAAAAAACTGGACATATTGTATCTTGGACTGCGCGTTGCTTCTATCTAATTAACTAGAAAACAAACCTGAAACCAACCCGGCTGGCAACATTTTGTTGCCGCTCGTAGCTCGATTATGGAATTGGAGCGTTTCATCACTTTGAAAGGCATGTATGTCTAGCTCGCATCGCCGAATACCGAACCGTCGGGTCGTCTACGGATCGGCTGCACGGAGGCAACTTTTTGATGGAAGATTTTGTCCGGGCGATGGCCGTATGTACGCGCGGACAATGATGAAGCGACGCTACAGCACCGGCTACGGCGAGGAAGAGCGGGGAACTGCGGAGCTCACCGCGGGGCTATCGGCATAGATGTTCTTGCACAGGGACGTCCGATGATGGAGAGCTAGAAGGCGCCATGGTCACCATGACGGAAACTCGACGAAGACGGCGTCTCGCTCCAAGGCAGCTCCGATTCCAGGAAGAAGGCGTGCAGGTCGAGGAAGTCAAGGTGGCTCCATCCCCGGCCTTGGATGGTGATGAGGTCGACGGTGTCGTGCTCGGCGACGACGAACCTTTTGCTCCTCGCGATCTTTTCTGACCAAACTGAACTGTCCTGGAGATTTCTGTCGGCAACAAAGAAGAAAGAAAGGATATTTGGAGTAGGCGGCACCGGCCGACGCCGTAGAACATGCCATGCTCGCCCATCGATGTTCTCCCTCCCTCCGGCTAGCATCTCTCCAGTGTTGCTCGTCCCGTCCACTCCAATCAAGCTCGCCCTCAACTCCCCCGGTGGCGCTCGACGACGACGCACGGGGTCTGAAGCTGCCGTGCGTGGGACAAACTCACGTTCCCTCCCTTCCTCCATGGGGCCTCCACGGCTCCACCGGCCGATCTCGACCGGCGCCGTCGCGGCCGGTCCCTCGCCTCGTCACCGGCGGCCCTCTCCCGTGTTTACCGCCCAGAGCTCGTTCTAGCGGGGAGCATCCATCATCGCCCGTCGACCTCGGCCTCCGTGGCATCCTCTGCTCTGACTTGCTCCACCCTGGCTCGCGCCGCCAAAGACACTCCGATATTTAAATGCTTGGGAAAGGCAATAAAAGATGGTAGGAAGATCTCTGAGATGAGATCGAGTACTACACGTTTGAAGGGATTACAAACGATCTCTGAGATGTAGCAATACGCGTCTTTTCGCCAGAGCGGTTCGTTTCCTTATCTTCCGTGTTGGTTGCTGATACGTCTCCAACGTATCGATAATTTCTTGTGTTCCATGCCACATTATTGATGTTATCTACATGTTTTATGCACACTTTATGTCATATTCGTGCATTTTCTGGAACTAACCTATTAACAAGATGCCGAAGTGCCGATTCTTTGTTTTACTGCTGTTTTTGGTTTCAGAAATCCTAGTAAAGAAATATTCTCGGAATTGGACGAAATAAAAGCCCGAGAGGCCTATTTTCTCACGAAGCTTCCGGAAGTCCGAAGGAGAGACGAAGAGGGGCCACGGGGTGGCCAAACCCTAGGGCGGCGCGGCCCCCCCTGGCCGCGCCGGCCTGTGGTGTGGGCCCCCTGTGCCGCCTCTTGACCTGCCCTTCCGCCTACAAATAGCCTCCGTGACGAAACCCCCGGTACCGAGAGCCACGATACGGAAAACATTGCGAGACGCCGTCGCCGCCGATCCCATCTCGGGGGATCCCGGAGATCGCCTCCGGCACCCTGCCGGAGAGGGGATTCATCTCCCGGAGGACTCTACACCGCCATGGTCGCCTCCGGAGTGATGAGTGAGTAGTCTACCCCTGGACTATGGGTCCATAGCGGTAGCTAGATGGTTGTCTTCTCCCCATTGTGCTATCATTGTCGGATCTTGTGAGCTGCCTATCATGATCAAGATCATCTATATGTAATTCTATATGTTGCGTTTGTTGGGATCCGATGAATAGAGAATACTTGTTATGTTGATTATCAAAGTTATGCTTATGTGTTGTTTATGATCTTGCATGCTCTCCGTTATTAGTAGATGCTCTGGCCAAGTAGATGCTTTTAACTCCAAGAGGGAGTACTTATGCTCGATAGTGGGTTCATGCTGCATTGACACACGGGACGAGTGACAGAAAGTTCTAAGGTTGTGTTGTCTTTGTTGCCACTAGGGATAAAACATTGATGCTATGTCTAAGGATGTAGTTGTTGATTACATTACGCACCATACTTAATGCAATTGTCCGTTGCTTTGCAACTTAATGCTGGAGGGGTTCGGATGATAACTCTGAAGGTGGACTTTTTAGGCATAGATGCGGTTGGATGGCGGTCTATGTACTTTGTCGTAATGCCCAATTAAATCTCACTATACTCATCATGATATGTATGTGCATTGTCATGCTCTCTTTATTTGTCAATTGCCCAACTGTAATTTGTTCACCCAACATGCTTGTTCGTCTTATGGGAGAGACACCTCTAGTGAGCTGTGGACCCCGGTCCAATTCTCTTTCTTGAAATACAATCTACTTGCAATACTTGTTTCTACTGTTTTCTCTGCAAACAATCATCTTCCACACAATACGGTTAATCCTTTGTTACAGCAAGCCGGTGAGATTGACAACCTCACTTTGTTTCGTTGGGGCAAAGTAGCTTGGTTGTGTTGTGCGGGTTCCACGTTGGCGCCGGAATCTCCGGTGTTGCGCCGCACTACATCCCGCCGCCATCAACCTTCAACGTGCTTCTTGGCTCCTCCTGGTTCGATAAACCTTGGTTTCTTTCCGAGGGAAAACTTGCTGCTGTGCGCATCATACCTTCCTCTTGGGGTTGCCCAACGAACGTGTGAAATACACGCCATCAAGCTCTTTTACGGCGCCGTTGCCGGGGAGATCAAGACACGCTGCAAGGGGAGTCTCCACTTCTCAATCTCTTTACTTTGTTTTTGTCTTGCTTTATTTTATTTACTACTTTGTTTGCTGCACTAAATCAAAATACAAAAAAATTAGTTGCTAGTTTTACTTTATTTGCTATCTTGTTTGCTATATCAAAAACACAAAAAAATTAGTTTACTTGCATTCACTTTACTTATTTCATCATGTATTCCTTTTAATTTTACTACAAAGAACATACTGGTAGGACGTGGGTCTATAGTCGGGAGAAATAATATAGAATGAATTCTTCAACCATGTTAGTACCATTGAAAATTTTGAAGATAGACACTTGATAGATCTTGCGCCTACTTATGAAATTGCTTAGCTGCGCATTTAGTTCGCTTGTTGGAAACTAAATTTGTTAATCTTAATCCTATAATCCAACACATGTTTTTCACGCTTGGTGATATGGAAGAAGGGGAAAAGAAAGATTTTGTATTAGATATACTCCTTACTTAGAGAATTTGGTGGTCTAGCTAAGTAGAAGCTAGATAAGGTGTTTGCTAAATTTAATATGCTTGGTTCTCCTACTAATTTATGTTAGTCTCCTTGATAAGATGGATATGGATAGAATAAGATACTACTAATAATATTGATGATGAGAGGGAAGATCATAGTTGTACCAATACTCATGTTACTAAAATGCCTCTCTATGCTATGAAATTTTGATGCTACACTAGATATATATTCCTATGCTTGTTACTTTGCTCTTCATAAATTTGTTTGATGTAGAGTAGCATTCCTAAGACTAATGAAAGGGAGCATGCTAAAACTTAAATGTATCTAATATAATATGCCTAGTTGATGAAACTCCACTCTTGCTTCAGAATGCACTATCTCTTCGATGTTACTTGATTACACACTTCTGCGCCTAGCTGAATGGCGTTAAAGAAAAGCGCTTATGGGAGACAACCCATGTTTTTACCTACAGTACTTTGTTTTTATTTTGTGTCTTGGAAGTTGTTTACTACTGTAGCAACCTCTCCTTATCTTAGTTTTGAGTTTTGTTGTGCCAAGTTAAGCCGTTGATAGAAAAGTAAGTACTAGATTTGGATTACTGCGCAGTTCCAGATTTCTTTGCTGTCACGAATCTGAGCCCACTGCCCTGCAGGAAGCTCAGAAAATTATGCCAATTTACGTGCATGATCCTCAGATATGTACGCAACTTTCATTCAATTTGAGCATTTTCATTTGAGCAAGTCTGGTGCCATTTTAAAATTCGTCAATACGAACTGTTCTGTTTTGACAGATTCTGCCTTTTATTTCGCATTGCCTCTTTCGCTATGTTGGATGAATTTCTTTGATCCACTAATGTCCAGTAGCATTATGCAATGTCCAGAAGTGTTAAGAATGAGTGTGTCACCTCTGAATATGTCAATTTATATTGTGCACTAACCCTCTAATGAGTTGTTTCGAGTTTGGTGTGGAGGAAGTTTTCAAGGATCAAGAGAGGAGTATGATGCAACATGATCAAGGAGAGTGAAAGCTCTAAGCTTGGGGATGCACCCGGTGGTTCACCCCTGCATATATCAAGAAGACTCAAGCGTCTAAGCTTGGGGATGCCCAAGGCATCCCCTTCTTCATCAACAAATTATCGGGTTCCTCCCCTGAAACTACATTTTTATTCGGCCACATCTTATGTGCTTTTTCTTGGAGCGTCGTTTTGTTTTTGTTTTTGTTTTGTTTGAATAAAATGGATCCTAGCATTCACTTTATGGGAGAGATACACACTCCGCTGTAGCTTATGGACAAATATGTCCTTGGTTTCTACTCATAGTATTCATGGCGAAGTTTCTCCTTCGTTAAATTGTTATATGGTTGGAATTGGAAAATGATACATGTAGTAATTGCTATAAATGTTTTGGGTAATGTGATACTTGGCAATTGTTGTGCTCATGTTTAAGCTCTTGCATCATATGCTTTGCACCCATTAATGAAGAAATACATAGAGCATGCTAAAATTTGGTTTGCATATTTGGTTTCTCTAAGGTCTAGATAATTTCTAGTTTTGAGTTTGAACAACAAGGAAGACGGTATAGAGTATTATAATGCTTTCAATATGTCTTTTATGTGAGTTTTGCTGTACTAGTTCATCCTTGTGTTTGCCTCAAATAACCTTGCTAGCCTAAACCTTGTATCGAGAGGGAATACTTCTCATGCATCCAAAATACTTGAGCCAACCACTATGCCATTTGTGTCCACCATACCTACCTATACTACATGGTATTTTCCCGCCATTCCAAAGTAAATTGCTTGAGTGCTACCTTTAAAATTCCATCATTCACCTTTGCAATATATAGCTCATGGGACAAATAGCTTAAAAACTATTGTGGTATTGAATATGTAATTATGCACTTTATCTCTTATTAAGTTGCTTGTTGTGCGATAACCATGTTTACTTGGGAACGCCATCAACTCATTGTTGAATTTCATGTGAGTTGCTATGCATGTTTGTCTTGTCCGAAGTAAGGGCGATCTACACTGAGTTGAATGGTTTGAGCATGCATATTGTGAGAGAAGAACATTGGGCCGCTAACTAAAGCCATGTTCCATGGTGGAAGTTTCAGTTTTGGACAAACATCCTCAAATCTCTAATGAGAAAAGAATTAATTGTTGTTGAATGCTTAAAGCATTAAAAGAGGAGTCCATTATCTGTTGTCTATGTTGTCCCGGTATGGATGTCTAAGTTGAGAATAATCAAAAGCGAGAAATCCAAATGCGAGCTTTCTCCTTAGACCTTTGTACAGGCGGCATAGAGGTACCCCTTTGTGATACTTGGTTAAAGCATATGTATTGCGGTGATAATCCAGGTAGTCCAAGCTAATTAGGACAAGGTGCGAGCACTATTAGTACACTATGCATGAGGCTTGCAACTTATAAGATATAATTTACATGATGCATATGCTTTATTACTACCGTTGACAAAATTGTTTCATGTTTTCAAAATCAAAGCTCTAGCACAAATATAGCAATCGATGCTTTTCCTCTATGAGGACCATTCTTTTTACTTTTATGTTGAGTCAGTTCACCTATTTCTCTCCACCTCAAGAAGCAAACACTTGTGTGAGCTGTGCATTGATTCTTACATACTTGCTTATTGCACTTATTATATTACTCTATGTTGACAATATCCATGAGATATACATGTTACAAGTTGAAAGCAACCGCTGAAACTTAATCTTCTTTTGTGTTGCTTCAATACCTTTACTTTGAATTATTGCTTTATGAGTTAACTCTTATGCAAGACTTATTGATGCTTGTCTTGAAATGCTATTCATGAAAAGTCTTTGCTTTATGATTCACTTGTTTACTCATGTCATACACATTGTTTTGATCGCTGCATTCTCTACATATGCTTTACAAATAGTATGATCAAGTTTATGATGGCATGTCACTCCAGAAATTATCTTTGTTATCGTTTTACCTGCTCGGGACGAGCGAGAACTAAGCTTGGGGATGCTGATACGTCTCCAACGTATCGATAATTTCTTGTGTTCCATGCCACATTATTGATGTTATCTACATGTTTTATGCACACTTTATGTCATATTCGTGCATTTTACGGAACTAACCTATTAACAAGATGCCGAAGTGCCGATTCTTTGTTTCTGCTGTTTTTGGTTTCGAAATCCTAGTAAAGAAATATTCTCGGAATTGGACGAAATAAAAGCCCGGAGGCCTATTTTCTCACGAAGCTTCCAGAAGTCCGAAGGAGAGACGAAGAGGGGCCACAGGGTGGCCAAACCCTAGGGCGGCGCGGCCCCCCCCTTGGCCGCGCCGGCCTGTGGTGTGGGCCCCCTGTGCCGCCTCTTGACCTGCCCTTCCGCCTACAAATAGCCTCCGTGACGAAACCCCCAATGCCGAGAGCCACGATACGGAAAACATTGCGAGACGCCGTCGCCGCCGATCCCATCTCGGGGGATCACGGAGATCGCCTCCGGCACCCTGCCGGAGAGGGGATTCATCTCCCGGAGGACTCTACACCGCCATGGTCGCCTCCGGAGTGATGAGTGAGTAGTCTACCCCTGGACTATGGGTCCATAGCGGTAGCTAGATGGTTGTCTTCTCCCCATTGTGCTATCATTGTCGGATCTTGTGAGCTGCCTATCATGATCAAGATCATCTATATGTAATTCTATATGTTGCGTTTGTTGGGATCCGATGAATAGAGAATAC
Organism: Lolium rigidum; assembly: GCF_022539505.1. Taxonomy (NCBI): domain Eukaryota; kingdom Viridiplantae; phylum Streptophyta; class Magnoliopsida; order Poales; family Poaceae; genus Lolium; species Lolium rigidum. The sequence continues at coordinate 174,425,131 of NC_061508.1, forward strand.
TTGTTATGTTGATTATCAAAGTTATGCTTATGTGTTGTTTATGATCTTGCATGCTCTCCGTTATTAGTAGATGCTCGGCCAAGTAGATGCTTTTAACTCCAAGAGGGAGTACTTATGCTCGATAGTGGGTTCATGCCGCATTGACACACAGGACGATGTGAGAAAGTTCTAAGGTTGTGTTGTCTTGTTGCCACTAGGGATAAAACATTGATGCTATGTCTAAGGATGTAGTTGTTGATTACATTACGCACCATACTTAATGCAATTGTACGTTGCTTTGCAACTTAATACTGGAGGGGTTCGGATGATAACTCTGAAGGTGGACTTTTTAGGCATAGATGCGGTTGGATGGCGGTCTATGTACTTTGTCGTAATGCCCAATTAAATCTCACTATACTCATCATGATATGTATGTGCATTGTCATGCTCTCTTTATTTGTCAATTGCCCAAGCTGTAATTTGTTCACCCAACATGCTTGTTCGTCTTATGGGAGAGACACCTCTAGTGAGCTGTGGACCCCGGTCCAATTCTCTTTCTTGAAATACAATCTCTTGCAATACTTGTTTTTCTTGTTTTCTCTGCAAACAATCATCTTCCACACAATACGGTTAATCCTTTGTTACAGCAAGCCGGTGAGATTGACAACCTCAACTTGTTTCGTTGGGGCAAAGTAGCTTGGTTGTGTTGTGCAGGTTCCACGTTGGCGCCGGAATCTCCGGTGTTGCGCCGCACTACATCCCGCCGCCATCAACCTTCAACGTGCTTCTTGGCTCCTCCTGGTTCGATAAACCTTGGTTTCTTTCTGAGGGAAAACTTGCTGCTGTGCGCATCATACCTTCCTCTTGGGGTTGCCCAACGAACGTGTGAAATACACGCCATCAGTTGCCGTGCTGGGTTTCCTTATCTTCCATGTTGGTTGCCGTGCTGGGTTGCTTTCCTTTAATCACGCGTTGGAACCGTATAGAAAACCGGTTGCTTTCCTTTAATTAGCCATCCAAAGCCGGTTTTCTAGCGATCGATGGACAAACTTTGTTTGACGGACGAAAAATAAACCTGGTTTTCTTGACCTACTAACACCACCGATTCGTAACTTATTAGTAGAGACTAGAAAAATACCCGTGCGTTGCTACGGGTTATAAAAGAACAATGTTGTAGTCCTGCGGTATTTGAATTCAAGCGTAGCAAATATTCAAAGAAATATGTATCATTCTGTACATATTAGTGCCTGATCATCAGATTAAATAACATTCTCTATTCATCCATAAAAAAGTGTCTTAACTTTATCAAAAACTTGTTGTATCTATACATATATATATAATAAGTTTAGATACACTTAAATTATTTTGATAAAGTTGAAACATTCTTCTATGGATAGAGGACGGACAAAATCGCTAGCATGTCAGAAATAAACGAAGACATGCCTCAATCCAACAATCTTTGTAACTTTTTCTTTGTGCTTAGCAAGTGTTGGTCGGTAGCAACGGTATTATTTCTTGCATGAAATTAGAAGCACATAGGATATTCATAAAGAGATCAATCACCGTCAGAATCGTATGTGCTGCCATTTCATTTGAGGTATTTTTGTAGGTAAAAAGTGAAATCAATCTCTGCGCTTTCGGGCATAGCAACGACATTCATTTAATCCGCACTTCGGTGTTGTCCATGCGAGTCACTTGATGGCCATAGTCGTATGTACGTGAACTTCGGTTGATCTACATCACCCGACATGGTATCGGTGTATCGCTGCAGCTTATTGGTAATCCTCTCTTCAAGGGTCCACCGAATGCATCACCTTCCAGCGCAGCCGATGACCTATTTGACCTCCTCCACCGCATTGCCTCCGGCCGCGGTGACGAGAATCGACCTTTAACCACCGCAACCACGTTCTCACGCGCGCGCCGCCAGCTCCATCGCCGGCTAGTCACCGACAACCTCTGACGCCACCAGATGTTACAGAGTTCGCTCCGACCACCGCGCTCCCGCGTGGCAGTGATGAAAATATGGTTAACAGCTCCGGCGCACACTGGCTGTCCGAACATGTGCCATGTACCCTCTCATCCACTGTGCACCCCGGCGGTGAACCACGTCGGCACATCTTCGAGGTCCGCTATGATGAAAGCGCCGCGCCCAGTCTGCCCAACTCGAGAGCAAAGCATGAAAGAAGTCGTCGGTCGCCTTGTGATGAAAGTGCTGAGCCCGATCAGCACCTCGGATTCTTGAGGGCAATTAAAAAAACTGGACATATTGTATCTTGGACTGCGCGTTGCTTCTATCTAATTAACCGGAAAACAAACCTGAAACCAACCCGGCTGGCAACATTTTGTTGCCGCCGTAGCTCGATTATGGAATTGGAGCGTTTCATCACTTTGAAAGGCATGTATGTCTAGCTCGCATCGCCGAATACTGAACCGTCGGGTCGTCTACGGATCGGCTGCACGGAGGCAACTTTTTGATGGAAGATTTTGTCCAGGCGATGGCCGTATGTACGCGCGGACAATGATGAAGCGACGCTACAGCACCGGCTACGGCGAGGAAGAGCGGGGAAGCTGCGGAGCTCACCGCGGGGCTATCGGCATAGATGTTCTTGCACAGGGACGTCCGATGATGGAGAGCTAGAAGGCGCCATGGTCACCATGACGGAAACTTGACGAAGACGGCGTCTCGCTCCAAGGCAGCTCCGGTTCCAGGAAGAAGGCGTGCAGGTCGAGGAAGTCATGGTGGCTCCATCCCCGGCCTTGGATGGTGATGAGGTCGACGGTGTCGTGCTCGGCGACGACGAACCTTTTGCTCCTCGCGATCTTTTCTGACCAAACTGAACCGTCCCGGAGATTTCTGTCGGCAACAAAGAAGAAAGAAAGGATATTTGGAGTAGGCGGCACCGGCCGACGCCGTAGAACATGCCATGCTCGCCCATCGATGTTCTCCCTCCCCTCCGGCTAGCATCTCTCCAGTGTTGCTCGTCCCGTCCACTCCAATCAAGCTCGCCCTCAACTCCCCCGGTGGCGCTCGACGACGACGCACGGGGTCTGAAGCTGCCGTGCGTGGGACAAACTCACGTTCCCTCCCTTCCTCCATGGGGCCTCCACGGCTCCACCGGCCGATCTCGACCGGCGCCGTCGCGGCCGGTCCCTGCCTCGTCACCGGCGGCCCTCTCCCGTGTTTACCGCCCAGAGCTCGTTCTAGCGGGGAGCGTCCATCATCGCCCGTCGACCTCGGCCTCCGTGGCATCCTCTGCTCTGACTTGCTCCACCCTGGCTCGCGCCGCCAAAGACACTCCGATATTTAAAGGCTTGGAAAAGGCAAGAAAAGATGGTAGGAAGATCTCTGAGATGAGATCGAGTACTACACGTTTGAAGGGATTACAAACGATCTCTGAGATGTAGCAATACGCGTCTTTTCGCCAGAGCGGTTCGTTTCCTTATCTTCCGTGTTGGTTGCCGTGCTGGGTTTCCTTATCTTCCGTGTTGGTTGCCGTGCTGGGTTGCTTTCCTTTAATCACGCGTTGGAACCGTATAGAAAACCGGTTGCTTTCCTTTAATTAGCCATCCAAAGCCGGTTTTCTAGCTATCGATGGACAAACTTTGTTTGACGGACGAAAAATAAACCTAGTTTTCTTGACCTACTAACACCACCGATTCATAACTTATTAGTAGAGATACCATCCAAAGTTTGTAAGCTAGAAAAATACCATTGAAAGGTTGCTCCGTTATTGCTTTTTACCAACACCCTAACCTTGGACGTTAACTCAGGAACCGATCAGCTTTGCAAAAAACGTGAATGGATCAGACCACAACACAACTAGCCCAGACCTGAGGGCATCTCCAGCGGGACGACACATTTCTGATTTTTTACATTTTTGTCTGTTTGCGTATGTATCCTTCTCTAGCGGGGAGACGTATTCCGGGTTTTTTTGTCCGTTGCGTCAGCACAGACGCATTTGCTACCTGATGGGGCCTAAGGCCACGTGGGTTGCCTGATTTCACGAATTTGACGAAGAACACGGCGAAGAACTCGATGAACGCACGCAAACATACACCAACCCGATACAACTCGGTTTGCTCTCAACGGCCCGAACCACCGTCCAGATAGAATCACTCAAGGGAAAGACGCGAGGTAGAATCCCCGAGAAAGAGATCGGTATGCAATCGATAGAATCAATAATGCAAAAGACCGAAGTAGAAACACACAAGCGAGAGATCGATCACATAAGAGGGTCTTGATACAACTCATAGATTTATTTAGATCTAAGAGAGGAGGGGGTTTCCTTAATCCATGGTGGAGGCATGGACGAGGCTTGCCTGTGCCGCGTCCGTGCGACCATCCGTGCGACGCGAGGCACGGACGGCCTCCAGTGATTTGCCTCCCGCACCTCTTTATCTCCAGCTTTCCGTCACAAAAAAAAAAAAAAAAATTCCAGAAATACGCAACCGTCGGTAACTCCGTATCCATCTACCCGGTGTGCTTCTCTTTCCTTCCGTATGTCTCCCCTGTGTGAACTCAAGCTGGGAAGAAGAAGCATCGGAAGTTGCGACGTCGAGACCTCTAGGTGCGCTCCCATTCATCGGGCCTCCAGGCACATTCCGTCGACGGATCTCGTCGCTCCGTAGCCTTGGAGTTAGAGCTGTGGAGCTTGGACCAAGATGAGGACGACCGAGCCTCTGTTCCTTCGCCGTCGGCCAGTTTCCGGCAACCGCGCCCCCTTGCAAATCAGGCCGGCGGTGGCCTGGGTGGTCTCGCGAGAAGGAAGGCCTCAATCGGAGTAAGCTCTGGTAACCGTCCCCGCGGCGACAACGAGGTGGATGAAGCCGGCCGCATCTCCGTTCCTCCGCCACAGACCATCCCACCATCCATGTCCGCGGCGAGGTGGATGGGTGAAGGTGCTCGTACCGGCTCCAAGTCTCACTCCCCCAAGCGCGTCGCCTCGTCTATGGGCAGAAGCAGCAGTGGGCTGCTGTGGGCAATCTCGTGAGCGGCAGTCTGCAATCAGCAGCGTCGTCCGCAAGAAAGCTGTCAGGCAACAGCTCGTGGACTCAGCATCATGCCCGGACACAGGTAAATTTCTATTTCTTCTTGTGTTAATCTAGAGGACATGAATTCCCCATAGTTGTGTGAGCGCATGTCATTATCCAATTCTGCAAAATTTTCTCTGTTTAAGGACTAGACAAAGCATGATGAATGCAAGTGTTCTGTGAGGATGAGATGTGGTTGTGGCCATATATACACACTGAATTTTTTACGACCGTAAATTGGGAGCATATTAGCTTACCTCATCAGTGCTGATTGGGAAATTGAGTTGTTCAGGGTACATTCAACTTTCAGTTGTACTGTTGTTGCTTTGGGCACTTGTTAAAGCACAATTGTATAACAAACGGGAATTTGAGTGAGATTGTCACATACTGTACAGACTGGTCTTAGCTATTCTTGACATGGAAAACACTCTTCTCACTAAAACAAGTTCTAGTAGTGCACAGTTCACAGTAGAGAGATTCTTATATAAATTACTTCAGCTTCGAAGTTACATGGGATAAAACTCTGAAAAAAATATTACGTTGGCTTTGGTTCATCGAAGAATGCTTGATTTGGTTTTTGTCATCAAACTAGGGGTAGAAGTCCCAATGGTCCCTTGTAGCAAGGGATCCAGGGCATAGTTCTGCGGTTGTGAATAGGTGTTCACGTTGTCCATACTTGTCAAGCATTCCATCCCATGCACTTATAAATTGATCTTCCTCCTCTATATCATAGATACAATGCTGAAAATCAGCATTGAACTTCTTATAATCTTTGACGACTCCACCAAGGTGCTTGCAAGCGTTTTGATTCATATGCCACACACATAGTCTATGTATAGTATATATTAGGACTTCACTGATCGCCTTCGCCATTGCTGCATCTTCATCGGTTAGAATTGTCCGTGGATGTTTTCCTGACATAACTTTCAAAAAAGTTCTAAAAAGCCAAGCAAAACTTTCTGCAGTTTCATCATACAGAAGTGCAGCATCAAAGACAACAGTTTTCTTGTGATTATTTACACCAACAATCAAACCAAATGGAGTCCATCGTCTAGTTTCCTGTATGTCATGTCAAAGCATATAACATCTCCAAACATCGCATAGTCCGAGACCATTTTGGAGTCGGCCCAAAAAATGTTGGTTATCAAATCATCCTCATCCACTTGAATTGAATAGAAGAAATTGACATCTTCCGATACCTTCTTCTCCATGTATTCTAACACTCCCCCGGTGTCACCTTCCTTTGCTTGTATCGTTCTCTTTGAGTACAAACGATTTTTCATATCTTCACGTGTACAACCAAGGTTTTCAATTCCACCTGCTTGCTTTGCCATCAGATCGATTGTTGCTTTATTGGAAATACCTACAGACTTTGCAACCTCTGCATTTTCTATTTGCGCTTCTGTTACTTTTCTCTGGGATCTCAGAAAGTGGGCCATGGTTCCAAGAGCAAGAATATGGTTATGTGACGCCTCATATTCATACACATCATAATATCCATTTCTGAGGCTTATCTTCATACGGGCGGTACATCCACATCGTGTTTCAGGCCTGCTGTAACTGAATGTGTCCTCTCTTTTATCATCACCACGATAGCCTATAAGTTGAAGTAATTTTCTTACTGCATGAAAATAACATTGCAATTATACAAAATGCATATAGCACATACCTTGACGAGAGCATGTAAATGTCCTTTGTTGCATCGTAGAGGAGTTCTTCATTTTATGGCCACTGCTTCTTCTAATGCTAAAGCCTATAGTTTCAGCATACTTGTTATAGAAAGAATAAGCTTCCTCTTCCGATAAAAAATGCATGCCAATTTTTGGTACCCTGCCATCTGTCGGATCTGCTGCATTTTCTTCGAAATCCTATATATCAAGGAATATTAAATCTAGTCAATACACCGATGTGACATTCTAAGTGTTGTTTCATGTCAGTATGTACATATAGTACTAGAGAAGCCATTATTTCGACAGAACATAGTTTAATTTAGATCCACACGGCAACAGAAAATTCACTGTCATGCGAACTCATAAATTTAGAATACCTATTTTCTAAAGTAATTATCATGTGCTCTTGTGAATGCAGATGTTCCTACAAATTTGCAAGGACTTCATTCTACATGTAGGCTGATCGCATGCCTGATGAAGGAAGGCAAAAGGAGTGGTAGGATTGGATCGGTTCAGAAAAATTGAAAATCTCGACTTTGATTCATCATGAAGAGTATGGCCAGATCTCTTACTGTCCGGTCGTGAGATTCATGGACATCATGCCCATGATTACTTGAAGAATCCATCGGCGACTGCTGCTGATTGCTGGGTAGGTCAATAGGAGTCTGTACAAAGTAAACTGTCACTGTTATTTGGAATTTGCCTGTGTTGGTTGATGCGTATCAGTCTCATGGTTCTCTTTGATTAGAGGGGATCGGATTTTGATGCGCACCTGGATGTGTTCCCGCGCGATGTGATTATTTATTACCTATTTGATGTTTAATTTTAATGCTTTCGCATGTATTATATATGGGTATAGGTATAGGAGAGAAGGAATAGATCCAAAGATACGGCCGGCGTTGTATTTGGCCTTGCTCTTTTTTTTACCAGAAAAATCGGATCGGGGGAGTGGGAGGCAAATCACTGGAGGCCGTCCGTGCCTCGCGTCGCACGGATGGTCGCACGGACGCGGCACAGGCAAGCCTCGTCCGTGGAGGCATAAGCCAAGTTCTCACTCAAATTATGTCTTACCTAATGAAGGGGGAGGTGAGAGCTTATATATAGGGAGCCACTAAGGAGGGGTAGTTTAGGCATACAAATAGCATAGTGGGAGGTTACATAGATTGAGCCCAAGTGTTGGATGCGCAGGTTAGACAGCGGATTGTCCGGCCTTAGTGGGGGCGGATAATTCGGCCTAGCAGTCGTGCTTCTTGCGCCTTCTCATCTTGGCGACCTCGGACGCTTCTTCTTCCTTCTTCTCTTTCATGCCTCCGTGACATCGGTCTTCAGTGTGGTTCTTGTCGTTGATGCACATGATGAAGCGAAGACCGTACGTTGGCTGCATCACTACCCAAATATGCGTCAGGTTTGCGTCTGGGCGGATAGACTGCGTGACCGCTTATCATCTGCATGCGTCCGGCTCTCTGCCAAAACTGTCCCATACATCAGTCACTCATTTCCCCACCTAGCTCACTTTTCTCTCTCATGTCTCTCTCTTCTTCACCTGTCTCTCTCTTCTTCACCTGTCTCTCCCCAAATCCTCCGACGAGATTCATCCACGCTCGCAGCATCCAAGCGACTACACACACGCTCCTCCTCCTGGGGCGGCGCCGGTGGTAGGCGATCTCCGGTGGTGGCGGTGGTGGCGGTGGTAGGCGAGCTCCGGCGGCGGTACATGGTACAGGTCCTCGTCGACCGGTCGGACCACCCTGGTGGAGCTGGACGTGGAGCGCGACGACTTCTTGGACTTTCCACAGCGGCGAGCTCCGGCGACGGTACCCGGTGACACGCTTCGGTGGAGGCCTCGTAGGTGTTTTTCCCCTTGGCATCACGCACCGAGGCCGTGAAGGCCGTGCCATGCGCCAGGATGAGCCGCGCGACGGCCTCGTCGCCCCACCTCGCCGCGAGGAGCGCCTTCACCGCGTCGCGGCATCCTCCCTCCGCTCCCAGCCGCAGAGGATTCGCCGTCCCTCCCCACCGCGTCGATGGATGTGAAAGAGCCAAAGAAGGAAGCATAGGAGGCGGATGAGCGGGGTGAAGCAGAAGCGGGCTTCCCAAGAAGCAGCTTCAGGAAATCGTTGTGCCATGTGGCTTCCGCGACATGGAGCGCGTCGGAGCCGGCGGGCGTGGCGCCGTTGGCGACGAGGAGCTCTACGATAAGGCACTCGCCAGAAGCGGTTGCTATCTCGAGGGGAGTCCGGGCACGGCTGGGCTCGGCGTCGGTGTCGTACTGGAGGAGCACCTGCACGAGCTGGTCGAGACCAGCTTCCTGGCGTCGCCGATGCCAGCCGTAGTCGCATGGGTGGAGTGCGACCTGCCGCCAAGGATGAGAAGGTCAAGGAGGCGCGCAACCCATCGCCGCCCGAGCGGTCACCATCGAAGCCACCCGGGTACAGCTCCTTGTTGAAGACTTGAAGGCGTGGTAGAGCTTCTCATTGAGGGGGAGGATGTTGCCGCTCCCGTAGGAGTACGTGAGAGGAGTAGGTCGAGGAGGTCCGCGACGAGCTCGTCGGACTCGGCCATAGACGCGGCGGTGGCGGCGGTCGGGAGCGCACCGTCGAAGACGACGGGTGTTGGGGTCGTTGTCTCCGGAAGCGCAACCATCGCAGGGCCAACGCATGGAAGCCACGCCAATGAACTGTATCTCTACTTGATGAGGACATCCCTACCGAACTACTACTTTCGTCATTACAAGATGAAGATGATGTTGATGTGAAGCTCAAGTCCAATAAAGTCAGGATTGGACCTATGACCAGAGCTCGTGCGAAGCTACTAAAGCAACAAGTGAACTTGTTCTTAAATGATACTTTGGTTGATGAGAATTTTATACTTCATAAGTCCTTTGACTTGTGTATGATCAGGTACGAGGATAAAGGAAGCATTGCACGAAGAGGAGGAGAATAGCTAGACATGGTGTTGGACATGAAGACATCCCATGGACGCGTGAGGGAGGAGAGGGAGGCATGCGCAAAGGAGAGAGAAGAAGAAGTTCAGGCCGGCGCTACGCTTGGCGACACCGGACGCCACACCGACCAACCTGGCGCCACACCCGGCGCCACCGGCTCACACGCAGGATGACCCGGTGCCTTCCGGCTCCTGCACTGGTGCACACCAGGCACCGTTCTAGGGAGTCTAGCGCCCTCGCCCGGTGCCAGCCCGGTGCCAGGCCCGGTTCCTGCCGGACCACCCGGCCCCTGGCCCGGTCCACCGGCCCCCACGCCGGCCGTCTCCGAGTCAGTCTCGACCAGATCCCGATCTGGGTCGGTTTGTAATCATTATTTTTGACTTCTGGTCGTCTTGAACCCCTATGTAAGTGCCCAGGACGCCCCCAAAACAAGCTTAGACCATGTTTAAGATAAATCCTAGTTCATAGTTGATTGCTTTGCAACTCTATTGAATTTATACACCAATTCGCATCGATCTGGTGTTTTGCTACTGAAAGTTTGTGTGATCTGCTGTTCCATTGGGATTTACAAGGTTGCAATTTATCGCTTCGTGGTCGGCGGCTACTTGCGCAAGTATGTGGAGTTGTGAATATCTTGCAGGGTTCAGAGTTGTTGCATTGGCGACAGGAATCAATCGAGAGACTCGTCAGCGTCATACAAGTTATCATCCACTTATCATCGTGTTATCTCCGTTGTGTTCATCGCGTGTTCATCAAATACACCGTGCTTACTGAGAAGATCGGACAACCTCTTATCATCTTGGTATCAGATTTCAGCGTTTCCTCGGTAAGCCATCCACAATCACCCCATAGTTGAGTTGTGAGTGTTTTCCTATCTATAAAAAGCCAAAAATATTAGGGTTAGGGTTTGCCATAGCCTTAGATTGCATCAATTTCGAGTTTTAGTTGCTTTTCATAGTTATTTTTGCCTATCTTTTTCTTCCATCTAGTAGATTGTCTAGGGTTTGTGTTTCTATATCATCTAGTTTTTAGTTTTTGTTGCTCCAAGTTCACATAGCGTACAGTTTGCTTGTTCCCAACCATAGACACAACCTTTCGATATACGTGACTAGGAACTTTCCCACAAGAGACTAGTTTTACCGCTCGACAGGCTGCTCGTTAGGTTTTTGGTGCTTTGCAATTTCTATTAGCCGTGTTACAAGGAGTAGAGTCGTAAAAAAAATCGATTTTTACTATAGCTACAGTAACCGTGAAAAATAGAGCAAAAGAGAAAAAGGATAATCAAAAAAAAAGTGAAGAGAAAAAGTGCAGTGCTAGTACGATCAAGTGAAGGCCTAGTTTACTTTTCTGCACTCGTCGTTGAGCAGTCTTGTGCCTGTTCCGCTGAGCTTTGCTAGTGTCTCTCGAGTGTATTGCAACATTATTCATTCGTATAGTTGCATTGCCACATTTATCGCCTTGTGTGAGTATCATTGGTTGTTTTATACGGTCAGCGCTAGAGCTTGTTATTGGTGCACATAGGTAGCCTACCTACAGCCCCACATATAGTCTGTTTTGTCATGTGATTGTTCTTATACCCTTGATATTCGCTTCGCTACATCCGTGCACTAGTTTGTCAATCCAAGTGGTAAACAATACTAATTCACTTTCGAGCGGTAAGATTTACCTTTCTTATCAGTTTTCAATGAGTTGTGAGAGTACCACCAAAAGATTTTAGTTTAGTGCACTAACCTACTAATCATGTCTTCTAGTGAATTTGATGTGATGCAGAAAAATGATCCAGCCTCGCCGGTTACTTGGATGGAATATGAGGCACTTCGTGATCATCTGCAACGTGAAATCCGTGACGCTACTGAAGCGTTTGACGTGGATATTCAGAGTGTTAACTTGAAGGTTGATGAAGCTACTACGTATATACGTACAGTCCAAACTCAAGTGACGGACCTTCAAGCATCGATACAGACATTAACTCAAGCTGTCGCTGAGATACGTACTTTTGTACAACCACAAGAACAACCACCACCTGAAGATGAGGACAGCAATCATGGCGATTTTGAAGATGCACATGCCCCTGCTGGCCGTGGACGTGGCGTTGGCCGTGGTGTTGGACGTGGTGTTGGTGATGGTCTCCGTGGTCGTGGTTTTGTCCCCGTCGGAGCCCAACGTGTTCTTCAACAACAAGACGATGGTTTGGGTAAGCCAAAATTTTCAATTCCCCGCTTTGAAGGAGGTACTGATGTTGAAGAATATCTCTCATGGAGGCTGAAGATTGAGAAACTGTGGCGAGTACATGATTATACTGAAGATAGGAAGGTCAAGCTTGCTTCTTCAGAATTTGATGGCTATGCATTGCGTTGGTGGGATGGATTTACTCGTGTCCACGAAGAGGATGAAGAGTTGCCTATTCTTTCATGGCGTCATATGAAGGTATGCGAGCTCGTTTTGTTCCCACTAATTATCTGCGATCAGTTTATGATAAGTTGACCCAATTGAAACAAGGTACTATGATGGTTGATGCTTATTATATGGAGATGGAGATGTTATTGCAGTGTGCTCGTGTCCGTGATTCTATTGAGATGATGATGCAGCGGTTCCTCCATGGTTCGAAGTATACCATCAAGGGTATTGTTCATCATCACCGTTATGAGACGATGAATGAGCTACTACATCATGCAAGAGAAGCTGAATCACAGTTGGTTGAAGAGGCGCAAATTCGAGGCCGTGCTACAGGCGCTGGGCGTTACACGCCTAGAGCGTCACCCTCTACGACGCCATCTTCTCACCCGCGAATGTTTCTACTTCGTCTAGCAAACCGGTCTCCAATGTGTCCAACACAAAGAAGCTCGCACCTGCAGCAAGTGGAACTAGTTCTAACATGTCTACAACGCGCAACCGCGATATGGCTTGTCATACATGTGGTGGCAAGGGTCACTTTAAGAGAGATTGTCCTAACCGCAAGGTCATGATTATTAATGAGGACAATGAGTATGAGACTGGAGATGATGCCGATCCGGACGCTCCAGAAGATGATGACTATGACAGTGATGGTGTAGATGCTTTTCCGTCTGAAGCTCGCACTATTGTTGTAACATCCCAAATTTCAATAAAAGAGAGAAGAAGCTCGCACTATTGTTGTAACATCCCAAATTTCAATAAAAGAGAGAAGAAGAATTCCAGAGATCCAAAATTCAGAACCAACAAAAACTTTTAAATTGCATATAGTGCCCTGCATAGGACTTGTGCATTTTGAGTGATATGCCATGATGATTGTTTTGTTGTATATATGATAAACCATAAAACCCTAAAGTGATCAAGTGAAGATCACAAACCAAATAAATCAAAAAGAGAAAGAAATCAAATAAGAATAAAACCCTAAAAACCCTAACATATGGCATATGCCATTTTTGCAAACTTTGACCCTAGACCCATTTGACCTTCACCATTACTTAGAATATGTTACTAAATAGTTATTACAACTTTGGGAATCAAAGAAATACCATTTAAACCAAATCCAAACTCAAATTAGGGTTACATAGAATAATGGTCATTTTTGACATTTACAATCTGGTCACCACTTTGAGCCCCTAGATTTCAAGATTTCTAAACTAAACAAATCCCATTCTTTGCATGTCATCCAAGTACACAACAAGGTGAACAACTTATGTAAGGATCATCACACCAAAATCATCTTGGATCAAAAGTTAGGAGCAAGCAAAGAGGATACTTTGAAACTTTTGCAAGATCACCACTTTTCAAAATTTGATCAAACCAAGCCATGTCTTGATCATCACTTGACCCAACCATGACCCCTGGACCCCAACTCACCTAGCCCATGCAGGGAAACCTCCTGGACACGGCCAAACATGGCGTGGCCATGGCCATGCCGGCCACGTTCCCCATCGACACCCACCCCTCTCTCCCTACCTCTCCAGCCCGAGCCACCATGCCAAATGGCTAGCCCTGGATCTCCTGAGATCGCCCGTACCGGCCGTTGGGCGAGAGGACGCCGACACGACCCGGACGGAGCGCGCCCACGACGCTCCAGGTACGCCGCCAACGACATAGCGATGTCACCAGCGCACGGACGCGCACGACCCGAGCACGCGTCGCTCGCCGTCCTCCGCCGTACCCCGACCACCACCGCTCGCCCTGGTACCCGTTGCACCACACGGAGCCTGCCGGACAAGCTGGCGTCACCCCCTAGCGCCTACGGTCGCCGGAGAGGACACGACCGCCCGCCACGGCCGCGGCAGTACACGCGCTCGCCCGACCACCGTACGCCCCGCCTTGCCGCGCCGTTGACACTCCAAGGACCGCGGTGACGTCGTGAACACCACGGCGCCAACGCCTAGCCCTCTAGCTCACCGGAGACGCCGCGCCCACGTCGACCCTCACCCTGCCCCGCAGCACCCTCTCCCTCCTATAAATAGAGGACTCTCCCGATCAATCCAAGCACACCACCATGCTCTCCTCTCACCCCTGCTTCTCCTCGCACCGCTAGCCACCCCAATCGACGCCGGAGCCGCCCCAATCGGACGATCGAAGCCGCGGAAGCCCTGGAGAAATCGCCGTTGATCCAGGCCGCCCCGAGCTCCGCCACTGCTACATGCTGCTTCACCGTCGTCTACACCTTCATCACGCATACTGCCAACCCTAGCTGGAGCCACGGTGAGCTCTCCGACCCCCTACCGCCGCCGCGCCAGTAGCTCGATCTCGCCGGAGATGACGATGGCCCTGCGCCGTCCGATCCCGTTCTAATCCAACGCACCGCAGTAACTCATACCGTTTCGGGTTTTTAACTGCTGACGGGTGGCCCCCATGCTGTCAGCAAGCCCACGCGCACTGGATGCGTTACTGGGCCGATTTGCTGTAATTCAAACCAGTTCGGCCCAAACTAGTTCCCGCCAGCCCATTTAATTCAAACTTCGTTTAATAAATCAATTTAAATTCAATACTGGCCCTGACTTTGAAATTCAATAGAATCTGTTTGGCTTGGCCAAATTTAACAAATTTTATATTGTTGGAAAGCCACTGAAAAGATCTACAACTTGCCACTGGTCTCACTGTGAGATCTGTTGTAGAAATAACGTGACAAAAGATTAATTCAGGGACTTTTGCACATTCAAATAAATATTAAAAATCAACCAAAAATGATATTTAGTTAATTCCAACTCTAATAGCTCACATTTCACTTACACTAATTGTTTATGAAATAAAATGGTGTGGTCCCTTTTAATGATCATGCCCTAGTTTAAATAATGGACAATATGGCTAGTTTACTTAAGTGATATTGTCCAAAACTATTATGGAAATCATATGAAGTATTTTACTTCATTTAAATCTTGTTCCAAGTACTTTCATATGAAGTTTAGACCCTGGTCACTTTGCGCTCATATGAAATACTTGGTGATATTAAATCATAATTAGCATTGTGAAATAGTATGAGGTATTTTACCTCATTTAAAGCATTTTCTCAAATGATGACAATTAATGGTTGACTTAGGTCAATATGATTCATGTATGATTATTTGTGTAACATCCAAAATTTCAAATAAAGGAAGAAGAACATTTCCAATTATCCAAAATTCAGAACCAACAAAAACTTTTACTTTGCATATAGTACCCTGCATAGGACTTGTGCATTTTGAGTGATATGCCATGATGATTGTTACTTTGTGTATATGATGAACCCCAAAACCCTAGAGTGATCAAGTGATCATCATAAACCAAATCCATCAAAAAGAGAAAGAAATCAAATATTAGAAAAACCCTAAAAACCCTAACACAAGGTCTATGTCATTTTTGTAAATTTGATCCTAGACCCATTTGATCTTCACCAATAGTTGTAGTATGTTATTAAAGAGTAATTACAACTTTGGGAATCAAAGATTTACCTTTTAAACCAATTTCAAATTTGAAATTATGATCACATGAGATAATGGTCATTTCTGACTTTTATAGTCTGGTCACCACTTTGGGCCTCTCTATTTCAAAATTTCTAAACTAAACAAATCCAACTCTTGGCATGTCATCCAAGTAAACAACAAGGTGAACAACTTTTGTATAGATCATCTTACCAAAATCTTTCTGGATCAAGAGATAGGATCAAGCAAAGATGAGACTTTGAAACAGAATCAACAATCCCCATTTTCAAATGGTGATCAAACCTTGCTGCCTCTTGACCATTTCTTGACTAAACGAAGTCCCCTGGACATCACTCAACCTAACCCATGCAAGAACACGCCATGGACACGACCAGATCATGGCCTAGCCATGGCCATGCCGGTCCCGTTCCACCTCGACACGCCTCCCCTCTTTTCTCTCCACCATCGCCACGGCCACCATGTCCAATGCGTAGCCCACGACCAGCTGAGATCGTCCGTGCATGCCGTCGATCGCGAGGACGCCGACAAGCCCCGGACGATGCGCGCCCAGGTACGCCCAGGTACGCCGCGAGCGGCATGGGCGACGTCACTGGCGCACGGACGCGCGCAACACGGCCACGCGGCGCTCGCCAAATCCCGCCGTACCCCGACCATATCCGCGCACCCTGGTACCCTCCTCGCCACGCGGAGCTCGCCGGACACGCTCGCGTCATGCCTTGGCGACCACGGCCGCCGGAGAGGACGAACGCGCCCGCCACGGCGTCGGCAGTACACACGCCCGCCCGACCACCGTACGCCACCATTTACCGCGCCGTTGACGCTCCGAGGACCGCGGTGACGTCGTGAACACGACCCCGTCGTCGCCTAGCCCTCTAGCTCACCGGAGCGGCCGCGCCCTTGTCGACTTGCCACAGCACCCACGGCACCCTCACGCGCCTATAAATAGAGCACTCCCCGGACCAAACCAAGCACACCACCATGATCCCCTCTCACCACCACTTCTCCTCGCACCAGTAGCCACCTCAATCGTCGCCGGAGCTGCCTCAATTGGACGATCGGAGCCGCGGAAGCCACGGTGAAATCGCCGTCGATCCAGGCCACCTCGAGCTCCGCCGCTGCTACAGGCTGCCTCGCCGTCGTCTACAACTTCATCACGCACACTGCCAACCCTAGCTGGAGCCACGGTGAGCTCGCCGACCCCCTACCCCCGCCGTGCCAGTGACCCAATCTCGTCGGAGAAGACGACGTCGCTCGTCCGTCCGATCCCGTTCTAATCCAACGCGTCTCATTGATCCATACCGCTTCGGGCGTTATGAGTCACTGACGGGTGGAGCCCACTGTCAGGCGGCCCGCGCGTGCACAGATGCGTGGTGGGCTGGACTTGGGCTGTTTTATTCCGTTTCGGCCCAGTTAGCTTTCCCGCGTAGCCCAGTAATTCAAATTCGAATTTTCCAAATCCATTTAATTTCAATACTGGCTCCAACTTTGAAAATCCATAGAATCTGTTTGGCTTGGCCAAATTTAACAAACTTTATATTGTTAGAAAGCTATGGAAAAGTTCTACAACTTGCCACTGGTCTCACCTTGAGATCTTTTGTAGAAATAATGTGACAAAAAGATCAAGCCAGAGACTCTTGCACATTCAATTAATTCTTAAAAATCAACCAAAATAGATATTAAGTTAATTCCAACTCCTATAGCTCACATTTGACTTACACTAATTGTTTCTGCAAGCAAATGGTGTGGTCACTTTGCATGATCATGCCCTAGTTTAATTAATGGACAATATGACTAGTTTAGTTAAGTGATATTGTCCAAAACTATTATGTAAATCTTATGAAGTATTTTTACTTCATTTAAATCTTGTCTCAAATGAATTCATGTGATGTTTGCACCCCTGGTCCAAACTCTCCTATATGAACATTTGGAGATTTAAATCATTTGTAGAGTATTTTAAATGGTATGAGGTGGTCTACCTCATTTAAATCATTTTCTCAAATAATGATGATGAATGTTTGACTTAGGTCAATATGAATTCATGTATGATTATTGTTGAGAAATTAAATCTTAAGAAGATTTCAATGAGAGGAAATTAATCCTCAAGCACCATATGGAAGTTACTTGTCACATATGAATGAAGGGAAATTATTTTCCTCAAGTCACCCAACCAATGCACCTACTTATTTTATGTGTGTGCTTAGTATAGTTTGTGTGAAGTAATGATGTGTTTAGTATAGCTTTTGAGCTTGTTTAGTGATTATACCTCGTATTCAAATTTAGACGCTAGCACCGGAGATTACCAAGAAGAAGAAGGATTCTACCCCGAAGAAGAAGGAGAAAACCTAGAGAACTACCAAGGCAAGATAATACTCTTGCAAAGTGCAAAGCTCTCCCTGAGCAAGGCACCATGATTCTTACCTTTCTTCATACAAGCCTATCTTATATTTACACTATACAAGTTATACTTGTTGTGTTTTCCAAGGATGGAATAGAATAAAATTGTGTTGCGGTCAGAAACCCACCGGCGGGCAGCGACGGGCAACACTAGAGCCGGGAATCTCCCAGGACTGCGGCTGGCCCTGGTCCCCCCGAGCGACGGCCCGCAAAGCCTTCTGGTCACACGTCCGATGCTGTCGCAAGGGCGTGCCACCTGACCTATACCTGGTCAGGAAGGTGTTGGATGATGCCTCGCTTAGTTTCCTGCATGGCATACACGTAAACGTTAAATACGAGCCTCGATCGGCTCTCCGGTTGTCCTGTGAATCGGCTCAAAGAGCCGATCCACCCATGATTCGTACGAGGTGTACGAATATATGGTGGTCCTGCTTGATCAAGATAAAGCTAAAGCGATCTACGACGATTTAGGGTTTTCACCGCATAATCGGATCATCCTACTCACGATTGGGCCTCGCGCTCGCGTACGGTGATCGTAAGCCGATCCTAGACAGGGCCTAAAAACCAACACGAGGTTGATCCCGGAACATCCTGTCTAGGGCTAGCAAACTACACCCTACACGCCGCTGGATCCTCCAACCCTTTGTAAGGCCTAACTATTGCAGATATTAAACTAATCCTTGAAGAACAAGGAGCAACCGTAACGGATCAGATCTACTAAATAATGATCAAGCGTGGTGCCGCCCCTACACCTAAGATAGGTGTAAGGGCGGCTAGATGTATAAGGGTCGCACTACGACAGCATATGATACGAAGAACAATGCTAACCCTAACACATCTAAGATAACTACGTTGCTCGCCATCAAAAAGGCTTCGAGCACGAGCAACGCATGAACAACGTAATAAGCTTGTGCTGCCTAGATCGCAAGATGCGATCTAGGCAGCATGGTGCTTACCGGGAGAAACCCTCGAGACGAAGGAGTTGGCGATGCGCCGAGATTGATTTGTGTTGAACGTTGGTTGTTGTTTATTTCATAAACCCTAGATACATATTTATAGTCCGGGGGACTTTCTAATTCGAGCGTGCACCTAACCGTGCACGGGTAAAACTCTAACTCCTAACCGACACGTATCCTACTATGGTACAGATACACGGGCAATTAGCCCAAACTTGGTACACAAGGCCGATTCATGTATTTCTTCTATGTATATTCTTCAAGCCCATCTCCAATTGCGGCCCACCTCTGATCCGGTCAAATTCCGGTGATAACACATGCCCCCTGGTTTTGGAAATGACATTTCCAAAATCATTACGCTTTTCTTTCGTCGGGTCATGTCGTGGCGGAGCGGAACCGCCGCAGAATCTTCCATCATTTCGCCTCGCCTCCTGGGCTTCTCTGCACGAATTGATAATTTCGGCATCACGTCCTCGAGAACCGTCATGGCATTAAATCTCCACTACACACCCTTTATTTATCTGTGCCGAACGGTTCACCACTTCATCCCTTTGCTCGGTTCTATCCATCAGTGCCCAAAAAACCCTCTTCCCCTGTAGCAATGTCTTCCTCTTCCTCTTCCCCCTCGAGGCCTCCCCTCCAATCTTCGCCGAAGAACAAGAATGAGGACGACCTCCACTCCGGGCGAACCCCATCTCCTCCGACAAGGAGGAGAAAGAAGGAGAAGTAGAGAAGACCAAGGCCTCCCCCTCCGCCAGGCTCCCGCCGAAGAAGCGCTCCCGCATGTGGGCGGACAGCGAGGACGAAGATGATGACGAGGAAGGAGAAGAGGAGGAGGAAGATGATTCCTCCTCTTCCGCTGGGTACCCGCCGACGAAGCGCCTCCGCGCTTGGGCGGACAGCGAGGATGATGATGATGACGAGGAAGAAGAGGCTCCGGCCGAAGGCTGGGGCAGCAGCGACGAGGAAGCCTCCGGAGGTAGCGCCGGCGGCAACTCCGATGCCGACGATGATGCTAGCGAGGATTAGCAATGTAGGATTAGTAATCCCTGAGCAATCGGCTCTCCTTTTGTTCTTCCTTTCTTCTTTGAGCAGTTAGCTCTTCATTGTAAGAAATCCCAATATTAATGAAGAATTTCCCTTAACTTGATTTTGCCGATTTCTTTTCGTACTGATTTGCCCGATTGTTAATTTGATCACCGCTCAATAAGCCGATGGCAACGCATCGGTAACCTGCGAACCTTGCTCAAATTCAGATCCCCAAACTTCCAACCGAACAGGTCCAATCCGCAGTCACTGAGCGTAGTGTTGGACTCAACGGGAAAACTCCTGAAATAATGCCTGGCCTCATCATTAACCTCAGGTTTTCAGACATCCTCCTGCCGGATCCTTCTCTTGCAAATCCCCTTTGCTTTCAGGGGCTCTCTGGGACCATTGCTAACTCAACCCGGAGGCTGGAGATGATACTTCTGCAGGACAGGCACCACTTATCCACAGATTTTCTTTCGATAGTCTGCAGCGATGTTTGAAATCCTGCTCTGTTTTCTTGCAGCAACCATCTCTCAGAACAGTTGAGATTGCAGAGCTAGCCGATTTCAACAAAATCGGCTCCCTATAGCAAAGGGTCCTTCAGGGCAAGCTTCCCCCCGAGCCTTAGTCAAGGCGAGAAAAGTAGTGAGCCAGCCAAAGGTGCCACCATCGGCTTCCAAGTTATAATGCGAGCTAGCCGATTCCAACAAAATCGGCTCCCGCAGCGAGAGAACCTTCGGGGTGAGCTGCCCCCGAGCTTCTCCAGTTCAATTCCTGCGTCTTGCTGATCAGCTCGGCTCATCGGTGAGGATGTTTTGAATTTCTGGTGCCCTCCAAAACTCTGGACGTACCAACCTCTGAAAGTGACACCGACCAAGTCGCCACCTTGGTTCACCCCCGCCACCCTCCAAGGAGCGGGTGGATCCTGTGTAATTGTGCTAGAGTCGATGGCTATGCATCGGCTTCGTTCCTCATGAGAATTCTTTATTTTTTTTACAGGCCGATTTTTCCATCGGCCCCCGATGTTTCACTTCACATGTATCGCACATGTTCATCTGATTAGGTGCCCCCCGAGCCGATTCTGCCAGGTAACTGCTGAAATCGGCTCTGTGATTAGCCAAGGCACTCTATGCGAACGTCGGCTTGATTAGGACCAGTGTGGACTTCTTCTAGCTCATTAGCCGACGTAACCCTATTGCCCATTAGATTGGCGTTGAACCCAGGCAGAATGGATGGTGAGGATAATTTTGGCCGATTGCTGGAATCGGCCTCCACGTTGCTTGCTCGATGAAGGTTTTTGCAATGTTCCTCCATAAATCCTTGGGGCCGATCACTTGGATCGGCATCGCCACATTTGTCCATCGATGTTGCTCTTGTTACACGGTCAGACCGGTGGATAAAACCAGCCTAACCCCGCTCTTTGTCACGTCGATGCGCTCGCAGTCGTCCAAATTGATGCCTGAGAGTGGCTCTTGGCCTGATGTCTCCCAAACGTTCATGCCAGCCGTTGAAATCTCGGCTGAATCATCTGCGTGGACGACTTCTACTTCATCTCCATCCCATCGTATTAGGCATTGGTGCATCGTGGATGGAATGCAACGATTGGCGTGGATCCAATCTCTCCCTAGTAGGACAGCATAGGAGCTCTTGCTTGTCGACAATAAAGAACGTCGTAGGGACAGTTTTCCTTCCTACGGTCGGATCCACATTCAGAACACCTTGTGCGTCGGATGCTTGGCCGTTGAAATCGCTCGGTGTCACATTGGTCTTGATCGGATCCGAGCTGGAGCGTCCCAACCGACGTAGCATGGAGTATGGCATAATGTTCACCGCCGCTCCGGTGTCCACCAACATCTTGTTGACAGAGCTGCCCATTGATGTATCCTCGCAAGTACGGGGCCATCGGATGCTCGTAACTTCTTTCTCGTGGCTTCTCGAAGATGACCGGCCGTGGGCCGCGATCAAGTTGTGCCACAGGTGCTTCGTCTAATCCTGGAGCACTAAACTCCGTTGGAAGGATGAACACCATGTTTGTGCCAGCCGATGTCTCATCATCGGCTTTCTTTTGTCTGGGCCGCCACTTTTTCCTTTGTCGCCGACCTTCTTCGTCCAGGGTTCGCTGGATTTTAGCGGCCAGATCAGGCCGTGCCTTCCTCAACGTGTGCAGGTATAACCTTTCAGCTTCCTCCAACCCACGTAGACGCTGAACCCTTCGTTTTTGGGAACGGCTGAGCCCATCAGGGCACCACCTTGGCCGATGATACTTGTCTTCTTCTTCATCATTGTCCTCTAGTTCATCGAGATCTTCCACCCGAGCGGACTCAGCATGCTTGTTCCGAGGCGGGAGAGGCCCCAGACGTTTGAACACGGACACGTTAGCTGCATCCTTCTTCTTTTGTCTACATTCTGGGCAATTGCCGATTGTAGGCAATCGGCTCATTCCTGAATCCCAGCAGTGTCTGAAGAAGGGGCAGTCCCAGTGCCTATCCACGTCGTCTTGCTCCCTCGACTTTTCTTTGGCGTGGCGCTCATGTCGCTCCTCGTCGCGATCATGCCGACGACGTCTCCTGTCGTCCCTAGCCAGACGATCTCTTTCATCATCGCCGTTGTATCGCCGGCGTTGGTCGTATTGACCCACATACTTGTTGAGGAGGTGATCAGAGAGAGGTCGCTGATATCTTACGTTCCTCACTTCTCCCTCTGTGATGTAGCGCTTGCCGTCGTGGCGGAGCCGATCGCGTGGAGCGGCTTCCTCTCGTGTCTTTGCTATGAGAGCAACTCGCCCTCATCTCCATCCTTACCGAGTGGTGCCCGGGTCCCACCATGTTGATATTGCACGAGAAATCTGGCTGGCACCCTCCATGGTAAGTATACTCCACCATGTTAACGGCGGGGAAGGGGTGTGTGTCGACCTTCATGGCGTATTGGTTGAAAATTAGCCGCCCTTTTTCTATCGCCATTTGGATCTGCTGACGCCACACCCTGCAGTCGTTAGTGGCGTGGGAGAACGTGTTATGCCATTTGCAGTATGGCTTCCCGTTCAGCTCCTGCACCGTGGGGATCTTGTGGCCTTCGGGTACCTTTAGCTGCTTCTCCGTGAGTAAGAGGTCGAAAATCTGCTCAGCTTTGGTCACGTCGAAGTCGAACCCTTTTGGAGGACCTTGTGGCTTAACCCACTTACAGGACACGGGGCTTGACGCCCGAGTCCATTCAGCCACTGCTACCTCTTGATCCCCCGCAGCACCTTCATCCTCGTCTGCCTCAACCAGGACCACCGCACGCTTGAATTTGTCCTGGTAAACATCTGGGTGGCGCTGTTCATATGCCGACAGCTTCGCACCATGTGCGCCAATGAAGGGTAGTACTGCTTGGGAGGCCACGTCCTTGATCGATGATGAGAGACCCACCACCGCCAACTCGATCGCTTCTTTTTCACTTACGTGAACCGAATAGCATCGGTTCCTAATGGTCCTGAAGCGCTGGATGTATTCGACACTGTTTCCCCGCGCTTCTGTCGTACTTGTGCTAGATCGGCAATACCAGCCTCGGAAGCCTCTGAGTGATATTGTATATGGAACTGCTCTTCCAACTGCTTCCAAGTCCGGATTGAGTTCGGTGGCAGCGATGTGTACCACCCGAAAGCCGATCCTGTGAGGGACTGTGCGAAGAACCTCACGTGCAGCTCGTCTGATGCTGAGATCGTGCCCAGCTGTGCCAAATATCGGCTCACATGCTCGATGGAGCTGGAACCATCCGATCCACTAAACTTTGTGAAGTCGGGAGCCGATATTTGGGTGGTAGCGGGATCAATTCGTACTCGTTGGGGTACGGCTTGGTATAGCCGATTGTCCTCCTTTTCGGCATCATGCCGAACCGATCTTTCGATTGTACAAATCTGATCCGCGGTGATGGCTGAAGGTGTCGAACCCCGAAGATTCGCCGGGGTGGCATACTTAGCCAGCCATGCTTGCTTTTCCGGTTCCGAGCCAAGCTGCAGGAGCTGAGCTCGGAGGTTTGTCGGAGTGGCGTATTTAGCTAGCCACGTCCGCTTCTCAAGATCTGCTCCCGACGTTCCTCCTGCTCGTTCCGGAGGTCCCCGCTGTTGCAGCCTGGTTCGAGAGTGCCCAGTTACTGCAGTCTGGCACGTATGCACACGTGTATCCGTGCGGGATCTCCTTGGGCGCCTCATGTAGGAATTGGTAGTCACTAGGGTCACCACCAATCTTGTAGACGACGTATGCCGATGAGTTCGGCACTTCGGTGCTGCCAACGCGAACGGCAGCGGTGGACGGGACCGGAGTGGCATCTCTCCTTGGTAAGTCCCCGGAGCTGGTCCCGACGGAGAATACCGATGGCTCATGATTTCCTGGATCACGCGCGAGCGACACGCTCCAAAGTGTTCACCGGGCTCTCGAGTGGCGGTGCAGCGAATGAGCCACCATGAAGTTGATCTCCCGACGCGGCGACCCGGTGCGTTCTTCGACGGGGAGGACAGGTCCACTCCATCGAGCGCGCCTTCAGGTGAGAACCCCTTCCACCCGATGCCATGGGAGCGGGTTCTGTGGAAAGAGCCGATGAGGTCGGCTTCGAGGACTGCCTTGATCTCATCATGCTTCTTCTTGAGCTCGTCAGTCAGATCCTCGTACTTGACCGGAGTGCCTTCCGCCATCTCAGATGTAGATGGCAATGCGGTGGATGTCGAAGATGGTCCCACCGGGCGTGCCAGAATGTGTTGCGGTCAGAAACCCACCGGCGGGCAGCGACGGGCAACACCGTAGAGCCGGGAATCTCCCGGGATCGCGGCTGGCCCTGGTCCCTCCGAGCGACGGCCCGCAAAGCCTTCCGGTCACACGTCCGATGCTTGTCGCAAGGGCGTGCCACCTGACCTATACCCGGTCGGGAAGGTGTTGGATGATGCCTCGCTTAGTTTCCTGCATGGCATACACGTAAACGTTAAATACGAGCCTCGATCGGCTCTCGAGGTTGTCTCGTGAATCGGCTCAAAGAGCCGATCCACCCATGATTCGTACGAGGTGTACGAATATATGGTGGTCCTGCTTGATCAAGATAAAGCTAAAGCGATCTACGACGATTTAGGGTTTTCACCGCATAATCGGATCATCCTACTCACGATTGGGCCTCGCGCTCGCGTACGGTGATCGTAAGCCGATCCTAGACAGGGCCTAAAAACCAACACGAGGTTGATCCCCGGAACATCCTGTCTAGGGCTAGCAAACTACACCCTACACGCCGCTGGATCCTCCAACCCTTTGTAAGGCCTAACTATTGCGGATATTAAACTAATCCTTTAAGAACAAGGAGCAACCGTAACGGATCGGATCTACTAAATAATGATCAAGCAGGGTGCCGCCCCTACACCTAAGATAGGTGTAAGGGCGGCTAGATGTATAAGGGTCGCACTACGACAACATATGATACGAAGAACAATGCTAACCCTAACACATCTAAGATAACTACGTTGCTCGCCATCAAAAAGGCTTCAGCACGAGCAACGCATGAACAACGTAATAAGCTTGTGCTGCCTAGATCGCAAGATGCGATCTAGGCAGCATGGTGCTTACCAGGAGAAACCCTCGAGACGAAGGAGTTGGCGATGCGCCGAGATTGATTTGTGTTGAACGTTGGTTGTTGTTTATTTCATAAACCCTAGATACATATTTATAGTCCGGGGACTTTCTAATTCGAGCGTGCACCTAACCGTGCACGGGTAAAACTCTAACTCCTAACCGACACGTATCCTACTATGGTACAGATACACGGGCAATTAGCCCAAACTTGGTACACAAGGCCGATTCATGTATTTCTTTTATGTATATTCTTCAAGCCCATCTCCAATTGCGGCCCACCTCTGATCCAGTCAAATTCTGGTGATAACAGATTACTAGATGAGTAAAGATAGCAAAGCAATGTAGCACCCCTCATGATTAGTGCTAGTGCTAAGATACTAAAATTTGACTACTTTAGATGGGAACATGTGAATGGTTGAATTTGAAACCTTGGAATGATGAAGCATTCCATTGAAGGATTTGAATTTGAATGTGAACAAGAGATGATGGTGATTTTTGATAAAAACCTGATATTGGTTTGAATGCGATACCTTTCCAATTTTTGAGTACCCCCACAATACCTGATTATGGGTAGGGCTTAACTGGAAGTTTATAGATTTTAGTATGAGTTCCCTCTGAACACACATCATAGGGGTTATGCTTCGAGGCTGCCTCCGTTGTTGAGAAAGGATGTGAATTGAGGTGAAATTGTACGGCCAAGCCCCGTGCGGTTCCCGGGTTAACAGCTTGGTTTTCACCGGGAGGCCAAGCTCATGGGGAGAGGTGCTCATACTAGGATGTGTAAGTGAAAGGTTATGGTTGATGATCCGCGTCTCGTGTTACGGTGACTCGGAGTTATTCCGACGGATGAAATCAAATGTTGTGGCACAAGTGTGCAACCTCTGCAGAGTGTAAATCTATTCGAATAGCCGTGTCCACGGTTACGGACGGTTGGAAGGGCCATACAGTTTCCGGTGTTAGATTTTTGAAAGCTTTAGTAACTGTGAATGGTGACTTGGTGACTTGTTGGGAATTAAACCAATGATGTGGGAATGACACTAATGTTCCCACCTAAGTTAGTTAGCACATGATCCAAGCTTGTGAACTAAAAATTGGCTTATGCAAGTTAAACTAGAGCTTAGTACCTTTAGTTGGCATTTTACAATAGTATTAGTTTGCAAGTACTTGAAGTACTTACGGCTTTGTCCCTGGCTATTCAAATGGCCAGAGTACGATGATGAACAGAACTATCATGAGGATGACCAGCAGGACGCCTACGACAACTAGGGGTTTCTGACGTCAAATGTTGGCCTGTGGACTAGATAGTCCATTTATTATTACGCTTCCGCTATGTATGAACTTGTGTATGTTGTTGATTGAAAGATCAACTATTTGTGTAAGATGAATCATGTGATTCAATTTTGTAAGACATTATGGCTTGTAATAAATAATGACTGTGATATTCGACTATTATGCCTCGTAACAACATTATCCTGGGATTGCGATGAATGACATAATAGGCATCTGGACTTAAAAATCCGGGTGTTGACAAGTTGGTATAGAGCCATTGTTTGACCTTAGAAGACCCTAGTTAGAATGGACGTTCATGAAAACTTAACTTTGAAATCAAATGAAGTGAATATTTATGAAAATTTACTCGCATTCTTGCCTTTGAGACTATTTCGAAATTTGATGAATAATGTACTTTTCTTAATTGAATCTACTTAAAATTTTGCCACACTTGTTCACTCTCTAACTTACTCATCCTTTTCGCTTTCAGATGGAGCCCAATGAACCCATCAGCGCGAAGTTCTATCAGCTCGGGAACGGTGGGAGCCTCGTTTTCGAGCATGACCTCAACGCTGTCTCAGCTTTCCTTGGGCGACTTCACCCTGAGTTCCACGGAATTCAGGTGAACGATCAGCCCGGTGGAGAACTCCAGTGGATCATCACTGCAGATCTGCGAGGCACGATGGAGTCTCCCAACCAGGAGAGGATCCTGTTTTCGTTCCGTGAGAGCAACTGGCTCGACGGACTGGCGAGAGCTCTTCAGGAGGCATTGGCACGCCTCTGCGGACAGAATGTGGTACGCCTGCTTGCGTCCCGCTTCGCTCACCTGGTGAGGCGTGACGCCTCAGGAGTGCCTATGACTCTGCAGTCCCACCCGGAGCTGCGGCACCACGCCGAGCACCTAGACTTCATGCTGTATCATACACAGCAGGATCTGGACAATGCTCGGGTGTACGCAAACCAGACGCACCTCGCCCTGGCCACCCATGGCGATGCTATCAAGATGCTGTCCCGGGACCGCAACAAGCTTCGCCTGCGGTGCGCGAAGAAGGATGCTACTATCACGCGCCTTCGCGCTCAGATAGCGTCACTTGAGGCCACGGTGAAGGCTCAGGAGGAGCAGATCCAGGAGATGGAGGAGGACGAAGCCGGTATCGATATTCAGGGAGGAGGAGCCTTCCTGAGTGACGATGACGACTTCGAGGAGGACGAGTTCACTGAGGAGGAGGACTACGCTTTTCTGGAGCCGGGACCTGATGACGTCGTTCCTATCGACGTTGAGGACGAGGGTAGCTGCACTTGAGCACTGATGTAGGCATGAGTTGTATCCCGACCTTTGTATCGAAGCATGTGAAATGGTTCTTAAAACCATTGGAGTGTTGAACTGTTAGTTTGTAATGTGTTATGTGGCATGAATGAATGAATGAATGTTTGTGTGTGTCATCCAAAGCATTCAAGTTTTTACAAGTTTTTGAACCTATTCAAAATAAACCATAGAATTTCCCTCTTATCTTATAATCTTATGTATATTCAGATGGCCCCACCCAATCGCAACAACAACGATGCTATGATGCAACTATTGCAAACCCTGCTGGCAGACAGGGAGACTGAAAGAGCTGAACGTCAAGCCAACATCACCGCACTGCAGAACCTCGCAAACCAAGGCCATGGAAACCATGATCATCCCGGATCCAAGCTCAAGAACTTTCAGAATACCAACCCTCCGGTGTTCAGCAAGACGGAGGAACCCCTTGATGCCGATGACTGGCTTTAGACCATGGAGAACAACTTGGAAGTAGCTGGAGTGGAGGCCAACGAGATGGTCCTGTTTGCAACCCATTACCTCGCTGGACCAGCCCGAGCCTGGTGGACTAGCACCCGTGCCATGAACGGAGGTCAGTTCATGACTTGGGCAGATTTCAAGCTCAAGTTCAGCAAGTACCATGTACCCCCGGGTCTTATCAAGAAGATGAGGGATGAGTTCCGTGAACTAAAGCAAGGTCGCATGACGGTGGTAGAATACCGCGACAAGTTCCTTACCCTGTCAAGGTATGCCCCCGATGAGACCGACACTACTGAGAAGAGGCAGGAGTGATTCTTGAACGGACTGCATGATGAGATGCAGACTGTTCTCGTCAACATCCCCTTCACCGATCTTGAAGCCCTTGTTGACTCCGCCATCCAGATGGAGGGCAAGCTGAACCAAGCCAATGAGAACCGCAAACGTCGCATGATGCACCAGAGTGGGCCTAGCAATGCCCCGAAGTATCGCCCCAGCTCAAGCGGAGGTTTCACTCCGAGAAACAACAACAAGCCACCTATGCAAAACTCGCGCCCCGGTTATCAGAACCGGAGTGGAGGAAACCCCAGGCCAGGAGGCCACAACAACAACTACAACACCAACAACCACAACAACAACTTCAACCGCGCTCCGCCCAGAGCCCCCAACCCCAACAACAACAACACCAACACCGCTCCAAGGACTGGAAGCAACGCTATTCCTGTCGCAACCAAGGACAAGTCCACTATCACTTGCTATGAGTGCGGAGTGGTGGGACACTACTCCAACGAGTGCCCCAAGAGACTCGCCAAGCTCGCCGGCAACACCGCTGCACCTTCTCAGCAGCAACGCCGCGTTTCCACCGGAAAGAAGTTCGCCCCCAACAACCCCAATAACCGCAACGGCCGTCTCTTCCACATGAACGCCGAAGAAGCTCAGGAAGCACCAGATGTTGTACTGGGTATGTTTCCTGTCAACTCAGTACCTGCCAAAGTGTTGTTTGATTCCGGAGCATCTCATTCTTTTGTCACTGAAGACTTTGCATCAACAAGTAAAATTCAACCTCTTAGTTTGAAACATGTCATGATAGTTCAAATCCCCGGATCAACCACTAAAGCCAGAAAATTTTGTAAAAATGTACCCATCAGAATTCATGAAGTAGAGTTTTATGCCAACCTGATAATTTTGGGAACCAAAGGTTTGGAAGTGGTACTGGGAATGGATTGGATGGCAAAACATCATGGAATGATTGACTGTGCCAAGAAAGCCATCACCATGACCGAGTAGCACCGGTATCATAGTAGAACATGTCTCCGAACCGCTACCCGGAAAATTTACTCGCAACCGCAGTATAGCCAAGCCAACTCCGGATCAAATCGAGGTCGTTTTTCGATATCCCGATGTGTTTCCGGATGGTTTACCCGGTATGCCCCCAGACCGGGATATCGAGTTTATCATCGAGTTAATCCCCGGAACCGGACCTATAGCCCAGAGAGCCTACAGCATGAACCCAGCAGAACTTGTGGAACTGAAGAAGCAACTGGATGAACTGTTAGCCAAAGGCCTGATTCGACCAAGTACGTCACCTTGGAGATCCCCCGTTTTGTTTGTGGATAAGAAGGATGGTGCCAGTCGTTTATGTACAGACTATCGTAAACTCAACGATGTCACCATCAAGAACAAGTACCCCTTTCCAAAGATAGAAGATTTGTTTGACCAGCTGACCGGTGCCATAGTTTTCTCAAAGATTGACCTCAGGACTGGATACCACCAGCTGAAGATCCGAGCATCGGACATTCCTAAAACTGCTTTTACCACGAGATATGGATTGTACGAATACAATGTCATGTCATTTGGATTGACCAATGCCCCCGCTTATTTCATGAACCTCATGAATAAGATCTTCATGAACTTTCTGGATAAGTTTGTTGTCGTTTTCATCGATGACATTCTAATCTACTCCAAGTATGAGGAAGAACATGAACAACACTTAGAAGCTGTCCTGGAGACCCTTAGAGAGCATAAGATGTATGCTAAGTTCAGCAAATGTGAGTTTTGGTTAAAGGAAGTTGGATTCCTGGGACATATCTTGTCTGCAGGAGGAATTGCTGTAGATCCCGCCAAGATCAAGACTGTTGCAGAATGGAAAGCCCCAACCACCCAGACCGAGGTCCGCGCTTTTCTTGGATTAGCCGGATATTACCGCCGATTCGTAGAAGGCTTTTCGAGTATCGCTCGACCAATGACCCAATTGTTGAAGAAGGATAAGGAGTTCGAATGGACGGACAAATGTGAGGAGAGTTTCCAACAACTCAAGCTTAGACTGACCTCAGCCCCAATTCTGATCATGCCGGACATCACCAAACCCTTTGACGTTTACTGCGATGCATCCAAGATTGGTCTCGGATGTGTGCTTATGCAAGAAGGCAAAGTGATCTCTTATCTCGTCCCGACAATCGAAGCAGCATGAGCAGAACTACCCCACCCATGACCTCGAGCTCGCAGCCGTAGTTTTAGCACTGAAGGTGTGGCGTCATTACCTCATGGGTAATCGCTGCGAGATCTATTCGGACCATAAGAGCCTGAAGTATATCTTTACCCAGAAGGAGCTGAACATGAGGCAAAGAAGATGGTTAGAACTGATCAAGGATTATGATATGGAAATCCACTACCACCCCGGCAAGGCCAATGTGGTAGCAGATGCGTTGAGTAGACTGCCGTGCCAGTTGAACTCAATGATAGCAGAAGAACAACCCAGCCTATACCAGGAGTTTGAGCAGTTTAGAATGGAGTTAGTCAGTGAAGGATTCCTAGCCAACATGGAGCTACAACCCACCCTGATTGGTCAGATCAAGGAAGCTCAGAAGGGAAATGCCAGCATTGATGGAATCAAGACCCAGATAGTCACAGGAAAAGCACCAGGATTCACCGTAGATGAAGTCGGAGTTCTTTGGTACAAAGGACGTCTCTGCGTACCATCGGACTCAGACTTGAAGCAAGTCATTTTGAAGGAAGCCCATGACACCCTATACTCTATTCACCCCGGAGGTACCAAGATGTACCAAGATCTGAAGGAACAATTTTGGTGGCATGGAATGAAGAGAGAGATCGGAAGCTACATCGCCAAGTGTGATATCTGTCAGCGAGTCAAGGCAGAACATCAGCGACCCGCAGGACTGCTGCAGCCCCTACATATTCCGGAATGGAAGTGGGACTCGGTAGGAATGGACTTTATCACAGGTTTGCCCAAATCCAGCAAAGGCAACGATTCTATATGGGTAGTGGTGGATAGGTTGACCAAGGTAGCCCATTTCATCGCTGTCAAGACCACCTACCAAGGACCGAAGTTAGCTGAACTGTACATCTCCAGAATAGTCGCCCTACACGGAACCCCGAAGTCAATAGTGTCAGATAGAGGATCACAGTTCACCTCAAGATTCTGGCAGAAAGTGCATGAAGGACTGGGGACCCGTCTGAATTTCAGCACCGCCTATCACCCGCAGACCGATGGACAGACCGAGAGAGTCAACCAGATATTGGAGGACATGTTGAGAGCATGTGTACCTGGAGTACGGATCCAAGTGGGAAGATTGCCTGCCTTACGCAGAATTCTCCTACAACAACGGTTACCAAGCCAGCTTGCAGATGGCCCCCTTTGAAGCTTTGTACGGAAGGAAGTGCCGTACCCCCCTGAACTGGTCGGAAGTCGGAGAAAGCCAAGTCTTTGGACCTGATGTTCTTCGTGAAGCCGAAGAGAAAGTGCACAAGATTCGCGAGTACCTCAAGACGGCGCAATCAAGGCAGAAGAGTTACGCTGATAAGAGACGCCGAGAGATGACCTTCGAGATCGGAGATTTTGTCTATCTCAAGGTATCCCCCTGAAAGGAATGCAGAGATTCCAGCTGAAAGGAAAGCTTGCACCCCGATATGTCGGACCCTTCAAAGTTCTCAGTCGCCGAGGGGAAGTGTCCTATCAATTGGAGTTGCCTGAAGAAATGTCGGTTGTGCACGACGTGTTTCACATCTCACTCCTTCGGAAGTGTCTGGAAGTCCCCGAGAAGACGGAAGTGTTCAAGAACATCGATCACCGTTCGGTGGATATCAACCAAGACCTGACGTACCGTGAAGTGCCGATTCGTATCTTGGAAGAAGCATACAGAACCACCCGCACCCGAAGCATCAAGTTTCTGAAGATACAGTGGAGCAATCTTACTGAAGATGAAGCCACCTGGGAGCGAGAAGAAGACATGAAGAAGGAGTACCCAGATCTCTTTAGTACCTAATTTTCTTTAAGATCTCGGGACGAGATCTTTTGTAAGGGGGAAGGGTTTGTAACATCCCAAATTTCAAATAAAGGAAGAAGAACATTTCCAATTATCCAAAATTCAGAACCAACAAAAACTTTTACTTTGCATATAGTACCCTGCATAGGACTTGTGCATTTTGAGTGATATGCCATGATGATTGTTACTTTGTGTATATGATGAACCCCAAAACCCTAGAGTGATCAAGTGATCATCATAAACCAAATCCATCAAAAAGAGAAAGAAATCAAATATTAGAAAAACCCTAAAAACCCTAACACAAGGTCTATGTCATTTTTGTAAATTTGATCCTAGACCCATTTGATCTTCACCAATAGTTGTAGTATGTTATTAAAGAGTAATTACAACTTTGGGAATCAAAGATTTACCTTTTAAACCAATTTCAAATTTGAAATTATGATCACATGAGATAATGGTCATTTCTAACTTTTATAGTCTGGTCACCACTTTGGGCCTCTCTATTTCAAAATTTCTAAACTAAACAAATCCAACTCTTGGCATCTCATCCAAGTAAACAACAAGGTGAACAACGTTTGTATAGATCATCTTACCAAAATCTTTCTGGATCAAGAGATAGGATCAAGCAAAGATGAGACTTTGAAACAGAATCAACAATCCCCATTTTCAAATGGTGATCAAACCTTGCTGCCTCTTGACCATTTCTTGACTAAACGAAGTCCCCTGGACATCACTCAACCTAACCCATGCAAGAACACGCCATGGACACGACCAGATCATGGCCTAGCCATGTCCATGCCGGTCCCGTTCCACCTCGACACGCCTCCCCTCTTTTCTCTCCACCATCGCCACGGCCGGCCACCATGTCCAATGCGTAGCCCACGACCAGCTGAGATCGTCCGTGCACGCCGTCGATCGCGAGGACGCCGACAAGCCCCGGACGATGCGCGCCCAGGTACGCCCAGGTACGCCGCGAGCGGCATGGGCGACGTCACTGGCGCACGGACGCGCGCGACACGGCCACGCGGCGCTCGCCAAATCCCGCCGTACCCCGACCATATCCGCGCACCCTGGTACCCTCCTCGCCATGCGGAGCTCGTCGGACACGCTCGCGTCATGCCTTGGCGACCACGGCCGCCGGAGAGGACGAACGCGCCCGCCACGGCCGCGGCAGTACACACGCCCGCCCGACCACCGTACGCCACCATTTACCGCGCCGTTGACGCTCCGAGGACCGCGGTGACGCCGTGAACACGACCCCGTCGTCGCCTAGCCCTCTAGCTCACCGGAGCGGCCGCGCCCTTGTCGAGTTGCCACAGCACCCACGGCACCCTCACGCGCCTATAAATAGAGCACTCCCCGGACCAAACCAAGCACACCACCATGATCCCCTCTCACCACCACTTCTCCTCGCACCAGTAGCCACCTCAATCGTCGCCGGAGCTGCCTCAATTGGACGATCGGAGCCACGGAAGCCACGGTGAAATCGCCGTCGATCCAGGCCACCTCGAGCTCCGCCGCTGCTACAGGCTGCCTCGCCGTCGTCTACAACTTCATCACGCACACTGCCAACCCTAGCTGGAGCCACGGTGAGCTCGCCGACCCCCTACCCCCGCCGTGCTAGTGACCCAATCTCGTCGGAGAAGACGACGTCGCTCGTCCGTCCGATCCCGTTCTAATCCAACGCGTCTCATTGATCCATACCGCTTCGGGCGTTATGAGTCACTGACGGGTGGAGCCCATCGTCAGGCGGCCCGCGCGTGCACGGATGCGTGGTGGGCTGGACTTGGGCTGTTTTATTCCGTTTCGGCCCGAGTTAGTTTTCCCGCGTAGCCCCAGTAATTCAAATTCGAATTTTCCAAATCCATTTAATTTCAATACTGGCTCCAACTTTGAAAATCCATAGAATCTGTTTGGCTTGGCCAAATTTAACAAACTTTATATTGTTAGAAAGCTATGGAAAAGTTCTACAACTTTCCACTGGTATCACCTTGAGATCTGTTGTAGAAATAATGTGACAACAAGATCAAGCCAGAGACTCTTGCACATTCAATTAATTCTTAAAAATCAACCAAAATAGATATTAAGTTAATTCCAACTCCTATAGCTCAAATTTGACTTACACTAATTGTTTCTGCAAGCAAATGGTGTGGTCACTTTGCATGATCATGCCCTAGTTTAATTAATGGACAATATGACTAGTTTAGTTAAGTGATATTGTCCAAAACTATTATGTAAATCTTATGAAGTATTTTTACTTCATTTAAATCTTGTCTCAAATGAATTCATGTGATGTTTGCACCCCTGGTCCAAACTCTCCTATATGAACATTTGGAGATTTAAATCATTTGTAGAGTATTTTAAATGGTATGAGGTGGTCTACCTCATTTAAATCATTTTCTCAAATAATGATGATGAATGTTTGACTTAGGTCAATATGAATTCATGTATGATTATTGTTGAGAAATTAAATCTTAAGAAGATTTCAATGAGAGGAAATTAATCCTCAAGCACCATATGGAAGTTACTTGTCACATATGAATGAAGGGAAATTATTTTCCTCAAGTCACCCAACCAATGCACCTACTTATTTTATGTGTGTGCTTAGTATAGTTTGTGTGAAGTAATGATGTGTTTAGTATAGCTTTTGAGCTTGTTTAGTGATTATACCTCGTATTCAAATTTAGACGCTAGCACCGGAGATTACCAAGAAGAAGAAGGATTCTACCCCGAAGAAGAAGGAGAAAACCTAGAGAACTACCAAGGCAAGATAATACTCTTGCAAAGTGCAAAGCTCTCCTTGAGCAAGGTACCATGATTCTTACCTTTCTTCATACAAGCCTATCTTATATTTACACTATACAAGTTATACTTGTTGTGTTTTCCAAGGATGGAATAAAATTGGTCTAGAGAACAAGATTACTAGATGAGTAAAGATAGCAAAGCAATGTAGCACCCCTCATGATTAGTGCTAGTGCTAAGATACTAAAATTTGACTACTTTAGATGGGAACATGTGAATGGTTGAATTTGAAACCTTGGAATGATGAAGCATTCCATTGAAGGATTTGAATTTGAATGTGAACAAGAGAAGATGGTGATTTTTGATAAAAACCTGATATTGGTTTGAATGCGATACCTTTCCAATTTTTGAGTACCCCCACAATACCCGATTATGGGTAGGGCTTAACTGGAAGTTTATAGATTTTAGTATGAGTTCCCTCTCGAACACACATCATAGGGGTTATGCTCGAGGCTGCCTCCGTTGTTGAGAAAGGATGTGAATTGAGGTGAAATTGTATGGCCAAGCCCTGTGCGGTTCCCGGGTTAACGGTTGGTTTTCACTCGGGAGGCCAAGCTCATGGGGAGAGGTGCTCATACTAGGATGTGTAAGTGAAAGGTTATGGTTGATGATCCGCGTACCGTGTTACGGTGACTCGGAGTTATTCCGGCGGATGAAATCAAATGTTGTGGCACAAGTGTGCAACCTCTGCAGAGTGTAAATCTATTCGAATAGCCGTGTCCACGGTTACGGACGGTTGGAAGGGCCATACAGTTTCCGGTGTCAGATTTTTGAAAGCTTTAGTAACTGTGAATGGTGACTTGGTGACTTGTTGGGAATTAAACCAATGATGTGGGAATGACACTAATGTTCCCACCTAAGTTAGTTAGCACATGATCCAAGCTTGTGAACTAAAAATTGGCTTATGCAAGTTAAACTAGAGCTTAGTACCTTTAGTTGGCATTTTACAATAGTATTAGTTTGCAAGTACTTGAAGTACTTACGGCTTTGTCCCTGGCTATTCAAATGGCCAGAGTACGATGATGAACAGAACTATCATGAGGATGACCAGCAGGACGCCTACGACAACTAGGGGTTTCTGACGTCAAATGTTGGCCTGTGGACTAGAGAGTCCATTTATTATTACGCTTCCGCTATGTATGAACTTGTGTATGTTGTTGATTGAAAGATCAACTATTTGTGTAAGATGAATCATGTGATTCAAGTTTGTAAGACATTATGGCTTGTAATAAATAATGACTGTGATATTCGACTATTATGCCTCGCAACAACATTATCCTGGGATTGCGATGAATGACATAATAGGCATCTGGACTTAAAAATCCGGGTGTTGACAATTTGAGAAGCTAAATCTTAAGAAGATTCAATGAGAGGAAATTACTTTCCTCAAGAACTAAATGGAAACTATCATTTACATATAAAATGAGAGGAAATTATTTTTCTTAAATAAAGAAACCAATGCACCTAATGGTATTAAGTGT
This sequence comes from Lolium rigidum, assembly GCF_022539505.1. Lineage (NCBI taxonomy): Eukaryota > Viridiplantae > Streptophyta > Magnoliopsida > Poales > Poaceae > Lolium > Lolium rigidum. The sequence goes on from NC_061508.1 coordinate 174,462,222, forward strand.
GTGCTTAGCATAGTTTGTGTGAAGTGATGATGTGCTTAGTATAGCTCTTGAGCTTGTTGAGTGATTATACCTCGTATTCAAATTTAGACGCTAGCACCGGAGAATACCAGGAAGAGGAAGGATTCTACCAAGAGGAGGAAGAGGAGAACCTTGAGAACTACCAAGGCAAGCTAATATTCTTGCAAAGTGGAAAGCCCCTTTGGGGCAAGGCACCACGATTCTTATCTTTCTTACCACAAGCTTATCCCAAGTTTTTACCTTACAAGTTTTACTTGTTTATTTAAAAGAGTTACTCTAATAAGTTAACTTGGTCTAAGTGAAGAAAATTACTAGAGTATCTAAGTTAGTCTCAAGCTAGCCAAGCAAAATAGCACCCCTCATGATTAGTGCTAGTGCTAAATACTAAAACTTGACTACTCTAGATGGGAACATGTGACTTGAATTGAATTTGAAACTTTAGAATGATGAATCATTCCATTGAATGAATTTTGAAGATGAATATGATCAAGAGAAGATAGTGATTTTTGATATAAAACTGATAATGGTTTGGATGCGATACCTTTCCAATTTTTGAGTACCCCCACAATACCTGATTATGGGTAGGGCTTAACTGGAAATTTATACATCTTAGTATGGGTTCCCTCTGAACACACACCATAGGGGTTATGCCGAGGCTGCCTCCGTTGTGAGTAATGATGTGAATTGAGGTGAATTGTACGGCCAAGCCCTGTGCAGTTCCCAAGTTGACAGTTGGTTTTCACTGGGAGGCCAAGCTCATGGGGAGAGGTGCTCATACTAGGGTTTGTAAGTGAAAGGTTATGGCTGATGATCCGCGTCTTCGTGTTACGATGATTCGGGGTTATCCCGACGGATGAAATCAAATGTTGTGGCACAAGTGTGCAACCTCTGCAGAGTGTAAATCTATTCGAATAGCCGTGTCCACGGTTACGGACGGTTGGAAAGGCCATACAGTTTCCGGTGTCAGATTCTTAAAAATATTGGTGAAATGAATGGTGAATTGGTGACTTGTTTGAATTACAACCATTGTTGTGGGAATGACACTAATGTTCCCACTTGAGTTAGTTAGCACATGAATAAGTCTTTCTCAAATACTTGTGAACTAAAATGGGCTTTATGCAAATTAAACTAGAGCTTAGCACCCCCTTCCTAAAATTGTTAGCACTTACATTAGTATTAGTTTGCGAGTACCTAAAGTACTCACGGCTTTGTCCCTGGCTATTCAAATGGCCAGAGTATGAAGATGAACAGAACTACCAAGGAGATGACCAGCAGGACGCCTACGACAACTAGGAGTTTTCTGACGTCAAGCGTTGGCCTGTGGACTAGAGAGTCCCTTTATCTTTGCGCTTCCGCTATGAACTTGTGTTTGTTCGTTGATCAATTGATCAACTATTTGTGTAATATGGATCATGTGATTCAAGTTGTAAGACAATATGGTTTGTAATAAATGATGACTATGATATTCGACTATTATGCCTCGCAACAACACTATTCCTGGGATTGCGATGAATGACATAATAGGCATCTGGACTTAAAAATCCGGGTGTTGACAAGTTGGTATCAGAGCCATTATTTGACCTTAGAAGACCCTAGTTAGAATGGACGTTCAACAAAATTTAACTTTGAGATCAAATGAAAAGAATATTTATGAAAATGTACTCATACTCTTGTCTTTGTGACTTTTTCAAAATTGGTGAATCATGCTCTTTCTTATTTGAATGTACCTAAAATTTTGCCACACTTGTTCACTCTCTAACTTACTCATCCATTTCGCTTTCAGATGGAGCCGAATGAACCCATCAATGCCAAGTTTTACCAGCTTGGGAATGGTGGGAGTCTGATCTTCGAGCACGACCTCGACGCTGTCTCAGACTTCCTTGGACGCCCACACCCCGAGTTCCACGGGATCCAGGTGAATGACCAGGCTGGAGGAGAGTTGCAGTGGATCATCACCGCCGAATTGAGGGGCAAGATGGAGCCTCCCACCTCGGAGAGGATCCTCTTCTCCTTATGTGAGAGCAACTGGCTCGACGGACTCGCACGTGGCCTTCAGGAGGCACTTGCGCGTCTCTGTGGACAGAACATGGTGCGCCTACTTGCGTCTCGCTTCGCGCATCTCGTGAGGCGTGATGCTATGGGAGTGCCCATGGAGCTGCAGCCGCACCCGGAGATGAGGCACCATGCTGAGAATCTGGATTTCATGCTGTACCACACGCAGAAGGAGCTGGACAACTCCCGTGCGTACGCCAACCAGACTCACCTTGCACTGGCAACTCATGCCGATGCCATCAAGATGCTTGCCAAGGACCGCAACAAGCTCCGCCTGCAGCGTGCCAAGAAGGACGCTACTATTGTGCGCCTTCGCGCCCAGATAGCATCTTTGGAGGCCACTGTCAAGGCCCAGGAGGACCAGCTCGAGAGAGATGGAGGAAGACGATGGAGGTATCGACCTTCAGGGAGGAGGAGCCTTCCTGAGTGACGACGACGACTTTGAGGAGGACGAGTTCACCGAGGAGGAGGACTACGCGTTCCTGGAGGCAGGACCTGACGACGTCGTCCCCATCGACGTTGAGGATGAGGGTAGTTGCACTTGATCACTGATGTAGGTGTGAGTTGTATCCCATCCCTTGTATCATAGCATGAGAATGGTTCTTAATACCATGGGAAGTGTTGGTATGTTAGTTTGTAATGTGTTATGTTGAATGAATGAATGAATGTTTGTGTTCGTCATCAAAAGCATTTAAGTTTTAAAGTTTGATCTTACTCAAAATAAACCATAGAAATTTCCCTCTTATCTCATAATCTTCTGTATATTCAGATGGCCCCTCCCAATCGCAACAACAATGACGCCATGATGCAACTGCTGCAAACCCTGCTGGCCGACAGGGAGACTGAAAGAGCTGAACGTCAAGCCAACATCGCCGCACTGCAAAACCTTGCTAACCAAGGCCATGGGAACCATGATCACCCCGGCTTGAAGCTCAAGAACTTCCAGAACACCAACCCTCCGGTGTTTAGCAAGACTGAAGAACCCCTCGACGCCGACGACTGGATCCAGACTATGGAGAACAACTTGGAAGTAGCCGGAGTAGAAGCCAACAAGAAGGTCTTGTTTGCAACCCACTACCTTGCCGGACCAGCCCGAGCCTGGTGGACTAGCACCCGTGCCATGAACGGAGGTCAAGTCAGGTTCCGCGAACTCAAGCAAGGAAGGATGACGGTGGTAGAATACCGCGACAGGTTCCTTACACTGTCAAGGTACGCCCCCGACGAGACCGACACCACCGAGAAGAGGCAGGAGAGATTCCTGAACGGACTGCATGATGAGATGCAGACTGTCCTCGTCAATATCCCCTTCGCCGACCTTGAAGCCTTAGTGGACTCCGCCATTCAGATGGAAGGCAAGTTGAACCAAGCCAATGAGAACCGCAAACGCCGCATGATGCACCAGAGTGGGCCCAACAATACCCCAAAGTATCGCCCCAGCTCAAGCGGAGGTTTTGCCCCCGAAACAACAAGCCTCGGATGCAGACTTCACGCCCGGGTTTTCAGAACCGGAGTGGAGGAAACCCCAGGCCAGGAGGCCACCACAACAACAACCACAACTACCAGAACAACACCAACAACTTCAACCGCGCCCCAATGCGAGCCCCCAACACCAACAACAACAACACCAACACCGCTGCAAGGACTGGGAGCAACGCCATCCCCGTCGCAACCAAGGACAAGACCACCATCACTTGCTATGAGTGTGGTGTAGTGGGACACTACTCCAATGAGTGCCCCAAGAGGCTCGCCAAGCTCGCCGGCAACACTGCTGCACCTGCTCAGCAGCAACGCCGCGTCTCCACCGGCAAGAAGTTCGCCCCCAACAACCCCAATAACCGCAACGGCCGCCTCTTCCACATGAATGCCGAAGAAGCCCAGGAAGCACCAGATGTTGTACTGGGTATGTTTCCTGTCAACTCAGTACCTGCCAGAGTGTTGTTTGATTCCGGAGCATCTCATTCTTTTGTCACCGAAGACTTTGCATCCACAAGTAAAATTCAACCTATCAGTTTGAAGCATGTTATGATAGTTCAAATTCCCGGATCAACCACCAAAGCCAGAAAATTTTGCAAAAATGTACCCATCAGAATACATGAAGTAGATTTTTATGCCAACCTGATTATTATGGGAACCAAAGGTTTGGAAATAGTACTGGGTATGGATTGGATGGCCAAACATCATGGATTGATTGACTGTGCCAAGAAAGCTATCACTATGACTAGTAGCACTGGTATCACAGTAGAACATGTATCGGAAAGACTGCCCAGAAAGTTTACCTGCAACCAGAGTGTAGCCAAGCCAACCTTGGATCAGATCAGGGTCGTCTGTCGATACCCTGATGTGTTTCCTGATGGTCTACCCGGTATGCCCCCAGATCGGGATATCGAGTTTATCATTGAGTTAATCCCTGGAACTGGACCTATAGCCCAGAGAGCCTATAGCATGAACCCAGCAGAGTTGGTGGAACTAAAGAAGCAACTGGATGAATTGCTAGCCAAAGGTCTGATTCGACCAAGTGCGTCGCCTTGGAGATCCCCAGTTTTGTTTGTGGACAAGAAAGACGGTGCCAGTCGTTTATGTACGGATTATCGTAAGCTTAACGACGTCACCATCAAAAACAAATACCCCTTGTCGAAGATAGAAGACCTGTTGGACCAACTGACCGGTGCCATAGTATTCTCGAAGATTGATCTTAGGACTGGATACCATCAACTGAAAATTCGTGCATCGGATATTCCCAAAACTGCCTTTACCACCAGATATGGATTGTACGAGTACAATGTCATGTCATTTGGACTGACCAATGCCCCCGCTTACTTCATGAACCTCATGAATAAGATCTTTATGAACTTTCTAGATAAGTTTGTCGTTGTGTTCATCGATGACATCCTAATCTACTCCAAGTCCAAAGAAGAACATGAGCGACACCTGGAAGCTGTCCTAGATACTCTTAGGGAACATCAGTTGTATGCTAAGTTTAGCAAATGTGAGTTTTGGCTGAAGGAAGTAGGATTCCTGGGACATATCTTGTCTGCAGGAGGAATTGCCGTAGATCCCGCCAAGATCAAGACTATTGCAGAATGGAAAGCTCCAACAACCCAGACCGAAGTCCGCGCTTTTCTTGGATTAGCCGGATATTACCGCAGATTTGTCGAAGGCTTTTCGAGCATCGCTCGACCAATGACTCAACTGCTGAAGAAAGGTAAGAAGTTCGAATGGACTGACAAATGTGAAGAGAGTTTCCAACAACTCAAGAGTAGACTGACCTCAGCCCCAATCCTGATCATGCCGGACATCACCAAACCGTTCGACGTCTACTGTGATGCATCCAAGATTGGTCTTGGATGTGTGTTGATGCAAGAAGGCAAGGTGATATCTTATCTGTCTAGGCAACTGAAGCAACATGAGCAGAATTATCCAACCCATGACCTTGAGCTTGTAGGTGTAGTTTTAGCACTGAAGGTATGGCGTCATTACCTCATGGGTAATCGCTGCGAGATCTATTCGGATCATAAGAGCCTGAAGTATATTGATACGTCTCCGACGTATCGATAATTTCTTATGTTCTATGCCATATTATTGATGATACCTACATGTTTTATGCACACTTTATGTCATATTCGTGCATTTTCTGGAACTAACCTATTAACAAGATGCCGAAGAGCCAGTTCCTGTTTTCTGCTGTTTTTGGTTTCAAATCCTAGTAACGAAATATTCTCGGAATTGGACGAAATCAAGACCCAGGGTCCTATTTTTCCCGGAGCCTTCCAGAACACCCGAGAGCCGCCGGAGGAAGCCCCGGGGTCCCCACACCACACCCCGGCGCGGCCGGAGGGGGCCGCGCCGCCCTATGGTGTGGGCCCCCCAGGCCCCCTCCGAGGCTGCCCTTCCGCCTATTTAAAGCCTCCATCGAGAAAACCCTGATATGAAGAACCACGATACGGAAAACCTTCCAGAGCCGCCGCCATCGCGAAGCCAAGATCTGGGGGACAAGAGTCTCCGTTCCGGCACCCTGCCGGAGCGGGGAAGTGCCCCCGGAAGGCTTCTCCATCGACACCGCTGCCATCTCCACCGCCATCTTCATCACCGCTGCTGCTCCCATGAGGAGGGAGTAGTTCTCCATCGAGGCTCGGGGCTGTACCGGTAGCTATGTGGTTAATCTCTCTCCTATGTACTTCAATACAATAATCTCATGAGCTGCCTTACATGATTGAGATTCATATGATGATGCTTGTAATCTAGATGTCATTATGCTAGTCAAGTGAGTTTTACTCATGTGATCTCCGGAGACTCCTTGTCCCACGTGTGTAAAGGTGATAGTGTGTGCACCGTGTGGGTCTCTTAGGCTATATTTCACAGAATACTTATTCACTGTTATGAATGGCATAGTGAAGTGCTTATTTATATCTCTTTATGATTGCAATGTATTTTGTATCACAATTTATCTATGTGCTACTCTAGCAATGTTATTAAAGTAGTTTTATTCCTCCTGCACGGTGTAATGGTGACAGTGTGTGCATCCGTGTTAGTACTTGGTTTATGCTATGATTATGATCTCTTGTAGACTATGAAGTTAACTATTGCTATGATGGTATTGATGTGATCTATTCCTCCTACATAGTGTGAAGGTGACAGTGTGCATACTATGCTAGTACTTGGTTTAGTCTTATTGATCTTTCTTGCACTCTAAGGTTATTTAAATATGAACATTGAATTGTGGAGCTTGTTAACTCCGGCATTGAGGGTTCGTGTAATCCTACGCAATGTGTTCATCATCCAACAAGAGAGTGTAGAGTATGCATTTATCTATTCCGTTATGTGATCAATGTTGAGAGTGTCCACTAGTGAAAGTCTAATCCCTAGGCCTTGTTCCTAAATACTGCTATCGCTGCTTGTTTCTTGTTTCTTGAGTTACTACTTGCTGCGTTACTACTGCTTGTTCTATGTCTCGGGCAAAGCACTTTTACGGTGCCGTTGCTACTACTTATTCATACCACCTGTATTTCACTATCTCTTCGCCGAACTAGTGCACCTATTAGGTGTGTTGGGGACACAAGAGACTTCTTGCTTTGTGGTTGCGGGGTTGCATGAGAGGGATATCTTTGACCTCTTCCTCCCTGAGTTCGATAAACCTTGGGTGATCCACTTAAGGGAAACTTGCTGCTGTTCTACAAACCTCTGCTCTTGGAGGCCCAACACTGTCTACAAGAATAGAAGCTCCCGTAGACATCATATATCTTCACACAGAAGGAGCTGAATATGAGGCAAAGAAGATGGTTAGAGTTGATCAAGGATTATGATATGGAAATTCACTATCACCCCGGCAAGGCCAATGTGGTAGCGGATGCGCTGAGTAGACTGCCGTGTCAGTTGAACTCAATGATAGCCGAAGAACAACCTAGCCTATACCAGGAGTTTGAGCAGTTTAGAATGGAGCTAGTTAGTGAAGGATTCCTAGCCAGCATAGAGTTACAACCCACCTTTATTGGTCAGATCAAGGAAGCACAAAAAGGAAATGTCAGCATTGACGGAATCAAGAACCAGATAGCTGCCAGAAAAGCACCAGGATTCACCGTAGATGAGGAAGGAGTTCTTTGGTACAACTGACGCCTATGTGTACCGTCAGACTCAGAGTTGAAGCAAGTTATTCTGAAGGAAGCCTGTGGGGACCCCAGACTAGCTGTCTGAAATACCCTGTTATGTATACAGTTCACGATCCCATGATCAGTGCGTCGTGAACACATAACCGAACTGATATCAAATTACATCATCCATTACAAAACGGAATAAGAAAATTACAATGAGGTCACATGACCAATATTTACATAGTAGCCTTGAAGGGCCTAATCTAATCATCAGAGTCGCGGAATCACTTCAATCAGCGTAGAGCCCAAGTCATCTGCCATAACCCTATAGGCAACTGACTGGGAAAACGTTCCTAGCTCGCATAGACGTCGTCAACCCCTTCTTCTTCTGGTCGAATTCCTCCAAGTCTGGCCAAGTAAATAGCCAGGGACAAAGTCGTGAGTACATTGGAATTGTACTCGCAAACCATCAAGAAAGGTGCTAACAATGCTAACTAAAAGAGACAAGAGAGGAAGGATAGTTTCTCTTGTGGATATAGCATGTGAAAGAGAATCAGTTTCTCTTGTGGATATAGCATCCCAACATCGCAGTTGAAGGGGACACTGAGAGGGTTCTCTGACATCTCTATATCTTTGTTAAAGAAGATACTTCAAAAGAGTTCTACAACATAAAACACTAGGATGGGAGTAGCCCTTTTTATTTCCTTTCCGACCATCTTCACATGGTCAACCACTTTCCCGTACCCTTCCGGTACTCCGAAAAACAACTTTCTCTTTTTCTTTGTAAAGCTTTTCTAAAACAAAACTAGCCCCGGTTAAGTATGGCCATTTCAACCCGTCCATGACCGCGGACGCGGCTATTCGAATATTTTTGACTCTGCAGAGTTTGCACACTTTCACCACAACTATCCGGATACCTATCGTGTGGGTATCATCCCCGCATAACGACATATGCCACGACGGATACCCGGACATAACCTTTCGCCCATTCGACTTAACACGAGGTCCTACCCTATGGAGTATGTACCTCCCCGGCACCGTGGCAGCTCACCTCCTCTTGAGCGTGGCTCCACCGCCAAGCCGAGGAGACCCATAGTGTCGTCCGGACGGGTCAGCCCCGAAGGCCTCCCGTTATACTATTGTCCCAACCTCGACAACCCGGACTCGGGGGTAACCGTACCCTTGTATAGTTGTGCGGTGCCTCATGCTAAGAAGAACAAACGTCAAGTTAAGCCCGTGCCCACTTTGGGGTAGCCATGGTTGCGCTTGTAAAGGTTGTGATGGCGAACACTTATACGCGAGTGCTCTTTTGAAAATTCATTTTTTTGTTACTCACACATCCTTTGGCGGCCAACAACCAGCCATATCCCACTTTCCGAAAACATCAAGACCTTTCTCTTGAAACAACACTTGAGCAAGACAACATCTTCCCAAGGTTTTCAAAGTCTTTCCAAAACATAAAACATCAATGTTTCCCAACCTAAGGTTTTATTGTGGAGAACAAGGCTATCAACAAGGGCGTGATGCTAACCATCATACCACTAAGGAGATGATTATTGCGGTGTCAAAAGGGGGTCATACATGCTTGGGGTAAGCATGTATATGATCAACATAATTTGGAAGATTCAACAAGGTTCATGATGTTAATCATCATACCGCCAAGAAGATGATAATATAGATGGTCAAGGGGGCATACATGGTCAGGGTGTGCATGCATAAGATCAACAAGGGGTTCAACATACTCGAGAGTAAGTATGCAGAACATCAACAAGGGGTTCAAGAAGGGTGTCAAGAGGTCGACACACACGAGATAAGTGGGCATACCCATCACATTTAGAGGGTACACCAAGATCATGGTGTTGACAACCACCATTTACAAATAGGGGTTTGTCGGCGAGGTGCCAAAGAGAGTAAACATGCTCACGGTAAGCATGCTCCGACAACAAAAGTAGAAATCACACAAGATAGATCGAGAGACAATAATAATAACAAAGTAACCACAATATGTGATTCAATATTCAGAGATCAAGAGATGGCTTGCCTTGGTTAGCTTATTTGTCCCTGGACTTCTTCAACTCCATCAAATAAGAATACCAACAATATAAATAAACTCCTTGTCCAATCCACTTCTTCTTCTTCTCCGGAATTTTTCGCATCTATCGCCGGAAAATATAAGAGGAACACAATCAACACATTGCACCAACAAAACAAACATGCAAAAATCAACAATCAATAGCTAACCACTCTACTAAGGGATAACATACTAAGGACTTATAGTTATTTTTAAAAACAACTTTTGAAAAGGAAACCAATTTATTTTACTGAACAAAGGTATGAGAATATCAAAAATAAGCAAATGCCCCTATGGGTATTACCAAGGCACAAGTTATATACCCCCTGGTAGATAACACCACCAAGGAGACAAGTGAATCGGTTTTGGCTCAAAAACATCTATCGTTTATTTTCAAACATTTTTGGAAAAGCACAAATCATTTTTCCTATTGTATTTTGCTTGCACAAATACTACCCAATACTAGGAAGTAAACAATATGCCACCATTTTGAAAGCTCAAGGTAAACAATGGAACTTGGTTTAATCTCGGAAGGTTTTGTTTGTCAAGAATAAAACATAGGTTGGCTATTTTTAAAACAAAGTGATGGCAAGGTTTTGAATAACTCAAAGGGATTTCAAATCATCATTGCATGTGACACACATATATTACTAAAAGTAACAAATAAGCACGAACAGAGACAAACAATATTTTTCCTAGATGGACAGTACAAAAACAAGACTAACCCAATTGGATTTTCCCAAAAATATTAATCCTACAATTTTAGGAGTTAGCTAGAGTCTGTAGTACACATAGAACACGTTTAATATGTCAAAAATCGTACAAAAATCCTAAAAATATGAGGTCAGTGGCATTGGAAAGGTAATGAAATTTATGATCCAATGCAATTGGTTTCATTTCATTTGAGTTTGTAGAACTGAAGTTATTAGCATTTGAGTGATACTGGTTTTTTTGGAAACAAAAACAGAAATCTCGAAATTTAGAAGAAAAAAAATGGGCGGGAAACGCCTGGGCCGCATGAGATTTGAAGAGTGGGCCGGCCCAGGAGACTTGCCAGGTGGATAAGGGAAAAAAAGATAAAGAAAAAGGGGAGAGGGCCCGGGGCGGGGCCCAGCTGCATGGCTGCACAGGCCACGTCGGCCCATGCAGAGGCACGAGCGTCGTCTCCGCGACTACGCTGCAGCGACGCGGGCGGCGGACGGGAAAGTCTGGGAGGCGGCCGGGGCTTACCTGCAGTGCACGGGCGGCTGACGGCGGAGCTCCGGCGGGTGGTGGCGGGTCGAGGCAGCCCCAGGCACGCGTCCGGCGGCTTCCTCCCTTCCTGCAGCGACCTCCTCCATCGGGCCTTCCTCCGCAGCACATCCCGGGCAGAGCTCGGTGGCGGCGGTCTCCGGCAGACCTGGGCGGCGAAAAAGGTAGGTGAGGTCGGGCAGAACGTGGGTGAGAAGTTGGAAGGGAAAGGGAGGGAGAGGACGGCCGGCGGCGTCGTCATCCTTCTGGCCACCCGTGGTGACCGTGGCGGAGCGGCCTTCCTGGCGGGCAACAGCGGGAGAAGGGGAGCGCCTCGGCGTCCCTTTGGTGTGGGTTCTGGGGGTGGGAGAGAGGTGTGGAGTGGAGAGGAGTGGGTGGGGTGGGCTTTTATAGCTGGAGGGAGGCGCGTGGGTGGTGGCCGTGGCCAACGGGAGGGCGAGCGAGCGGTGCTGCCGGCCAATAGAGAGGGGAGGGCTGACGTAGGGGCGGTGCTGGAGCGTGACGTAAGGGCTGGCGTCAGCAGAGGGAGGGGCAGGCGCGGGAAAGGGGAGGGATCGAGCGGGAGAGGTTCCTGTGTGCGTGTGTTTTATGTTTTAGGGTTTGGGGTCGTGTGGGATGTGGGCTGCTCGTCCCTGGGCCAAGTTAGAAGGGAGGGAGGGTTCAGAGAGGGTCCAGGGGGTGGGGTTTGGGCCAAGGTGGTGCATGGCACCATGGCCCGGCCATGCACAAGAAGAGGGAAGAGGGGAGGAAAAAAAAGATGGGGTGCTGGTGATAATGCCACTATATGACGAAGAAGAAGAGAGGTGGAGTGAAGAAGAGGCGGGGTGATGTTTCAAAATTTAAAGTTAAGATGAGAATGAGCAATGGTGAAGCATAGGAGGGTTGTTGAAATAGATCAAACTACTTATGCTAGATGAGGTCTAAGGGTGGGTGATGCAAGGAAATGGTTAGCCTATTCTTCTATTCTCCAAAAGAGTAAGGAGAGAGTAGCATGTTAGAGATGGTTGGCCCCAAAATGATTGAGGAGGGTTGGATGATCTTGGAGGGATGAAAAAGCAATTGGTGAACATTCATTTGTTGGACAAATGAGAATTTTCCAAGGTTATGACTAGATGGAGGTGTGATCTTGATTGATGGATAAGTGAGAGGTATTAATGGCAAAAGCAATGCCATGGGTACTTGATCACAGATTCAAATACCATTTAATTTGGTTTGGTGTCTATGGCCTTGTTTTTGATATTTAGATTAAACAATTAGGATAACTTGAAATATTTGAAAAAGAGGAGAGGGTTTTAGAAGAGTAGAATGATCCATTGAGGAATTAGAAATTATGGATCATCCCATTTTATGATTTTAAGAAACCAAAATTACAAACAAAAGCTTTCACAAGATTTTTTTAAAAGTCCCATAAAGTACCTTGTGCCAAAATAAAACAATGTCTTTTGCAAACTCTTTTGTGATACCATGATCAAAGGTGATCATAGTCAAATTTAAAAGAAGGGTTTTTGACAAAATCCTTTGAATTAATATTTTGAGTCATAGGACAAAACCAAAAGAGGTTTTGGGGTTTAGGTCAAAAGGTTTGATTATTTGAAAGAGAGGAGGTTAAGGTAATACAAGAGTGACCTTAACTTCACTATTTTCGGGAGACTAGAACTAGGTGAGTTGAGGTATTTATGGGGAAATCACCAAGCATAGGGTTGATGCATTGGTAAAGAAAGGAAAAGAATTTTCCAGGGCCACACATGTGTTTTATTTAGTGAGTTGTTAAGTTGTTTTAACACTAGAGGTGTTATTCTATGAGGTAACTCAAGACAATTGCAACAAGCACAACAAGACAATTCATCTACTAACAGATCAAAGCAATTCATTAAAACAAACAGATCAAGACAATTCATCTAATTAGTTTATAGAAAAAGTTTTTGTTCCCCCTAATTTTTGCACTAAGGACAACTAAACAGTGTTGCAAAAGTTGGGGTGTTACAGATCTTCCACCCTTAAAATAATCTCGTCCCGAGATTATTAAGCGTAGAACTTACAGGGGCTGTAAAGTTTAACTAAAGTTAGACTCCGTTCTTCTGTAGATGTGCCGTTGTCAAGAAGGCCGTTGCTTCATCTTCTGGGAGACATGATGGATTCCTACCAAGGACAAGCTTCGCGAAGAGGTTGACTACTCCATGCGGTGTTAGATCTGTAGCTTCTGAACGATCCTAGTGGGTTTTCAAGATTCTGGGAGAGTTAGTGCACCCCAACGGTGCTTTAGCAGGTTTGAAAACTTTTTAGAGTTAGCTTGAAATTTTAGTGGAAGAACCCTTAAAATTGTTCATCAGGGGGGGAGGGGGTTGAAAACTCTAAGCTTCGGCCACGGAGTCTTGTCGGGAGCTTTTGGAAAAAGTCATTGATCTCTCGTCTTGAGTCGAACATCTTCAGGGGGCGAGGTGCAGTCCACAACTTCAAGGGGAGTTAGTGCATCCCAAGTTCACAACGGTGTTTTTGGAAAGGTTGAAAATTTTAGGGTTAGCTCTAAAATTTAGTGGAAGACCATGATACGTCTCAACCGTATCTATAATTTCTTATGTTCCATGCTACTTTTATGATGATACTCACATGTTTTATACACACTTTATGTCATTATTATGCATTTTCCGGCACTAACCTATTGACGAGATGCCGAAGAGCCGATTCTTGTTTTTCTGCTGTTTTTGGTTTCAGAAATCCTAGTAAGGAAATATTCTCGGAATTGGACGAAATCAACGCCTAGGGGCTTATTTTTCCACGAAGCTTCTAGAAGGACGAGGGAGATACGAAGTGGGGCCACGAGGCGACGCCACACTAGGGCGGTGATACGTCTCCAACGTATCCATAATTTCTGTCGTTCCATGCTTGTTTTATGACAATACTTACATGTTTTGCTTGCACTTTATAATGTTTTTATGCGTTTTCCGGAACTAACCTATTAACGAGATGCCACAGTGCCAGTTCTCGTTTTCTGCTGTTTTTGGTTCCGGAAAGGCTGTTCGGGCAATATTCTCGGAATTGGACGAAATCAACGCCAAACCTCCTATTTTTCCCGGAAGGCTCCAGAACACCGAAGGAGAGTCGGAGGAGAGCCAGGTGGCCCCCACACCATAGGGCCGCGCGGGCCAGACCCTGGACGCGCCGGCCTGGTGTGGGGCCACCGTGTCGCCCCCGCCTCTTCGCCTATTTAAGCCCTTTCGACCTAAAAACTCGATACCACTTGACGAAACTCCAGAAAGACTCCAGGGGCGCCGCCACCGTCGCGAAACTCCAATTCGGGGGACAGAAGTCTCTGTTCCGGCACCCTGCCGGGATGGGGAAGTGCCCCCGGAAGCCATCTCCATCAACGCCATCGCCTCCATCATGCTCCATGAGTAGTTCCCCCATGGACTACGGGTTCTAGCTGTAGCTAGTTGGTATTCTCTCCCCCATGTACTTCAATACAATGATCTCATGAGCTGCCTTACATGATTGAGATTCATCCGATGTAATCGGTGTTGTGTTTGTCGGGATCCGATGGATTGTTACATTATGATTGTCTATCTACAAAGTTTATGAAGTTATTGTTGCTGCAATCTTGTTATGCTTAATGCTTGTCACTAGGGCCCGAGTTGCATGATCTTAGATTTAAGCTCTATACTTATTGCTTAGGTTGTATCTACAAGTTGTATGCACATGTCGCTGTCCGGAACCAATGGCCCCGAAGTGACAGAAATCGGGACAACCGGAGGGGATGGCGGTGATGTTAGGATCACATGTTTTCACGGAGTGTTAATGCTTTGCTCCGGTGCTCTATTAAAAGGAGTGCCTTAATTTCCAGTAGATTCCCTAGAGGCCTGGCTGCCACCGGCTGGTAGGACAAAAGATGTTGTGCAAGTTTCTCATTGCGAGCACGTACGACAATAATTGGAAAACATGCCTACATGATTAATGATCTTGATATTCTGTCTTAATGCTATTTCAATCCTATCAATTGCCCGACTGTAATTTGTTCACCCAACACTTGTTATTGGAGAGTTACCACTAGTGTAGATAGCTGGGAACCCCGGTCCATCTTTCATCATCTGTTGCGGTCAGAAACCCACCGGTGAGCAGCGACGGGTAACACGGTAGAGCCGGGAGGCTCCCAGGACTGCGGCTGGCCCTGGTCCCTCCGAGCGACGGCCCGCAAAGACTCGGCACGCACGTCCGATGCTGATGCAAGGGCGTGCCACCTGACCTATACCTGGTCGGGAAGGTGTTGGATGTGCCTCGCTTAGTTTCCTGCATGGCATACACGTAAACATTAAATACGAGCCTCGATCGACTCTCAGGTTGTCCTGTGAATCGGCTCAAGGAGCCGATCCACCCATGATCCGTACGAGGTGTACGACCAGATGGTGGTCCTGCTTGATCAAAATAAAGCTAAAACGACCTACTACAATTTAGGGTTTTCACCGCATAATCGGAACATCCTACTCGTGATTGAGCCTGGCGGCCACGCACGGTGATCGTAAACCGACCCTAGACAAGGCCTAAAAACCAACACGAAGTTGATCCTCGGAACATCCTGTCTAGGGCTAGCAAACTACACCCTACGCGCCACTTGGATCCTTCAACCCGTTTGTAAGGCCTAACCATGCAGATATTAAACTAATCCTTGAAGAACAATGAGCAATCATAACGGATCGGATCTACTAAATAATGATCAAGCGGGGTGCCGCCCCTACACCTAAGATAGGTGTAAGGACGGCTAGACATCTAAGGGTTGCACGACGACAGCATATGATACGATGAACAATGCTAACCCTAACACATCTATGATAACTACGTTGCTCGCCATCAAAAAGGCTTCAAGCACGAGCAACGCATGAACAACGAATAAACGTGTGCTGCCTAGATCGCAAGATGCGATCTAGGCAGCATGATGCTTACCCGGAAGAAACCCTCGAGACAAGGGAGTTGGCGATGCGCCTAGATTGGTTTGTGGTGAACGTGATTGTTGTTTATTTCATAAACCCTAGATACATATTTATAGTCCGTAGACTTTCTAACGTGGGAATAATCCCAACCGGGCACAAGCCCAAACTCTATCCAACCGACACGTATCCTACTATGTTACAGATACACGGGCAAACTAGCCCAAACTTTGTACACAAGGCCGATTCATGTATTTCTTCCATGTATATTCTTCAAGCCCATCTCCAATCGCGGCCCACCTCTGATCCGGTCAAATTCTGGTGATAACACATGCCCCCCTGGTTTTGGAAATGACAATTCCAAAATCACTCGTTTTTCTTCGTCGGGTCATGTCGTGGCAGAGCAGAACCGTCGCAGTATCCTTCATCATGATGCCTTGCCTCCTCCACTTCTCCGCGTGACCTGGCAAATTTTTTTTTTTCTGTTGGGCACCACTTCCTCGGAAACTGCTGTGGTATTGAATCTCCACTATATCCCCTTTTATTTAACCGTTCCAAACAGTTCGCTTCTTCATCCCCTTCGCATTAGCACTCCAAAAGCCCTCCTGCGCCACCATGTCTTCTTCCTCCTCCGCCTCATCGGGTCTTTCCATCGAATCCTCCTCCTCCCGCGAGCCGACGCCGGAGTGGGGCCCGGAGGAGGTCCACGCGGCCAACATCCGCCGCGCCATCGAAGCCGGGGAGGATCCAGTCACGTCTTCTCCGTCTGGTCTGAGGACGACAAGTCCTCGACCGACGGGGAAAGTGACCTCCGCTTCCTCGCCGACGGGGAAACGGAGGAGGAGAGCGATGACGATCGCTTCTCCTGGGACGACTTCACCTCCTCTGAGGAGGAGGAGGAGGAGGAGGAGGAGGACGACACCTCCTCCGACGAACCGCCGGCCAAGCGCTTCTGCCCCTGGCCGGGGAACCTCAGCGACTTCGACAGCGACGGCGACGACGCTGACGAGGAGGACGAGGACAACGAGGGTCCTGCCGGCGGCCGCTACAGCAGCCGACGACGAGCCCGCCGGGAGTAGCGCCGACAGCCGGCGACGACGGCGACGACGAGGGCAGCGACGGCCCGTAGATAGGACCCTTAGCATAGGATCAGTAGTAGTAGATGGGGCAATGTATCCCCTTAGTACTTCCTTTTGAGAGCAATCAGCTCTTTATGTAAGAAATCTCGTTTATCAATGAAGAATTTCCCCAATTTGATTTTGCCGATTTCCTTTATGCCAATTTAGCCGATTTCCCCTCATACTGACTTTGCCGATTGTCCACTTAGCCAATGCTCAATGAACCGATGGCAACGCATCGGTCCCTCATAATCCGCCCTTCATCTCTTCGACTACGGAGTGATCGTAAACTTGGTCAACGCTCAATAAGCCGATGTCAACGCATCAATCCCTCACGGTCTATCCTTTATCTTTTCGACCGATGACTTTGAGCTCTGGTGGACAATGTGGAAGACCAATGCCTTCAAGAGAGCCCTAGAACCGCTGCTGAAACGACTTGACGCTGAAGCCGATACTTCTGCAGAACAGATATCACCTGCTCGCAAATCTCCTCAGTGATACTTTATAACCCTGCTCTGTTCCTTTGCAGCAATCAGATAGCCCAGAGCCAACTCCCTATCGGTGATGATGGATCCCTCTTTTGCAAGAACTCACCACCTTTGAAGAAGATTGCGACGCAGGACCAGCCGATGACACTCCAATCGGCTTCTAAAAACAGAGCATCTACCAGGTCAGCTGCCCCCCGAGGCTCAGTCAAGGCGAAAACAGTGATGAGGACACGCAATTCAGACAAATGGACCTGAGCCCGATCACACCTGAGAAAGCTACCACGCAGAGCCAGCCAGAGCCGATCACCTTTCTTCCGTTGAAAGCCGATATCGTAGACGAAACACCAACGGCTTAATGAGCCAAAAGGCTGGGTTGGATGCCAAAACCGACGCTTCTGACAGTACCTCTGAACTGGCGACCTTGCGCAACGGGTTGGAAATCCTCGAAGAGAAGGTTCTGGCACCGAAATCGGCTTACTGCCGCTGAGGAAGCTCTCATTGTCCACCCCCTCCAGGAAGCAGAAGGCCATCCGTGTCTTGAACACGCAGCGGGTAGATCCTGTGTAATTGTACTAGAGTCGATGGCTGTGCATCGGCTTTGTTCCTTAGCTCTAAAGTCGATGTCCGTGCATCGGCTGTACATCATGAGAAAATTTTTTACTGGCCGATTTTTCTATCGGTCCCCAATATTTCACTGCACATGTTCATCTGATTAGGTGCCCCCCGAGCCGATCCTGCCAGGTATCTGCTGATATCGGCTCTGTGGTTAGCCCAGGCACTATATGTGAACGTCGGCTCTGTTAGGACCAGTGTGGACTTCTTCCAGCTCATCAGCCGACGTAAACCCATTGCTCATTAGATCGACGTTGAACCCAGGCAGAATGCATGGTGAGGATAATTTTGGCCGATTGCTGGAATCGGCCTCCATGTTGATTGCTCAATGAAGGTTTTGCAATGTTCCTTCATAGATCTTTGGGGCCGATCACATGGATCGGCACCGCCACGTTTGTCCATAGATGTTGCTCTTGTTACACGGTCAGGCCGGTGGATAAAACCAGCCTAACCCCGTCCTTCGTCACGTCGATGCGCTCGCAGTCGTCCAAATTGATGCCTGAGAGTGGCTCTTGGCCTGTTGTCTCCCAAACGTTCATGCCAGCCGTTGAAATCTTGACTGAATCATCTGCGTGGACGACCTCTACTTCATCTCCATCCCACTGTATCAAGCATTGGTGCATCGTGGATGGAATGCAACAGTTGGCGTGGATCCAATATCTTCCTAGCAGGACAACATATGTGCTCTTGCTGTCGACAATAAAGAACGTCGTAGGGATGGTTTTTCTTCCTACGGTCAGATCCACGTTCAGAACACCTTGTGCGTCAGATGCTTGTCCGTTGAAATCGCTCAGTATCACATTGGTCTTGATCAGATCCGAGCTAGACCGTCCCAACCGACGTAGCATGGAGTATGGCATAATGTTGACTGCCGCTCCGGTGTCCACCAGCATCTTGTTGACAGGCTTCCCATTGATGTAGCCTCGCAAGTACAGGGCCTTCAGATGCCTGTAGCTTCTTTCTCATGGCTTCTCAAAGATAACCGGTCGTGGGCCGCAGTCAAGTTGTGCCACAGGTGCTTCGTCTAATCCTGGAGCACTAAACTCCGTTGGAAGGATGAACACCATGTTTGTGCCAGCCGATGTCTCATCATCGGCTTTCTTTTGTCTGGGGCGCCACTCTTTCCTTTGTGGCCGACCTTCTTCGTCCAGGGTTCGCTAAATTTTAGCGGCCAGATCAGGCCGCGCCTTCCTCAACGTGTGCAGGTATAACCTTTCGGCTTCCTCCAACCCACGTAGTCGCTGAACCCTACGCTTTTGGGAACGGCTGAGTCCATCAGGGCACCACCTTGGCCGATGATACTTATCTTCTTCTTCATCATCGTCCTCTAGTTCCTCGAGATCTTCTACCCGAGAGGGCTCAGCGTGCTTGTTCCGAGGTGGGAGAGGCCCTAGACGTTTGAACACGGACACGTTAGCTGCATCCTTCTTCTTCTGTCTACATTCTGGGCAGTTGCCGATTGTAGGCAATCGGCTCATTCCTGAATCCCAGCAGTGTCTGGAGAAGGGGCAGTCCCAGTGCCTATCCACGTCGTCTTGCTCTCTCGACTTTTCCTTGGTGTGGCGCTCATATCTCTCCTCATCGCGATCATGCCAACGATGTCTCCTGGCGTCCCTAGCCAGACGATCTCTTTCATCATCGTCGTTGTATCGTCGGCGTTGGCCATATTGACTCACATACTTGTTGAGGAGGTGATCAGAGAGAGGTCGCTGATATCTCACGTTCCTCACTTCTCCCTCTGTGATGTAGCGCTTGCCATCGTGACGGAGCCGATCGCGTGGAACGGCTTCCTCTGTGTCCTTGCTATGAGAGCAGCTGCCCTCGTCTCCGTCCTTACCAGAGTGGTGCCCAGGTCCTACCATGTTGATATTGAACGAGAATACTGGCTGGAACCCTCCAGGGTAAGTGCACTCCACCATGTTAACGGCGGGGAAGGGGTGTGTGTCGACCTTCATGGCGTACTGGCTGAAAATTAGACGCCCTTGTTCTATCGCCATTTGGACCTGCTGACGCCACACCCTGCAGTCGTTGGTGGCGTGGGTGAACGTGTTATGCCACTTGCAGTATGGCTTACCGTTCAGCTCCTGCGCCGTGGGGATCTTGTGGCCTTCGGGTACCTTTAGCTGTTTCTCCTTAAGCAAGAGGTCGAAAATTTGCTCAGCCTTGGTGACGTCGAAGTCAAACCCTCTTGGAGGACCTTGTGGCTTAACCCACTTGCAGGACACGGGGCTTGCCCCCGAGTCCATTCAGCTACTGCTACCTCTTGATCTCCCGCAGAGCCTTCATCCTCATCTGCCTCAACCAGGACCACCGCACGCTTGAATTTATCCTGGTATACATCTGGGTGGCGCTGTTCATATGCTGAGAGCTTCTGCACCATGTGCGCCAGTGAAGGGTAGTCCGCTTGGGAGGCCACGTCCTTGATCGGTGATGCGAGACCCACCACCGCCAACTCGATCGCTTCTTTTTCGGTCACACGAGCCGAATAGCATCGGTTCCTAATGGTCCTGAAGCGCTGGATGTATTCTGAAACTGTTTCTCCGCGCTTCTGTCGTACTTGTGCTAGATCAGCAATGCCAGCCTCGGAAGCCTCTGAGTGATACTGCATGTGGAACTGCTCTTCCAACCGCTTCCAAGTCCGGATTGAATCCGGTGGCAGCGATGTGTACCACCCGAAAGCCGATCCCGTGAGGGACTGTGCGAAGAACCTCACACGCAGCTCATCTGATGCTGAGATCGTGCCCAGCTGCGCCAAATATCGGCTCACATGCTCGATGGAGCTGGAACCATCTGATCCATTAAACTTGGAGAAATCAGGGAGCCGATATTTGGGTGGTAACGGGATCAACTCGTACTCATTGGGGTACGGCTTGGAATAGCCGATTGTCCTCCTTTTCGGCACCATGCCGAACTGGTCTTTTAGGATGGTACTAATCTGATCCGCGGTGCTGGCTGTAGGAATCAAACTCTGAAGATTTGCTGGAGTGGCATACTTAGCCAGCCATGCTTGCTTCTCAAACTCTGAGCCAACTGCAAGAGTTGGGCTCTGGAGGTTTATCGGGGTGGCGTATTTGGCTAGCCACGTCTGCTTCTCAAGATCTGTCCCCGAAGTTCCTCCTGTTGTTCCAGAAGTCCCTGCTGTTGCAGTCTGGCTTGTGAGGGCCCGATGCATCGCAGTCTGGCACGTATGTGCACGTGTATCCGTGAGGGATCTCCTTAGGCGCCTCATGCAAGAACTGGTAATCACTAGGGTCACCACCGATCTTGTAGACGACGTATGCCGATGAATTCGGCACTTCCGGTGCTGCCAACGCGAACGGCAGCGGTGGACGGGACTGGAGTGGCATCTCTCCTTGGTGAGTCCCTGGAGCTGGTCCCGACGGAGAGTACTGATGCCTCATGATTTCCTGGATCACGCGAAGAGCGACACGCTCCAAAGTGTTCACCAGGCTCTCAGAATGGCGGTGCAGCGAATGAGCTACCATGAAGTTAATCTCCTGACGCAGAGACCTGGTGCATTCTTCTGACGGGGCGGACAGGTCCACTCCATCGAGCGCGCCTTCAGGTGAGAACCCTTTCCACCTGATGCCGTGTGAGCGGGTTCGTGAAAAGAGCCGATGAGATCGGCTTCGAGGATCGCTTTGACCTCGTCATGCTTCTTCTTGAGCTCCTCGGTCAGATCCTCGTACGTGACTGGAGTGCCTTCCGCCATCTCAGATGTAGATGGCGATGCGGTTGATGTCGAAGATTGTCCCACCGGGCGTGGTGGAATGTGTTGCGGTCAGAAACCCACCGGCGAGCAGCGACGGGCAACACGATAGAGCCGGGAGGCTCCCAGGACTGCGGCTGGCCCTGGTCCCTCCGAGCGACGGCCCGCAAAGACTCGGCACGCACGTCCGATGCTGATGCAAGGGCGTGCCACCTGACCTATACCTGGTCAGGAAGGTGTTGGATGTGCCTCGCTTAGTTTCCCGCATGGCATACACGTAAACATTAAATACGAGCCTCGATCGGCTCTCAGGTTGTCCTGTGAATCGGCTCAAGGAGCCGATCCACCCATGATCCGTACGAGGTGAACGATCAGATGGTGGTCCTGCTTGATCAAAATAAAGCTAAAACGACCTACTACGATTTAGGGTTTTCACCGCATAATCGGAACATCCTACTCGTGATTGAGCCCGGCGGCCACGCACGGTGATCGTAAACCGACCCTAGACAAGGCCTAAAAACCAACACGAAGTTGATCCTCGGAACATCCTGTCTAGGGCTAGCAAACTACACCCTACGCGCCACTGGATCCTTCAACCCGTTTGTAAGGCCTAACCATGCAGATATTAAACTAATCCTTGAAGAACAAGGAGCAATCATAACGGATCGGATCTACTAAATAATGATCAAGCGGGGTGCCGCCCCTACACCTAAGATAGGTGTAAGGACGGCTAGACGTCTAAGGGTTGCACGACGACATCATATGATACGATGAACAATGCTAACCCTAACACATCTATGATAACTACGTTGCTCGCCATCAAAAAGGCTTCAGCACGAGCAACGCGTGAACAACGAATAAACGTGTGCTGCCTAGATCGCAAGATGCGATCTAGGCAGCATGATGCTTACCCGGAAGAAACCCTCGAGACAAGGGAGTTGGCGATGCGCCTAGATTGGTTTGTGGTGAACGTGATTGTTGTTTATTTCATAAACCCTAGATACATATTTATAGTCCGTAGACTTTCAAACGTGGGAATAATCCCAACCGGGCACAAGCCCAAACTCTATCCAACCGACACGTATCCTACTATGTTACAGATACACGGGCAAACTAGCCCAAACTTTGTACACAAGGCCGATTCATGTATTTCTTCCATGTATATTCTTCAAGCCCATCTCCAATCGCGGCCCACCTCTGATCCGGTCAAATTCTGGTGATAACATCATCATATACTTGTTCTACATGTCATTGGAAGTAGTATCAACTATCTTCTGGTGCCATTTCTCCTGTGTTACTATCACTGCTGCTGTGTTACTGTTACTACTGCTCTCATATCACTGCTACTTTCACATCACCCCTGTTACTAGTGCTTTTCCAGGTGCAGCTGAATTGACGACTCAGTTATTAAGGCTTATAAGTATTCTTTACCTCCCCTTGTGTCGAATCAATAAATTGGGTTTTACTTCCCGCGAAGACCGTTGCGATCCCCTATACTTGTGGGTCATCAAGACTATTTTCTGGTGCCGTTGCCGGGGAGGCATAGCTCTACTCATAAGTTCACCCGGGGAGTACACTCTACCTCTCTCTCTATTTTATTTTATTTTGTTTTGCTTAGTTTACTTTTGTCTAGTTTATTTGTGCTTAGTTTATTTCTGTCTAGTATTATTTTGCGTAGTTTACTTTTGCTTAGTTTATTTTTGTCTTATTTTATTTTTCTCATATACCCAAAAATCCATAAAAATTTGAAAAACCTAAAAATTAAAAACTGCTGTTATGGGAGAACCAACAACCTACTTGGAGTTTATAGAATGTTATAATAATTATAGAGAATCAAGAACTGGTAAAACAATGAGTGCTATGATAGAAAAATTGAATACAATTGCTAAAATCTTGCTTAAACGCCATGATATAAACTGTTGCTCTCAACAGGATACTAAACATCTTAAATTTCAATGTGGCTTTAGTGAGGAATTTTTAATTAAGAACTATAATCGGAATTGCTATATTCATTATGGGTTCGAAGAGGTAGAACAATTTGTCTTATTTATGGGAGCCTCCGAGATAGAATCCTTCATGGTTGAGAATTATGAAACTTGTGTTGTTTGTAAGGACCTTAAAGATTATGTCTCTAGTATCCTTAATTCTTGCATAGAATGCTACAGTAGGAATCCTTATATCCTTGATTATAAAGAGAGACACATTAATGCACAAGAATGCACTCACAATTTGCAGGAACCTGTGGATGAAGAAACTGATGAACCTGAAAGCTCATTGGATGAAAAAGAGGAGGAAATTGATGAACCTGGAAGCTCATTGGATGAAAAAGAAGAGGAGAGCGACGAACAAAAGGAGGAAGAATGGATTAGCTACCCATGCCAACGTTCTAATGAGAGTAACTCTTTATCTCTTACACTATTTGATTGTCCTCCATGCTTACCGAAAGAGGTTGAATGTTATGTTCTTGTGGATTCTCTTGAAATATTACCTATGAGTAAAACTTGTGAGAATAATTATGCTACTGTTATATATGATAATCCATGTTACTTTGATAAATCTTATGATAATGCTTTGTTTGTGCCTGATGTCGAAATGCATGGTACTAAAGAATTTTGCTTGGCAAATGTTTATGATAAAGCTCTAGATGATGGTCCTATGTTACTTGAAAATATTAATTGTGCTACTAATGAAAATGGGATTGGAGAAGTATTGACTTTATTTAGGAGTCCCATATCTCTTGAGATTGATCAACTACCTTGTTATATTATTAATAAAAGTAAGTTTGAAAGTTTTAATTCCACTATTCTTGAACTTGATAAAAACTATGTGTTTGGAAATCATGAAAAGTATGCTGCATGTGATAGCTATATTGTTGAGTTTGTTCATGAAGCTACTGAAAATTATTATGAGAGAGGAAAATATGGTTGTAGAAATTTTCATGGTACTAATACACCTCTCTATATGCTGAAATTTTTGAAGTTATTCTTGTTTTATCTTCTTATGCTTGTCACTTTGTTCTTCATGAATTTATTTGTGTACAAGATTCCTTTGCATAGGAAACATGTTAGACTTAAATGTGTTTTGGATTTTCCTCTTGATGCTCTCTTTTGCTTCAAATACTATTTCTTGCGAGTGCATCATTTAAAACTGCTGAGCCCATCTTAATGGCTATAAAGAAAGAACTTCTTGGGAGATAACCCATGTGTTATTTTGCTACAGTACTTTGTTTTATATTTGTGTCTTGGAAGTTGTTTACTACTGTATCAACCTCTCCTTATCTTAGTTTTGTGTTTTGTTGTGCCAAGTGAAGCCTCTAATCGAAGGTTGATACTAGATTTGGATTTCTGCGCAAGAAACAGATTTCTATCTGTCACGAATCTGGGCTGTTTTCTCTGTAGGTAACTCAGAAAAATATGTCAATTTACGTGCGTGTTCCTCAGATATGTACGCAACTTTCATTAGTTTTGAGTTTTCTGATTTGAGCAACGGAAGTATTTATTTAAAATTCGTCTTTACTGGCTGTTCTGTTTTGGCAGATTCTGTCTCTGTTTTTTGCATTGTCTCTTGTGGACTTTAAGCGAGGTTTTCTAGACGTATATGGCTGTAGCTAATGTTTTATTGAGTTCTTGCAATGTGCCACTACAGGACCAAGGTGGATTCAAATTTTTTGAGTACTAACCCCTCTAATGAAGTTTATGAGAAGTTTGGTGTGAAGGAAGTTTTCAAGGGTCAAGAGAGGAGGATGATATATGATCAAGAAGAGTGAAAAGTCTAAGCTTGGGGATGCCCCCGTGGTTCATCCCTGCATATTTCAAGAAGACTCAAGCGTCTAAGCTTGGGGATGCCCAAGGCATCCCCTTCTTCATCAACTTATCAGGTTTCTTCTATTGAAACTATATTTTTATTCGGTCACATCATATGTGCTTTACTTGGAGCGTCTATGTGCTTTTATTTTTGTTTGTGTTTGAATAAGATCGGATCCTAGCAATCCTTGTTTGGGAGAGAGACACGCTCCGCT
Organism: Lolium rigidum; assembly: GCF_022539505.1. Lineage (NCBI taxonomy): Eukaryota > Viridiplantae > Streptophyta > Magnoliopsida > Poales > Poaceae > Lolium > Lolium rigidum. The sequence continues at coordinate 174,488,060 of NC_061508.1, forward strand.
TTTTCATATGAACACTTGTTCTTCGTTTTACTTTTAATGTTCAATGGTAAAAGTTGGAAGCTACAGCACTTATTCTTATTTGGTTGAAAACAGAAAATGCCTCATCATGTCTTGGATAATTTGACACTTGGCAATTGTTTTGAGCTCTCAAGTAGATCATGATTAAGTTTTTTCATGTAGTCTAAGCCTATTAATGGAGAACTACTGTAGAGCTTGTTGAAATTGGTTTGCATGATTGATCTCTCTTAAGGTCTAGATATTTTCTGGTAAAAGTGTTTGAGCAACAAGGAAGACAGTGTAGAGTATTATAATGCTTGCAACATGTTCTTATGTAAGTTTTGCTGTACCCGTTCATACTTGTGTTTACTTCAAATAACCTTGCTAGCCCAAAGCCTTGTACTGAGAGGGAATGCTTCTCGTGCATCCAAAACCTTGAGCCAAAACCTATGCCATTTGTGTCCACCATACCTACCTACTATGTGGTATTTCCTGCCATTCCAAAGTAAATTGCTTGAGTGCTACCTTTAAACAATTCAAAATGCTTCTCAATTTGTGTTAATGTTTTATAGCTCATGAGGAATTATGTGGTGTTTATCTTTCAATCTTGTTGGGCAACTTTCACCAATGGACTAGTGGCTTCATCCGCTTATCCAATAACTTTGCAAAAAGAGCTGGCAATGGGATTCCCAGTCCCAAATTAATCAACAAAAATAGACACTCCTCCATGGTATGTGATTGTTGGACGGCACCCGAAGGATTCGGTTAGCCATGGCTTGTGTAAGCAAAGGTGGGGAGGAGTGTCATCATAATAAAACTAAAATAAAAGGGCACTCCTTCATGGTATGAGATTGTTGGCGGGCACCCGAGGATTCGGTTAGCCATGGTTTGTGAAAGAAAGGTTGGAAGGAGTGCCACCCAAAAATAAAAATAATTCATGGGAGCCGCTCTTGAAGGTTTGTTTGGCAAGGGGGTTAGAGTGCCCACTACCATTCGTTGACAACAACAAACACCTCTCAAAACTTTACCTTTATGCTCTCAATATGTTTTCAAAACCAAAGCTCTAGCACAAATACAGCAATCAATGCTTCCCTATGCGAAGGGCCATTCTTTTACTTTATGTTGAGTCAGTTTACCTACTCCCTTCCATCTTAGAAGCAAACACTTGTGTCAACTGTGCATTTATTCTTACATACTTGCATATTTGCATTCATCATATTACTTTGTGTTGACAATTATCCATGAGATATGCATGTTACAAGTTGAAAGCAACCGCTGAAACTTATATCTTCCTTTGTGTTGCTTCGATGCCTTTACTTTGAACTTATTGCTTTATGAGTTAACTCTTGTGCAAGACTTTTGATGCTTGTCTTGAAAGTACTATTCATGAAAAGTTTTGCTATATGTTATCTATTTGTTAGCAACTATAGATCATTGCCTTGAGTCACTTCATTCATTTCATATGCTTTGTAATAGTATGATCAAGGTTATGTAAGTAGCATGTCACTACAGAAATTATTCTTTTTATCGTTTACCTGCTCGGGACGAGCAGGAACTAAGCTTGGAGATGCTGATACGTCTCCAACGTATCCATAATTTCTGTCGTTCCATGCTTGTTTTATGACAATACTTGCATTTTTTGCTTGCACTTTATAATGTTTTTATGCGTTTTCCGGAACTAACCTATTAACGAGATGCCACAGTGCCAGTTCCTGTTTTCTGCTGTTTTTGGTTCCAGAAAGGCTGTTCGGGCAATATTCTCGGAATTGGACGAAATCAACGCCAAACCTCCTATTTTTCCCGGAAGGCTCCAGAACACCGAAGGAGAGTCGGAGGAGAGCCAGGTGGCCCCCACACCATAGGGCCGCGCGGGCCAGACCTTGGACGCGCCGGCCTGGTGTGGGGCCACCGTGTCGCCCCCGCCTCTTCGCCTATTTAAGCCCTTTCGACCTAAAAACTCGATACCACTTGACGAAACTCCGAGAAAGACTCCGGGGCGCCGCCACCGTCGCGAAACTCCAATTCGGGGGACGAAGTCTCCGTTCCGGCACCCTGCCGGGACGGGGAAGTGCCCCGGAAGCCATCTCCATCAACGCCATCGCCTCCATCATGCTCCGTGAGTAGTTCCCCCATGGACTACGGGTTCTAGCTGTAGCTAGTTGGTATTCTCTCCCCCATGTACTTCAATACAATGATCTCATGAGCTGCCTTACATGATTGAGATTCATCCGATGTAATCGGTGTTGTGTTTGTCGGGATCCGATGGATTGTTACATTATGATTGTCTATCTACAAAGTTTATGAAGTTATTGTTGCTGCAATCTTGTTATGCTTAATGCTTGTCACTAGGGCCCGAGTGGCATGATCTTAGATTTAAGCTCTATACTTATTGCTTAGGTTGTATCTACAAGTTGTATGCACATGTCGCTGTCCGGAACCAATGGCCCCGAAGTGAAAGAAATCGGGACAACCGGAGGGGATGGCGGTGATGTGAGGATCACATGTTTTCACGGAGTGTTAATGCTTTGCTCCGGTGCTCTATTAAAAGGAGTGCCTTAATTTCCAGTAGATTCCCTAGAGGCCCGGCTGCCACCGGCTGGTAGGACAAAAGATGTTGTGCAAGTTTCTCATTGCGAGCACGTACGACTATAATTGGAAAACATGCCTACATGATTAATGATCTTGATATTCTGTCTTAATGCTATTTCAATCCTATCAATTGCCCGACTGTAATTTGTTCACCCAACACTTGTTATTGGAGAGTTACCACTAGTGTAGATAGCTGGGAACCCCGGTCCATCTTTCATCATCATATACTTGTTCTACATGTCATTGGAAGTAGTATCAACTATCTTCCGGTGCCATTGCTCCTGTGTTACTATCACTGCTGCTGTGTTACTGTTACTACTGCTCTCATATCACTGCTACTTTCACATCACCCCTGTTACTAGTGCTTTTCCAGGTGCAGCTGAATTGACAACTCAGTTGTTAAGGCTTATAAGTATTCTTTACCTCCCCTTGTGTCGAATCAATAAATTGGGTTTTACTTCCCGCGAAGACTGTTGCGATCCCCTATACTTGTGGGTCATCAGGCGGCGCGGCTAGGCTTGGGCCCGCGCGGCCCTAGCGTGTGGGTCCCTCGCGTCGCCCCCTGACCTGCCCTTCCGCCTACTTAAAGCCTTCGTCGCGAAACCCTCTGTACCGAGAGCCACGATACGGAAAACCTTCCAGAGACGCAGCCGCCGCCAATCCCATCTCGGGGGATTCAGGAGATCGCCTCCGGCACCCTGCCGGAGAGGGGAATCATCTCCCGGAGGGCTCTTCATCGCCATGATCGCCTCCGGATCGATGTGTGAGTAGTTCACCCCTGGACTATGGGTCCATAGCAGTAGCTAGATGGTCGTCTTCTACTCATTGTGCTATCATGTTAGATCTTGTGAGCTGCCTATCATGATCAAGATCATCTATTTGTAATGCTACATGTTGTGTTTGTTGGGATCCGATGAATATTGAATACTATGTCAAGTTGATTATCAATCTATCATATATGTTGTTTATGTTCTTGCATGCTCTCCGTTGCTAGTAGAGGCTCTGGCCAAGTTGATACTTGTAACTCCAAGAGGGAGTATTTATGCTCGATAGTGGGTTCATGCCTCCATTAAATCTGGGACAGTGACAGAAAGTTCTAAGGTTTTGGATGTGCTGTTGCCACTAGGGATAAAACATCGATGCTTTGTCTAAGGATATTTGTGTTGATTACATTACGCACCATACTTAATGCAATTGTCTGTTGTTTACAACTTAATACCGGAAGGGGTTCGGATGATAACCTGAAAGAGGACTTTTTAGGCATAGATGCATGCTGGATAGCGGTCTATGTACTTTGTCGTAATGCCCTGATTAAATCTCATAGTACTCATCATGATATATGTATGTGCATTGTTATGCTTTCTTTATTTGTCAATTGCCCAACTGTAATTTGTTCACCCAACATGCTATTTATCTTATGGGAGAGACACCACTAGTGAACTGTGGACCCCGGTCCATTCTTTACATCCGAAATACAATCTATCGCAATTGTTCTTTACTTGTTCTTCGCAAACAATCATCATCTTCCACACAATACGTTTAATCCTTTGTTACAGACAAGCCGGTGAGATTGACAACCTCACTCGTTACGTTGGGGCAAAGTACTTTGATTGTGTTGTGCGGGTTCCACGTTGGCGCCGGAATCCCTGGTGTTGCGCCGCACTACATTTCGCCGCCATCAACCTTCAACGTGCTTCTTGGCTCCTACTGGTTCGATAAACCTTGGTTTCTTTACGAGGGAAAACTTGCTACTCGTACGCATCACACCTTCCTCTTGGGGTTCCCAACGGACGTGTGTTAACCGCACGCATCAAGCTCTTTTTCCGGCGCCGTTGTCGGGGAGATCAAGACACGCCGCAAGGGGAGTCTCCACATCCAATCTCTTTACTTTGTTTTTGTCTTGCTTTATTTTATTTACTACTTTGTTTGCTGCACTAAAACAAAACACAAAAAAATTAGTTGCTAGCTTTACTTTATTTACTATCTTGTTTGCGTTCTCTATATTAAAAACACAAAAAAATTAGTTACCCGCATTTACTTTATCTTGTTTGCTTTATTTACTATTGCTAAAATGAATACTCCTGAAAACACTAAGTTGTGTGACTTCACAAACACTAATAATAATGATTTCCTATGCACACCTATTGCTCTACCTGCTACTACAGCAGAATTCTTTGAAATTAAACCTGCTTTACTAAATCTTGTTATGAGAGAGCAATTTTCTGGTGTTAGTTCTGATGATGCTGCTGCCTCTTTAGTACACATGTTGGAGACTAAATTTGTTAATCTCAATCCTATAATTCAGCATATGTTTCTTACACTCTCTAATATGGAGGAAGGAGAAAAGAAAGATTTTGTCTTGGAAACCCTTCTTAAAGAATTTGGTGGTGTAGCAAGAGAGGCTAGAAAAGTCTTTATTAAATATAAGATGCTTGGTTCTTACACCAACTTTGCTAGTACCCTTGAAAAGATGGACATTGATATAGTAAAGTACACTAATAATGTTAATGATGGAGGGGATATTAATACATCAATACCTTGCAAGCTCGTAGGAATGTTCGAGGCACTAGAAAAGAATTATGATTGGATTGTTCCTGAAAATTTGTTTGATGAGAATAGCAAGCCAAAGAGTAATGAAAAAGGAGCCTCTGAAACTTACATAGATAAGATACAATGCATAGTTGAAAAAACTCCAAACCCCTCTGTTAATGCCTCATCTCTTGATAATACTTGATTCACACTTTCTGCGCCTAGCTGAAAGGCGTTAAAGAAAAGAGCTTATGGGAGACAACCCATGATTTTACTACAGTACTTTTGTTTTATATTTGAGTCTTGGAAGTTGTTACTACTGTAGCAACCTCTCCTTATCTTTATTTTATTGCATTGTTGTGCCAAGTAAAGTCTTTGACAGTAAAGTCAATACTAGATTTGGATTACTGCGCGTAAAACAAATTTCTTGCTGTCACGAATTTGGGCATGGTTCTCTGTAGGTAACTCAGAAAAATCTGCCAATTTACGTGCATGATCCTCAGATATGTACGCAACTTTCATTCAATTTGAGCATTTTCATCTGAGCAACTTGACAGATTCTGCCTTTTATTTCGCATTGCCTGTTTTGCTATGATTGATTGATTTCTTTGTTCCATTAACTTTCAGTAGCTTTGTGCAATGTCCAGAGGTGTTAAGAATGATTATGTCACCTCTGAATATATGAATTTTCAATTATGCACTAACCCTCTAATGAGTTTGTTTCGAGTTTGGTGTGGAGGAAGTTTTCAAGGGTCAAGAGAGGAGGATGATACAATATGATCAAGAAGAGTGAAAAGTCTAAGCTTGGGGATGCCCCCGTGGTTCATCCCTGCATATTTTAAGAAGACTCAAGCATCTAAGCCTGGGGATGCCCAAGGCATCCCCTTCTTCATCGACAACTTATCAGGTCACCTCTAGTGAAACTATATTTTTATTCAGTCACATCTTATGTGCTTTGCTTGGAGCGTCTGTTTGTTTTTATTTTTGTTTTGTTTGAATAAAGTCGGATCCTAGCATTCTTTATGTGGGAGAGAGACACGCTCCGCTGTTGCATATGAACACATGTGTTCTTAGCTTTATTCTTAATGTTCATTGTGAAGGTTGAACTACCTCGTTCATTGATATATGGTTGGAAACAGAAAATGCCGCATGTGGTAAATGGTATAATGTCTTGAATAATTTGATACTTGGCAATTGTTGTGCTCATATAGATCATGTTTAAGCTCTTGCATCATGTACTTTGCACCTATTAATGAAGAACTACATAGAGCTTGTTAAAATTTGGTTTGCATGATTGGTCTCTCTAAGTCTAGATATTTTCTGGTTGAGGTGTTTGAACAACAAGGAGACGATGTAAAGTCTTATAATGCTTACAATATGTTCATATGTGAGTCTTGCTGCACCATTTTATACTTCAATTTGCTTCAAACAACCTTGCTAGCCTAGCCTTGTATTGAGAGGGATTCTTCTCGTGCATCCAAATCCTTGAGCCAAAAACTATGCCATTTGTGTCCACCATACCTACCTACCACATGGTATTTCTCTGCCATTCCAAAGTACATTACTTGAGTGCTACCTTTAAACTTCTATTCTTTGCCTTTACAATACATAGCTCATGGGAAAATAGCCTTAAAAACTATTGTGGTGAAGAATATGTACTTATGTATATTATTTCTTAATAAGTTGCTTGTTGAGCGGTAACCATGTTTCGGGGACGCCATCAACTTTTACCTTTGTTGAATATCATGTGAGTTGCTATGCATGTTCGTCTTGTCCGAAGTAAGGGCGATTTTCATGATCAAATGGTTTGAGTATGCATATTGTTAGAGAAGAACATTGGGCCGCTAACTAAAGCCATGAATCATGGTGGAAGTTTCAGTTTGGACACAAAACCTCAATCTCTTATGAGAATATTACCTGTTGTTGAATGCTTAAGCATTAAAAGAGGAGTCCATTATCTATTGTCTATGTTGTCCCGGTATGGGTGTCTAAGTTGAGAATGATCAAAAGCGAGAAATCCAATGCGAACCTTCTCCTTAGACCCTTGTACAGGCGGCATAGAGGTACCCCTTTGTGACACTTGGTTGAAACATATGTTATGCAATGATAATCCGTGTTAATCCAAGCTAATTAGGACAAGGTGCGAGCGCTATTAGTATACTATGCATGAGGCTTGCAACTTATAGGATATCTTATACATAACACATGTGATTTATTACTACCGTTGACAAAATTGTTTCTTGTTTTCAAAATGAAAAGCTCTAGCACAAAAATAGTAATCCATGCTTCTTTCTGCGAAGGGCCATTCTTCTACTTTATTGTTGAGTCAGTTTACCTACTTCTTTCTATCTTAGAAGCAAACACTTGTGTAAACTGTGTGCATTGATTCTTGCATGTTTACCTATTGCACTTGTTATATTACTTTGTGTTGACAATTATCCATGAGATAAACATGTTGAAGTTGAAAGGAACCGCTGAAACTTATATCTTCCTTTGTGTTGTTTCAAAGATTTCTACTAAGAATTTATTGCTTATGAGTTAATTGTTATGCAAGTCTTATTGATGCTTGTCTTGAAAGTATTATTCATGAAAAGTCTTTGCTATATGATTCAGTTGTTTACTCATTATCTTCATCATTGCTTCGAATCGCTGCATTCATCTCATATGTTTTACAATAGTATTGATCAAGATTATGATAGCATGTCACTTCAGAAATTATCTTCGTTATCGTTTACCTACTCGAGGGCGAGTAGGAACTAAGCTTGGGGATGCTTGATACGTCTCAAACGTATCTATAATTTCTTATGTTCCATGCTACTTTTATGATGATACTCACATGTTTTATACACACTTTATGTCATTATTATGCATTTTCCGGCACTAACCTATTGACGAGATGCCGAAGAGCATTAAAAGAAATCCTAGTAAGGAAATATTCTCGGAATTGGACGAAATCAACGCCCAGGGGCTTATTTTTCCACGAAGCTTCCAGAAGACCGAGGGAGATACGAAGTGGGGCCACGAGGCGACGCCACACTAGGGCGGCGCGGCCAGGCTTGGGCCCGCGCGGCCCTAGCGTGTGGGTCCCTCGCGTCGCCCCCTGACCTGCCCTTCCGCCTACTTAAAGCCTTCGTCGCGAAACCCTCTGTACCGAGAGCCACGATACGGAAAACCTTCCAGAGACGCAGCCGCCGCCAATCCCATCTCGGGGGATTCAGGAGATTGCCTCCGGCACCCTGCCGGAGAGGGGAATCATCTCCGGGAGGGCTCTTCATCGCCATGATCGCCTCCGGATCGATGTGTGAGTAGTTCACCCCTGGACTATGGGTCCATAACAGTAGCTAGATGGTCGTCTTCTCCTCATTGTGCTATCATGTTAGATCTTGTGAGCTGCCTATCATGATCAAGATCATCTATTTGTAATGCTACATGTTGTGTTTGTTGGGATCCGATGAATATTGAATACTATGTCAAGTTGATTATCAATCTATCATATATGTTGTTTATGTTCTTGCATGCTCTCCGTTGCTAGTAGAGACTCTGGCCAAGTTGATACTTGTAACTCCAAGAGGAAGTATTTATGCTCGATAGTGGGTTCATGCCTCCATTAAATCTGGGACAGTGACAGAAAGTTCTAAGGTTGTGGATGTGTTGTTGCCACTAGGGATAAAACATCGATGCTTTGTCTAAGGATATTTGTGTTGATTACATTACGCACCATACTTAATGCAATTGTCTCTTGTTTACAACTTAATACCGGAAGGGGTTCGGATGATAACCCGAAAGTGGACTTTTTAGGCATAGATGCATGCTCGGATAGCGGTCTATGTACTTTGTCGTAATGCCCCGATTAAATCTCATAGTACTCATCATGATATATGTACGTGCATTGTTATGCCTTCTTTATTTGTCAATTGCCCAACCGTAATTTGTTCACCCAACATGCTATTTATCTTATGGGAGAGACACCACTAGTGAACTCGTGGACCCCGGTCCATTCTTTACATCCGAAATACAATCTACCGCAATTGTTCTTTACTCGTTCTTCGCAAACAATCATCATCTTCCACACAATACGTTTAATCCTTTGTTACAGCAAGCCGGTGAGATTGACAACCTCACTGTTACGTTGGGGCAAAGTACTTTGATTGTGTTGTGCAGGTTCCACGTTGGCGCCGGAATCCCTGGTGTTGCGCCGCACTACATTTCGCCGCCATCAACATTCAACGTGCTTCTTGGCTCCTACTGGTTCGATAAACCTTGGTTTCTTTCTGAGGGAAAACTTGCTACTGTACGCATCACACCTTCCTCTTGGGGTTCCCAACGGACGTGTGTTAACTGCACGCATCAGACCACCCTTAAGATTTTTCATCGGGCTTTCAGAAAAACTCCGAGCTTCTGCCTTGTGGCTCTGTCGAGGCTTCTGAAGAAGTCATCGATCTTCCGTACTCAGTTGAAGAATCTTCAAGGGAGACATGTAGACCACGACTTCAAGAGGTAAACACGGTGTTTACTAAACAATATAACGCCCGGTAAGTTAGTAACTTGATCGAACTCCTGGTTGGTATCCATATGAAGCAACAAATCTTCAGCTTGAGGGTCGGTGCTGACTTATACTAGTTAAGAAGTGAGCGGTAACTACACCTAGTCTTGAGTCTTGAGGTATCTTCAGGAGCTTCACTCGATGAGGAACAGATGAACCAGGTAGCTTGGCTTTGACGATGTTTGTCCTCTCAGCTTGTTAGAAGGTGTGTTAGAGGGTAGTTTCAAAAAAAAAATTCTCGAGGTTAGCGTGATTATGCTCTAAGGTTAGACCAAGTTAGTATGTCTTCTCGCAGAGGTGCAGTCACTCCTGAAGGTACGGGCTTCTGCTTTCTTGGCGTAGTAGAGATGCTCCAGCTGATCTTGAAAGTAGTTAGTGCAGATAGGGGTTTGGGTTAGTTTTTCCGATGGTTGAAAAACAACTGCTAACGGGTTTAGAGTTAGAGTCTTTCGTTAATCTACCCAATTTAACTAATAGTTAGCGTTCTATCAGAGAGGTAGATGAGGGTGAAAACGTATTAGGGAGGCTTTCTAAGCTAGGTTATCACACCGAGGGTGTTTTTTTAGACCTAAAATCCAAGACAATCATACAATCAACAAACAGATAAAAACACTCAAAGCAACACACTTAGGGAACTACAAGCAATCATCAAACCAGACATGGTATTCTAAGTACCCAGAAATTCCTAATGCGCGGGGGTAGCTCAATCAAAGCGATTGAGTTTGTCCTATCCATCCTATAGGTTTGGGGCTGGTCGCATATGTTGACGTCTTCATATCGTCGAAATCAGCTTCAACTAGGATCCTTGTAGCAGTTGGTGGTGAAGGGGCCGGGTGTTGAGTCGTTGATGTTGAGGCGGAGGAGAAAATTGTGTAGAACTTCTAGTCTCGACATCCCGGAAACATGAGGTCTTCAGAGGGGTATTTGTTGAGGTACCCCCAAAGTCGAGATCTTCTCGTGGCTAGCCTGAAAATTACTAGTCAAGAAACTGAGGACTTGATCCCTGACGACTGCAAAAAGTGCAAGTCCACGGAGGAACAAGGTCAGCTCCTTGACGGACTTTGGTGACAACCAAAGACATGATCTTTTTATCCCTTTATGTGCACGACTAAGTCGGCATCCAATCTTCAATAACTGCTGTTGGAGATACATGAGTCTTCCTGAGGGATTGATCCATCTTTGAGTTCGAGTCTCCGGTCTGAGTTGGGGGACATCGTCCAATATGTAGGTTCGAAGTGGATGAGACAACAGAGTAAGAATTTTCAAACATTTTAATAAAGCGGAGAGATAAAATTTAGAAGTTTTGAAGAAATAAGAGGAGCAGAAGCTATGCTTCCGACTAAAGAAAGAATTTGCTTCGTAAATAGTTTTTCCCAAATACTTGTTTCCTAACTAACGTCCATGCTAACTAAGGTCTCCTACAGTCAGGATAGCTCTGATACCAGCTCTGTGGGGACCCCAAACTTGCTGTCTGAAATACCCTGTTATGTATACAGTTCACGATCCCATGATCAGTGCGCCGTGAACACATAACCGAACTGATATCAAATTACATCACCCATTAATAAGAAAATTACAATGAGGTCACATGACCAATATTTACATAGTAGCCTTGAAGGGCCTAATCTAATCATCAGAGTCGCGGAATCACTTCAATCAGCGTAGAGCCCAAGTCATCTGCCATAACCCTACAGGCAACTGACTGGGAAAACGTTCCTAGCTCGCATAGACGTCGTCAACTCCTTCTTCTTCTGGTCGAATTCCTCCAAGTCTGGCCAAGTAAATAGCCAGGGACAAAGTCGTGAGTACATTGGAATTGTACTCGCAAACCATCAAGAAAGGTGCTAACAATGCTAACTAAAAGAGATAAGAGAGGAAGGATAGTTTCTCTTGTGGATATAACATGTGAAAGAGAATCAGTTTCTCTTGTGGATATAGCATCCCAACATCGCAGTTGAAGGGGACACTAAGAGGGTTCTATGACATCTCTATATATTTGTTAAAGAAGATACTTCAAAAGAGTTCTACAACATAAAACACTAGGATGGGAGTAGCCCTTTTTATTTCCTTTCCGACCATCTTCACATTGTCAACCACTTTCCCGTACCCTTCCGGTACTCCGAAAAACAACTTTCTTTTTTTCTTTGTAAAGCTTTTCTAAAACAAAACTAGCCCCGGTTAAGTATGGCCATTTCAACCCGTCCATGACCGCGGACGCGGCTATTCGAATAGTTTTGACTCTGCAGAGTTTGCACACTTTCACCACAACTATCCGGATACCTATCGTGTGGGTATCATCCCCGCATAACGACATATGCCACGACGGATACCCGACATAACCTTTCGCCCATTCGACTTAACACGAGGTCCTACCCTATGGAGTATGTACCTCCCCGGCACCGTGGCAGCTCACCTCCTCTTGAGCGTGGCTCCACCGCCAAGCCAGGAGACCCATAGTGTCTTCCGGACGGGTCAGCCCCGAAGGCCTCCCGTTATACTATTGTCCCAACCTCGACAACCCGGACTCGGGGGTAACCGTACCCTTGTATAGTTGTGCGGTGCCTCATGCTAAGAAGAACAAACGTCAAGTTAAGCCCGTGCCCACTTTGGGGTAGCCATGGTTGCGCTGTAAAGGTTGTGATGGCGAACACTTATACGCAGTGCTCTTTTGAAAATTCATTTTTTTGTTACACACACATCCTTTGGCGGCCAACAACCAGCCATATCCCACTTTCCGAAAACATCAAGACCTTTCTCTTGAAACAACACTTGAGCAAGACAACATCTTCCCAAGGTTTTCAAAGTCTTTCCAAAACATAAAACATCGGGGTTTCCCAACCTAAGGTTTTATTGTGGAGAACAAGGCTATCAACAAGGGCGTGATGCTAACCATCATACCACTAAGGAGATGATTATTGCGGTGTCAAAAGGGGGTCATACATGCTTGGGGTAAGCATGTATATGATCAACATAATTTGGAAGATTCAACAAGGTTCATGATGTTAATCATCATACCGCTAAGAAGATGATAATATAGATGGTCAAGGGGGCATACATGCTCAGGGTGTGCATGCATAAGATCGATAAGGGGTTCAACATACTCGAGAGTAAGTATGCAGAACATCAACAAGGGGTTCAAGAAGGGTGTCAAGAGGTCGACACACACAAGATAAGTGGGCATACCCATCACATTTAGAGGGTACACCAAGATCATGGTGTTGACAACCACCATTTACAAAAAGGGGTTTGTCGGCGAGGTGCCAAAGAGAGTAAACATGCTCACGGTAAGCATGCTCCGACAACAAAAGTAGAAATCACACAAGATAGATCGAGAGACAATAATAATAACAAAGTAACCACAATATGTGATTCAATATTCAGAGATCAAGAGATGGCTTGCCTTGGTTAGCTTATTTGTCCCTGGACTTCTTCAACTCCATCAAATAAGAATACCAACAATATAAATAAACTCCTTGTCCAATCCACTTCTTCTTCTTCTCCGGAATTTTTCGCATCTATCGCCGGAAAATATAAGAGGAACACAATCAACAAATTGCACCAACAAAAAAAACATGCAAAAATCAACAATCAATAACTAACCACTCTACTAAGGGATAACATACTAAGGACTTATAGTTATTTTTAAAAACAACTTTTGAAAAGGAAACCAATTTATTTTATTGAACAAAGGTATGAGAATATCAAAAATAAGCAAATGCCCCTATGGGTATTACCAAGGCACAAGTTATATACCCCCTGGTAGATAACACCACCAAGGAGACACGTGAATCGGTTTTGGCTCAAAAACATCTATCGTTTATGTTCAAACATTGTTGGAAAATCACAAATCATTTTTCCTATTTTATTTTGCTTGCACAAATACTACCCAATACTAGGAAGTAAACAATATGCCACCATTTTGAAAGCTCAAGGTAAACAATGGAACTTGGTTTAATCTCGCAAGGTTTTGTTTGGCAAGAATAAAACATAGGTTGGCTATTTTTAAAACAAAGTGATGGCAAGGTTTTGAATAACTCAAAGGGATTTCAAATCATCATTGCATGTGACACACATATATTACTAAAAGTAACAAATAAGCACGAACAGAGACAAACAATATTTTTACTAGATGGACAGTACAAAAACAAGACTAACCCAATTGGATTTTCCCAAAAATATTAATCCTACAATTTTAGGAATTAGCTAGAGTCTGCAGTACACATAGAACAAGTTTAATATGCCAAAAATCGTACACAAATCCTAAAAATATGAGGTCAGTGGCATTGGAAAGGTAATGAAATTTATGATCCAATGCAATTGGTTTCAATTCGTTTGAGTTTGTAGAACTGAAGTTATTAGCATTTGAGTGATACTGGTTTTTTTTGGAAACAAAAACATAAATCTCGAAATTTAGAAGAAAAAAAAATGGGCGGGAAACGCCTGGGCCGCACGGGATTTGAAGAGTGGGCCGGCCCAGGAGACTTGCCAGGTGGATAAGGGAAAAAAAGATAAAGAAAAAGGGGAGAGGGCCCGGGGCGGGGCCCAGCTGCATGGCTGCACAGGCCACGTCGGCCCATGCAGACGCACGAGCATCGTCTCCGCGACTACGTTGCAGCGACGCGGGCGGCGGACGGGAAAGTCTGGGAGGCGGCCGGGGCTTACCTGCAGTGCACAGGCGGCTGACGGCGGAGCTCCGGCGGGTGATGGCGGGTCGAGGCAGCCCCAGGCACGCGTCCGGCCGCTTCCTCCCTTCCTGCAGCGACCTCCTCCATCGGGCCTTCCTCCGCAGCACATCCCGGGCGGAGCTCGGTGGCGGCGGTCTCCGGCAGAACTGGGCAGCGAAAGAAGGTAGGTGAGGTCGGGCAGAACGTGGGTGAGAAGTTGGAAGGGAAAGGGAGGGGAGAGGACGGCCGGCGATGTCGTCATCCTTCTGGCCACCCGTGGTGACCGTGGCGGAGCGGCTGATACGTCCAATTTGCATCACTATTTTATATCATAATTTGCTGTTATTCATTGATATATTTCATATTTGGAGATAATACTTATGTTATTTCATCTATTTTGCATGTTTCATGATTATTGGAGGATCGCGCACCGGAGCCAGGATTCTGCTGGAAAAAGCATCTTCAGAACACAATATTTCGGAAGATCAACAATTGATGGGAATTACACGAAAACTCCTATTTTTCCAGATGACGAAGGGAGCCAGAAGGGGGAGCTGAGGAGGGCCGCCATGGGCCCCCCTCACAGGCCGACACGGGCCCTGCCCTGGCCGCGCCGCCCTGTGAGGAGGGGGCCCACAGCCCCCTCTCGCCTCCTTTTCTTCGCGTATGCCTTCGTCCCGAAAACCTAAGCCGGAGGGGTACGTCGCGAAGAGCCACAGCCGCCTCTGCGGGGCGGAGAACAGCAGAGAGAAAAGAGCTCTCCGGCGGGCAGGAATCCGCCGGGGAAATTCCCTCCTGGAGGGGGAAATCGACGCCATCGTCACCGTCATCGAGCTGGACATCATCACCATCACCATCATCTTCATCATCACCACCGCCATCTCCACCGCTGCACCTCGTCACCGCTGTAGCAATTTGGGTTTGATCTTGATTGTTTGATAGGGGAAACTCTCCCGGTGTTGATTTCTACTTGTTATTGATGCTATTGAGTGAAACCGTTGAACCAAGGTTAATGTTCAGATTGCTATTCATTATCATATCACCTCTGATCATGTTCCATATGATGTCTCCTGAGTAGTTCGTTTAGTTCTTGAGGACATGGGTGAAGTCTAAATGTTAGTAGTGAAGTATGGTTGAGTAATATTCAATGTTATGATATTTAAGTTGTGGTGTTATTCTTCTAGTGGTGTCGTGTGAACGTCGACTACACGACACTTCACCTTTATGGGCCTAGGGGAATGCATCTTGTACTCGTTTGCCAATTGCGGGGTTGCCGGAGTGACGAAACCTCGAGCGCCCGTTAGTATATCGATGCAGGAGGGATCGCAGGATCTCGCAGTTTAAGGCTCGTGGTTAGATTTATCTTAATTACTTTCTTGTAGTTGCGGATGCTTGCAAGGGGTATAATCACAAGTATGTATTAGTCCTAGGAAGGGCGGTACATTAGCATAGGTTCACCCACACAACACTTATCAAAACAAGTGAAGATTAATTAGCCGTATGTAGCGAAAGCACTAGACTAAAATCCCGTGTGTCCTCGAGAACGTTTGGTCATTATAAGTAAACAAACCGGCTTGTCCTTTGTGCTAAAAAGGATTGGGCCACTCGCTGCAATTGTTACTCTCACACTTTATTTACTCGTACTTTATTCATCTGTCACATCAAAACCCCCTGAATACTTGTTTGTGAGCATTTACAGTGAATCCTTCATCGAAACTGCTTGTCAACACCTTCTGCTCCTCGTTGGGATCGACATTCTTACTTTCGAAGATACTACGATACACCCCCTATACTTGTGGGTCATCAAGACTATTTTCTGGCGCCGTTGCCGGGGAGTGAAGCGCTATTGGTATTGCTATGGATGAAGTGAGGAAGAAACTATTCTCTGTATCGCTGTCTGGTAAAGCGGCACATTGGTATAAATTACTGGATAATGGGGATTCTCTTGAGTGGAATGATATTGTGCCCCGGTTTTATTCTAAGTTCTATCCTCCAAGTGAGATTCATAAAGATCGGAATCGCATATATAATTTTTGGCCTCATGAAGGAGAAAGTATTGCCCAAGCGTGGGGGAGATTGAAGTCTTTAATGCTCAAATGCCCCATTCATGAGCTTCCTGGTAATATTATTATTGATAATTTCTATGCAAGACTTTCTTTTCAAGACAAGACCTTGCTGGATACTTCTTGTTCTGGATCATTTACACGCAACAAGGAAGAGTTTAAACGGGACCTTCTTAATCGGATCCAAGAAAATACTGAAGGATGGGAGAACGACAAGGATAGAGAATCAGGTATAAATTATGATTATAAATGCATTGAAGCTTTTATGGATACTGATAAATTTCATAATATGAGTGCTACTTATGGTCTTGATTCTCAAGTTGCTGCAAATCTTTATAAAGCTTTTGCTTCTCATTATGAATTGCCTAAGAAGAACTTTGATAAGTATCATGAACCGTATAAAGATAAAATTGATTCATCTATAAATAAATGTGTTGTAGTTGAAACTGTTGATCATGTTATTCCTGAAGCTTATATTGAAAAAACTCCTTTCCCTGCTAAAATGAAGGAGTACTCGTTATAAATAGTGCGGTTCATAAAAGTGAAAAGAAACCTATAGAACCCGAAGAACAAATAAAAGTTGAACCTCGCTGTTGCAATTGTTAAAGATCTTGTGACTGAAAATGTAGAAGATGGTCATATTATTTTCTCGTGAAGATGCTTCTAATATTGTCTCGCATCCTAATAAGTCTAGGAAAGCTAGTGTTCCTATGCTATCTCGTTAGAATTGGTGATCATTGTTATTATTGATTATGTGATATTGGTGCAAGTATTAGTGCTATTCCTTATGAGCTTTACACGGAGATTATGCACGAAATTGGTTCTTGTGAACTTGAAGATATTGATGTGGTTATTCGGCTGGCTAATAGAGAAACTATCTCTCCAATTGGTATTATTCGAGATGTGGAAGTTCTATGTGGTAAGATTAAATATCCTGCTGACTTTTTGGTACTTGGTTCTGCTGCTAGTAAATATTGTCCTATCATTTTTGGTAGACTTTTTCTAAATACTTGTGGAGCTATTATAGATTGCAAGAAAGAGAAAATTTTGACTAAATTTGCTGGTGAATCTTATGAGTTTAACTTCTCTAAATTTACCAAAACTCCTTATAAAATTGATTCGCCTAATAGTGATTTTAAAGTTGAACAGTGTGCATCTATTGCTCTTGCTCCTAATAATCCTTTGTAGCAACATTTGGAGAATAGTGAGAGTGAAGCTTTTAGGGAAGAAAGAAATGAGCTTGATGAAATTTTCCTTCGTCAACCTATTCTTAAGCATGATTTACCGGTGGAAGATTTGGGTACAACACCACCACCAAAGGAAGATCCTGTCTTTGATTTAAAACCATTGCCCGATAATCTTAAATATGCTCATATTGATGATAAGAAAATATATCCTGTTATTATTAGTTCTAAGCTTTCAGAGTTTGAAGAAGAAAGGTTATTGGAAATACTGAAGAAACACCGTGGTGCTATTGGCTACACTCTTGATGACTTGAAGGGGATTTCTCCCTCTATTTGCCAACACGCCATTAATATGGTAGATGATGCGAAGCCTGTTGTTGAACCTCGGCGTCGTCTAATTCCTAAGATGAAGGATGTGGTAAGAAATGAGGTATTAAGACTCCTTGAAGCTGGTATTATATATCCTATTGCCGATAGTAGATGGGTTAGTCCCGTGCATTGTGTTCCTAAGAAAGGAGGAATGACTCGTTGTGCCTAATGATAATGATGAGCTCATACCTCAAAGAGTAGTTGTAGGTTATAGAATGTGCATTGATTATCGAAAAGTTAATAAGGTTACTAAGAAAGATCATTACCCTTTGCCTTTTATTGATCAAATGTTAGAAAGGTTATCTAAAAATACTCATTTTTGCTTTCTTGATGGTTATTCCGGGTTTTCACAAATTGCTCGTTAAAACTAAAGATCAAGAGAAAACCACTTTCACTTGTCCCTATGGAACTTATGCTTATAGGCGTATGCCTTTTGGTTTATGTAATGCTCCTGCTACTTTTCAAAGATGCATGTCTGCTATTTTTCATGGCTTTTGTGAGAGTATTGTAGAGGTATTCATGGATGATTTTTCTGTCTATGGGAATTCTTTTGATAGTTGCTTGCGAAACCTTGATAAAGTTTTGCAGAGATGTGAAGAAACTAACCTTGTTCTTAATTGGGAGAAATGCCACTTTATGGTTAATGAAGGAATTGTATTGGGACATAAAATTTCCGAGAGAGGTATTGAAGTTGATAGAGCTAAAGTTGAAGCCATTGAGAAGATGCCCTATCCTAGGGATGTTAAAGGTATTCGTAGTGTTCTTGGTCATGCTCGGGTTTTATAGGAGATTTATTAAAGATTTTTCTAAGATTTCAAAGCCTCTTACTAATCTTCTTCAAAAAGATGTACCTTTTGTTTTTGATGATGATTGTAAGGAAGCTTTTGAAACTCTAAAGAAAGCCTTAACAACTGCCCCTATAGTTGAACCTCCTGATTGGAACTTACCATTTGAAATTATGTGTGATGCTAGTGATTTTGCTGTGGGCGCTGTTCTTGGACAGCGAGTAGATAAAAAACTGAATGTTATTCATTATGCTAGTAAAACTCTTGATGCTGCTCAAAGAAATTATGCTACTACTGAAAAAGAATTGTTAGCTGTAGTTTTTGCTTGTGATAAATTTAGATCTTATATTGTTGATTCAAAAGTTACGATTCATACCGATCATGCCGCAATTAGATACCTTATGACAAAAAAGATGCTAAGCCAAGGCTTATTAGATGGGTACTTCTTTTGCAAGAATTTGATTTACATATTGTAGATAGGAAAGGTGCTGATAATCCTGTTGCTGATAATTTGTCTAGATTGGAAAATATTGCTTATGATCCCGTTCTCGTTAATGATAGTTTTCCAAATGAACAATTGGCTGTAATAAAGGTGAGCTCGCGAGACAGTCCTTGGTATGCTGATTATGCTAACTTTATTGTTTCCAAGTACTTGCCTCCAACCTTTTCAGCTCAGCAAAGGATGAAATTCTTTTATGACTTGAGGCATTATTTTTGGGATGACCCACACTTATATAAAGAAGGAGTGGATGGTATTCTGCGAAGGTGTGTTCCCGAATATGAACAACAAGAGATATTGAGTAAATGTCATGGTAGTGCTTATGGAGGACATCACGCCGGAGATAGAACCGCGCAAAAGGTTCTACAATCAGGTTTTTATTGGCCAACTCTCTTCAAAGATGCAAGGAAGTTTATTTTATCTTGTGATGAATGTCAAAGGGTTGGTAATATCTCCAGACGCAATGAAATGCCTATGAATTATACTCTTGTTATTGAACCGTTTGATTGTTGGGGATTTGACTTCATGGGACCTTTTCCCTCTTCAGAAGATAACACTCATATACTTGTTGCTGTTGATTATGTTACTAAATGGGTGGAAGCTATACCTACAAAAAGTGCTGATGGTGAGACCTCTTTAAGAATGCTTTTAGACATTATTTTTCCTAGATTTGGAGTTCCTAGATATATTATGACACATGGAGGTTCTCATTTTATTCATGGTGGTTTTAGAAAAACTCTTGCTAAATATGGTATTAATCATAGAATTGCTTCCGCTTATCATCCTCAAACTAGTGGGCAAGTAGAACTATCAAATAGAGAAATTAAATCTATCTTGCAAAAGACTCGTTAATAAAACTAGAAAGAATTGGGCTAGTAAATTGAAGGAAGCACTATGGGCTTATAGAACTGCTTATAAAAACCCCATGGGAATGTCACCTTATAAAATGGTTTATGGAAAAGCTTGTCATTTACCTTTAGAACTAGAGCACAAAGCTTATTGGGCTGTTAGAGAACTGAACAAAGATCCTAAACTAGCCGGTGATAAGAGGTTGTTGCAATTAAGTTCTCTAGATGAATGGAGAAGTGAAGCTTATGAAAATGCTAAACTCTTTAAAGAGAAAGTTAAGAAATGGCATGATAGAAGGATTATCAAAAGAGAGTTTAATATTGGGGATAAAGTCATGTTGTATCGGTCTCGTCTCAGATTCTTTGCAGGGAAATTACTCTCGAAATGGGAAGGACCATATGTTGTTGAGGAGGTGTATCGATCAGGAGCAATTAAAATTAGTTCTCTCCAAGGCAACGCCACGCAACTGGTGAATGGACAAAGACTCAAGCATTATATCTCAGGTGATTCTTATAATGTTGATGTTGATGTTATTCGAGTGGAAACACCGGAGGATTTTATCAAAGGTCAAATTGACAGTCCGCCAGAACTCGACTTTGAATAGGTAACAGTACAGGTAATAAAGAGTTCGCGATTTACTTTCCGAACAATGTTTTTGCTGTTTTTGGAAAATATGAAAAATTACGAGATCGAAACGGAGTGGAGGAGGCGCACGAGGAGGTGCCCCCATAGGCCGGCGCGGGCCCCAGCCTGGCCGCGCCGCCCTATGAGGACACCGCCTCGTTGCCCCTCTCCGACTCTGGTTCGACCTGGTACTTTCCGTTTGTTGTGAAATTTTTTGCTATATAATCCCCCGGACCCCTGGCGGTCCGTATATCGTTTTCTCGACGTGTTTTGTTTTGAGTTGTTTCTGCCAGGATTTGCTTCGGATCTAGAGGTATCATGTCTTCGTCAGAAACTCCGGGGGACAGTTCCTGCAAGGGCGTTGACAACCTGTACATGAACGAGCTGAGGATGCATCCCAAGGAGTTGCTGCTCGTTGGTGGGGAGCTGCAGATCAAAGATGTCCAGGGTCCTAAAGGAGAAGGAAGCTTGGAAGACAGGATGGAGAAGCTAGAACAAGAGGTCTTCAACTACAAGAAGATGGCTGAGCGTGAAGTTGATATCTTCCACAAGATTGTATCTGAACTCATTGCTAAACACGAGAAGGAAACTGCAAAGCTATGGGGTGACATCCTCTCACTTCACGACACCACCAACAAACTCCAAGCCACTACTAGGAAAAGGCCTAGCCGTAATATGGGTGTTAGTGGCGCACCAGGAGGGCAGTGCGCCACTACTACTTAGCAGTGGCGCACCGGAAAGTGGTGGGCCACTATAAAAAATGTAGTAGTGGCGCACCTCTCTTGTGGTGCGCCACCACTAAGTTTGACCATGGGTTTGACCCAGCCTTATACATAGCAATGGCGCACCATGTAGAGGTGCGCCACAGCTAATTTTTGTAGCAGTGGCGCACCTCTACATGGTGCGCCATTGTTATGTAAAGGGGAGATGATGGACATGTTTGGGCATCACTTAGTAGTGGCGCACCATGCTTGGTGCGCCACTGCTAAGTGGTGCCCAAACATTTCCACCCACCCCCACCCCCCCCGTGGATCGCCTTTTCGGGTTTGGAAAAAATAAAAGAAATAGATAGAAAATTCAAAAAATAAAATCCTTTGAACTGCCCATTTATTATGTAATCTAGCTTTCATAAAAATTTGAAAAAATGAATTTCGATATATTATGCAAAATGGCGTCATCTTTCGGTAAAACGGGATTTCTGGTTGCATACGACCTCCGATGAAAAACTTTTTTATACCAAAATCGATCTACTCGAAATTTCCTATTCGAATTCAACCGCCTATGGCCCTTGGGAGAAAAAATGGATTCGTCAAATTCAAAACGGAAACAGGACTTTTTTCAGGTTTTAGATTTTGGGCAAAAAATCGAAAAAAATTAGCGGTGGCGCACCCATGCCTTGGTGCGCCACTGCTAAGCTTCCCGCCCACGAATTTCAAAATGGGATTCAAAATGGGAGGAGCCGGCCGGCCACTTACCCCCTCCTCCCTCCTCCCTCCTCCTCCACACACTCTCCTGCTCTCATTCTCCTCTCCTCCTCCTGCTCTCCTCCTCTCCTCTCCTCCTCCCTTTCATCCTTTTCTTCTACTTCTCCTTTCACTCCAGCGACCTCCTCCACTATGTCGACCTCCGGTGACGTTACTTTCCGGCGAGCTCCTCCACTATGGTGACCTCCGGTGACCTTACTCTCCGAAGACCCTACGACGACCCTCCGATGACCCTCCGGCGACCCTCTGGCCTCCATTACCTCTGGCCTTCATCCTCTTCTTCATCCTCTCCTACATCCTCCATCTCCTCACCTCTCCTCACCTCTCCTACCTCTCTCATCCATCCTCACCGGCGGCTAGGCTAGGAAAAATGAGAATGAACATTGCACAAATAATTCTACCAACAAGAACGAGAAAAAATAACGAGCCAAAAAAATTCGAAACAAAATGTGCCAGATCCAGATCCAGATCTAGATCCAGATCTGGAAATTTCAAATTTTAGTAGTGGCGCACCTTCTTTTTGTCCAGTGGCGCACCTCAGACATTTAGGAGTGGCGCACCATGAAGCTAGTAGTGGCGCACTACCTGGTGCGCCACTGCTAAGACAAATAGCAATGGCGCACCACTAGTGCGCCACTGCTAATTGTTAGCAGTGGCGTGATAACAGTGGCGCACCATGGCAAAAACAGGTGCGCCACTGATTGCCTGTTTTCTAGTAGTGAGCTCAACTCTATGACGTCCAGAATCAGAATTGTGAGTATGAAAACAGGTTTAAACACATAAGCCATGCTGCTAGTTTCAGGATTCCCGAGACCAAGATGTCATTCGTTGATGGAGAGCCTCTTCCTTGGAAGTCTGAAGACGGGAATTTATCACCACCATCGCCAAAGGATTAATTCATCATCGGTATTGGCATCCCCTTGGTTTGTTCCAAGCTTGGGGGAGTGTCGCGGTATCACATCATCACTACCTTTTTACTTTTTACTATCAAGTAGTGTCATATCATGAGTAGGGAAGTTATCATATAAGATGGGTTGCAGTGTGGAAGTATCTCCCCTTTAATTTGTCTATGTATCCCTTAGTGTGAGTTATCGTTATGAAATATTAATGAGAAGTCTTATCATTTACATATTGCACACCTTATTTTAGTTTGCAATTTCTATTATATAATTGATCTTGATTTTAGTATTGGTACCACTTTGGGAGCATTGAGTAAATCTATTTGGTTTTGGCAAACTTAGCATTGGTCAATAGCAACAACACCCTGAGGTTTAAGTAGAAAAGAGAAATACATATAGTTGTTTCATTGTCTTCCTTTCTTGTTAGCTCATAGCTTATTATTCTGAAGTTAAAATTGTTTGTGCTTACAAGAAAGATGCATGATTATGTCTATCACATGTATATTCGTTTGTTTCCCTCAACTCTTATGCTTGCTAATTAACCTTGCTAGCCAAACACCTGTACTGAGAGGGAATGCTTCTCGTGCATCCAAACCTGAACCCAAACCTATGCCATTTGTGTCCACCATATCTCCCTACTGCATGGTATTTCCTTCCATTCCAAGTAAATACTTCATGTGCTACCTTTAAACAATTCAAAATTTATTACTTCTTATTTGTGTCAATGTTTTATAGCTCATGAGGAAGTATGTGGTGTTTTATCTTTCAGTCTTGTTAGGCAGCCTCCACTAATGGACTAGTGGCTTCATCCACTTATCCTATAATTTTGCAATAAGAGCTGGCAATGGGGTTCCCAGCCCCAATTAATCAACTTTCATTAATAATTCTCTTCACATGTTTTGCTCTGATTCATCAGTAAGCAACTTAATTTTGCAATAGACACTCCTCCATGGTATGAGATTGTTGGAAGGCACCCGAGGATTCGGTTAGCCATGGCTTGTGTAAGCAAAGGTTGGGGGAGTGTCATCCCTAAATAAACTAAAGTACATGTGTAAACAAAAGAGAAGAGGGATGATCTACCTTGCTGGTAGAGATAACGTCCTTCATGGGAGCCGCTCTTTGGAGGTCTGTTTGGCAAGGGGGTTAGAGTACCCGCTACCATTCGTTGACAACAACAAACACCTCTCAAAATTTTACTTTTATTCTCTTTATATGATTTCAAAACTGAAAAAGCTCTAGCACATGATTTAATCCCTGCTTCCCTCTGTGAAGGGCCTGTCTTTTACTTTATGTTGAGTCAGTAAACCTATTTCCCTCCATCTCAAGCAAGCATTTGAGTTGTTGTGATCAAACTATTATATTGTGATTTGCTTCATCATGTCTCTTACTCTTCCTTGTTTAGTACAAGTTTTACCTGAATGAATATAGCCTTGAAAGTTATCAATGATCATAATGTGGCCACATAAGCTTTAATATGAGAGCGCTGCTCAATAGATAAGTATAATCTGTTAACTGTTCTCTGACCAAGAACAAAGTTTGCCATCACCAATTATGATTTCTTATGCACCTTTATTTGTGATTACTTTATACTTGTTTCAAGCTGAGTTATATGAGAAAGTTGTTTACTAGAATGTCTTGTGTGAATGAACATGATGCTTCTTGTCCGTATTTGATTTATCGACTCTTCACTCCATAAACATGTGGTCCTGTTTACCGAGTTCAGTTTCGCTTGGGGACAAGCGAGGTCTAAGCTTGGGGAGAGTTGATACGTCCAATTTGCATCACTATTTTATATCATAATTTGCTGTTATTCATTGATATATTTCATATTTGGAGATAATACTTATGTTATTTCATCTATTTTGCATGTTTCATGATTATTGGAGGATCGCGCACCGGAGCCGGGATTCCGCTGGAAAAAGCATCGTCGGAACACAATATTTCGGAAGATCAACAATTGACGGGAATTACACGAAAACTCCTATTTTTCCGGATGACGAAGGGAGCCGGAAGGGGGAGCTGAGGAGGGCCGCCATGGGCCCCCTCACAGGCCGGCGCGGGCCCTGCCCTGGCCGCGCCGCCCTGTGAGGAGGGGGCCCACAGCCCCCTCTCGCCTCCTTTTCTTCGCGTATGCCTTCGTCCCGAAAACCTAAGCCAGAGGGGTACGTCGCGAAGAGCCACAGCCGCCTCTGCGGGGCGGAGAACACCAGAGAGAAAAGAGCTCTCCGGCGGGCAGGAATCCGCCGGGGAAATTCCCTCCCGGAGGGGGAAATCGACGCCATCGTCACCGTCATCGAGCTGGACATCATCTCCATCACCATCACCATCATCTTCATCATCATCACCACCGTCTCCACCGCTGCACCTCGTCACCGCTGTAGCAATTTGGGTTTGATCTTGATTGTTTGATAGGGGAAACTCTCCCGGTGTTGATTTCTACTTGTTATTGATGCTATTGAGTGAAACCGTTGAACCAAGGTTAATGTTCAGATTGCTATTCATTATCATATCACCTCTGATCATGTTCCATATGATGTCTCGTGAGTAGTTTGTTTAGTTCTTGAGGACATGGGTGAAGTCTAAATGTTAGTAGTGAAGTATGGTTGAGTAATATTCAATGTTATGATATTTAAGTTGTGGTGTTATTCTTCTAGTGGTGTCGTGTGAACGTCGACTACACGACACTTCACCTTTATGGGCCTAGGGGAATGCATCTTCTACTCGTTTGCCAATTGCGGGGTTGCCGGAGTGACAGAAACCTGAGCCCCCGTTGGTATATCGATGCAGGAGGGATCGCAGGATCTCAGAGTTTAAGGGTGTGGTTAGATTTATCTTAATTACTTTCTTGTAGTTGCGGATGCTTGCAAGGGGTATAATCACAAGTATGTATTAGTCCTAGGAAGGGCGGTACATTAGCATAGGTTCACCCACACAACACTTATCAAAACAGTGAAGATTAATTAGCCGTATGTAGCGAAAGCACTAGACTAAAATCCCGTGTGTCCTCGAGAACGTTTGGTCATTATAAGTAAACAAACCGGCTTGTCCTTTGTGCTAAAAAGGATTGGGCCACTCGCTGCAATTGTTACTCTCGCACTTTATTTACTCGTACTTTATTCATCCGTCACATCAAAACCCCCGAATACTTGTTTGTGAGCATTTACAGTGAATCCTTCATCGAAACTGCTTGTCAACACCTTCTGCTCCTTGTTGGGATCGACATTCTTACTTATCGAAGATACTACGATACACCCCCTATACTTGTGGGTCATCAGCGGCCTTCCTGGCGGGCAGCAGCGAGAGAAGGGGAGCGCCTCGGCGTCCCTTTGGTGTGGGTTCTGGGGGTGGGAGAGAGGTGTTGAGTGGAGAGGAGTGGGTGGGGTGGGCTTTTATAGCCGGAGGGAGGCGCGTGGGTGGTGGCCGTGGCCAACGGGAGGGCGAGCGAGCGGTGCTGCCGGCCAATAGAGAGGGGAGGGCTGACGTAGGGGCGGTGCTGGAGCGTGACGTAAGGGCTGGCGTCAGCAGAGGGAGGGGCAGGCGCGGGAAAGGGGAGGGATCGAGCGGGAGAGGTTCCTGTGTGCGTGTGTTTTATGTTTTAGGGTTTGGGGTCGTGTGGGATGTGGGCTGCTCGTCCCTGGGCCAAGTTAGAAGGGAGGGAGGGTTCAGAGAGGGTCCAGGGGGTGGGGGTTGGGCCAAGGTGGTGCATGGCACCATGGCCCGGCCATGCACAAGAAGAAGGAAGAGGGGAGGAAAAAAAAGATGGGGTGGTGGTGATAATGCCACTATATGACGAAGAAGAAGAGAGGTGGAGTGAAGAAGAGGGGGGGTGATGTTTCAAAATTTAAAGTTAAGATGAGAATGAGCAATGGTGAAGCATAGGAGGGTTGTTGAAATAGATCAAGCTACTTATGCTAGATGAGGTCTGATACGTCTCCGACGTATCGATAATTTCTTATGTTCCATGCCACATTATTGATGATATCTACATGTTTTATACACATTATATGTCGTATTTATGCATTTTCCGGCACTAACCTATTAACGAGATGCCGAAGAGCCGATTGTCTGTTTTCTCGCTGTTTTTGGTTTCGGAAATCCTACAAAGGAAATATTCTCGGAATTGGACGAAATCAACGCCCGGGGTCCTATTTTGCCACGAAGCTTCCGAAGACCGAAGAGAAGACGAAGTGGGGCCACGGGGCGCCGCCACACTAGGGCGGCGCGGCCCGAGAGGGGCCCGCGCGGCCCCGCCGTGTGGGGCCCCCGTGACCCCTCCGACTCCGCACTTCCGCCTACTTAAGGTCTTCGTCGCGAAACCCCCAGTACCGAGAGCCACGATACGGAAAACCTTACTAAGACGCCGCCGCCGCCAATCCCATCTCGGGTGATTCTGGAGATCACCTCCGGCACCCTGCCGGAGAGGGGAATCATCTCCCGGAGGACTCTTCACCGCCATGGTCGCCTCCGGAGTGATGAGTGAGTAGTTCACCCCTGGACTATGGGTCCATAGCAGTAGCTAGATGGTCGTCTTCTCCTCATTTGCTTCATTGTCGGATCTTGTGAGCTGCCTAACATGATCAAGATCATCTATCTGTAATTCTATATGTTGTGTTTGTCGGGATCCGATGGATAGAGAATACTATGTTATGTTGATTATCAATCTATTACCTATGTGTTGTTTATGATCTTGCATGCTCTCCGTTATTAGTAGAGGCTCTGGCCAAGTTTTTGCTCTTAACTCCAAGAGGGAGTATTTATGCTCGATAGTGGGTTCATGCCTCCATTAAATCTGGGACAGTGACAGAAAGTTCTAAGGTTGTGGATGTGCTATTGCCACTAGGGATAAAACATTGATCCTATGTCCGAGGATGTAGTATTTGATTACATTACGCACCATACTTAATGTAATTGTCTGTTGTTTGCAACTTAATACTGGAAGGGGTTCGGATGATAACCTGAAGGTGGACTTTTTAGGCATAGATGCATGCTGGATAGCGGTCTATGTACTTTGTCGTAATGCCCAATTAAATCTCACTATACTCATCATATCATGTATGTGCATGGTCATGCCCTCTCTATTTGTCAATTGCCCGACCGTAATTTGTTCACCCAACATGCTATTTATCTTATGGGAGAGACACCTCTAGTGAACTCGTGGACCCAGTGTCCATTCTTTACATCGAATACAATCTACTCGCAATACTTGTTCTACTGTTTTCTCGCAAACAATCATCATCCACACTATACATCTAATCCTTTGTTACAGCAAGCCGGTGAGATTGACAACCTCACTGTTTCGTTGGGGCAAAGTACTTTGGTTGTGTTGTGCAGGTTCCACGTTAGCGCCGGAATCCCTGGTGTTGCGCCGCACTACATCTCGCCGCCATCAACCTTCAACGTGCTTCTTGGCTCCTCCTGGTTCGATAAACCTTGGTTTCTTTCTGAGGGAAAACTTGCCGCTGTACGCATCACACCTTCCTCTTGGGGTTCCCAACGGACGCGTGCTGTACGCATATCAAGCTCTTTTTCTGGCGCCGTTGCCGGGGAGATCAAGACACGCTGCAGGGGAGTCTCCACAATCCAATCTCTTTACTTTGTTTTTGTCTTGCTTTATTTTATTTACTACTTTGTTTGCTGCATTATATCAAAACACAAAAAAAAATTAGTTGCTAGCTTTACTTTATTTACTGTCTTGCTCTCTATATCAAAAACACAACAAAATTAGTTACTTGCATTTGCTTTACTTATTTCAACATGTTTCCTTTTAATTTTACTCGTAAAAGATATACTCGTGGGACAAGGTTCTATAATTGGAAGAGATAATATAGAAGAATTTTTCACCCATGTTAGTATGCATGAAGATCTTAAAGATATACCCCTTGCAAAAGTCTGTCCCTACTTATGAAGATGCCTCTGTTTGTTTGGTACGCATGATGGAAGCTAGATTTATTAGTCTCAACCCCATGATACAACACATGTTTCTTACACTTTCTGATATGGAGCGGGGAGAGAAGAGAGATTTTGTTCTAAAAGTCTTAGTGCGGGAATTTGCGGATATAGCTAAAGAAGCTAGAAAGTTTTTAGTAAGCATGCGAGGCTTGGTATGATCACCGATTTTAAAAGAACACTTGAAAAAATGGATATGGATAGAATAAAGTACACTAATAATGTTAATGATGGTGGGGAGATTAAATCACCAATACCATGTAAGCTCCTAGCGATGCATGAAGCTCTAGATGATAATTATGCTTGGCTTGTTCCTGAAAATTTGTTTGATGAGAGTAGCAAGCCCAAGACTAATGAAAAGGGAGCCGCTGAAACTTATGTATCCAACATACTATGCATGGTTGAGAAAACTCCCAACACCCCTGGTAATGATGTCAATGCTCCATCTCTTGATAATACTTGATATACACTTTCTGCGCCTAGCTGAAAGGCGTTAAAGAAAAGCGCTTATGGGAGACAACCCATGTTTTTACTACAGTATTTTTATTTTATATTTGAGTCTTGGAAGTTTTTTACTACTATAGCAACCTCTCCTTATCTTAGTTTTGTGCATTGTTGTGCCAAGTAAAGTCGTTGATAGTAAGGTTCATACTAGATTTGGATTGCTGCGCAGAAATAGATTTCTTTGTTGTCACGAATTTCGACCTGCCTCTCTGTAGGTAGCTCAGAAAATATGCCAATTTACGTGCGTGATCCACAGATATGTACGCAACTTTCATTCAGTTTGGGCATTTTCATTTGAGCAAGTCTGGTGCCTCAATAAAATCCATCTTTACGGACTGTTCTGTTTTGACAGATTCTGCCTTTTATTTCGCATTGCCTCTTTTGCTATGGTTGACATAGGCATCCCAAATGGGCCTGCCGAATATAGTACCCGGGGTTTATTGAAGGCCCACTACCCGAAGGATAAGAAGATTCGGAAGCCCAGGATGTGTTAAAGGAAAAGATAGAGTTGTAATAGGAAGTGTTATTTGTAATCTGGCGGGATGAGTTAGAAACCGTCCCGGACTCTGTAACTTGTACAAAACGAAACCCTCGGCTCCACCTCTTATATAAAGGGGGAGTCGAGGGACGAAGAGATCATCGAATCATTGTCTGCAAACCCTAGTTTTCATATTCGTCGAGTACTTTTCGGCTGAAACCTTCGAGATCTACTTGCCCTCTACTTCTAACTAAACCCTAGCCTACAATCCATAGGCATTGACAAGTTAATCCCTTGTCAATTGGCGCCGTCTCGTGGGAATTAGAGGCGTAAGGAGCTGATCTCGATGGCACGTTCAAGATCTTCGACATCGTCAACCGGAAGCAACACTATGGATCGAGGTAAACAGATCGCTGCTCGGTCTTGTTGATTTTGTTCCTCACCCACCCTCCCGTTTGGATGCATATGCGTATCTGGCGGAGCCCTTGGAGATGACGTTCGGAAGATTCCACTTTCGCGTCGAGAAGGAAGGATCGTATCGTGTCGAAATTCCGATTTCGTCGGAATCGTCGGCGGTCGATTCTGATTTTTCAAGCTATGCATCGTCAACTGAGTCAGAAGAAGAAACTTCGGCAACACGTTACGTCAGCATCAAGCAAGAGAGAAACTCGCCAAGATCTTCGACAACGCATCGTTTGAGTCATCTGCGGACTCATATATAAGCGATGACTCAAGCGATGTCGACGGCTACGACTTCATCGACAAATCTCTCACAATGGGCAAGGTCTTCATCAATCTCAACAATGATGTCACCAAACCCAACATAGATCCGAGTACAAAATATCATCGGATTTATGCTATAGAAAATCAAGAGGAAACATCCGAGGCTTTCGACGAGTTGGGAAATCCTTTTGTCGATCCCTCGTATCTAAGGAGAGGTATGGGCACTAAATATGTCGGGCCCACACCACGCGTCGAGTTCAACTTCCACAGGCAGCTCGGGATAGAGCGGCAAAAGCCATAGATGGTTCGGAACCAATGACGACGACAGCTACAGCTCAAGAACTACAAGCTTATCAATATATGCTCGCACGAACCGCCCGAGAAATAGAAAAACAGACAGCCTGAGTTGAACAGGAGAAAGGAGGCAGCTTCGCATCCAAGCAGGAGAAGGGCAGATCTAAGTGGACAATCTAGAGTTTCGGGTGATAGCCACAGGGAGGCTCGGAACAGAGGAAGATCAAGGTTACAACACATACCCGAAGCGTAAAGAGAGCACTTGATTCAAAACCTCGACATGTCTTTTATGACGATAGATACAAGAGGAAATATTATCCCTAAGACACCGTAAGCCGGGTATATGGCGACACAAGCTTACATCCTTGCATCCGGACCACCCCCAGGAGATCCAAGGGAAACATTATACAATATGGCGTTAGCAGTGGGTTGGAGCTATGGGGACAGCTGTTCGTAGCAACGCCTCCCGAAGAAGCGGCAAGGCAAAATAGTCCACGACCTGCAGCGAAGAACGGCGGCAGCTCCGGAAGGACCAAGTGGAGCAAGAGATACAGGAGCACAAGCAAGGGTCGATAGAGCGAGGCAAAGCGTAAGAGATCATCGGCAGTCCCCGGAGCTTAATGACGAGGATATGTGCGGTCTACCGTGCGTCACGAGAAGAGTCCGAAAAACTCGAGTCCCCTCAGATTCAAGTTACCCGATCACTTCAAAAAGTTCGACGGCCTGCAAGATCCGGAGGATCGGCTAATTGATTACCTCGAGACGGTGAAGCTAACCGGAGGAACTAGAGCAACAGCGATGCAAAGTATTCAGGTGCACTTAAGTGGAGCCGCACGATCTTGGATCAAAAAACTCCCGCCAGGATCCATCGACAACTGGGAAAGTTTCGAGGACGTATTCGTCAAGAACTTCGTGTCCACATGCAAGAAGCCCGCGTCGTTAGAAGAGCTGAGGGCGTGTCGACAAAAGCCAGATGAGTCAATGAGAAAATACATCCAAAGGTGGAACATCATAAAAAACTCGGCAGAAAATATATCTGACGAGAGAGCAATAGATGCGTTTGTCGCAGGAATCAGGCGTGGAGATTTTGTCGAAGACTTGGGAAGGACCAATCCAAAAACAGTATCCGCGTTGATGGAGATAGCAAATAGATGGGCAGACGGAGAAGACGCTGTCCACAATAAACGACACAGGTCGCCAGAAGAGGACCGTGGTCGAAATTATCAGTCGAGGCGACGATTTCCTCGGCAGTATCCGAATTATGACGCCCCAGGGCAAATTTCGGCAGGATTTCGGGCAAATACAGGAGGAAGCAACAGAGACGATTATCAGAGAAGCAATGAGCAGCGAAGCGATAATAGGGACGACTCCCGCAACAGGCAAAATAGTGGGCCAAGGTTTCCAAGACCTTTTGTGTCTCCCGAAGAAATGTTAAATGGACCGTGCCAGATGCACTTTTTCCTCGATAGCAATGGGAAAAGACAAGTCAGGACACCTGCAGTAAAGATTGTCGAAATTTTCAAGCAATGTTCGGATGTGCGTAAAACGCTCACGCACGAGCAGACACAGAGAAACCCTCGGGAGCCTAGGAGCGAAGTTCACCTACCGCCACCTCCCGCGACTACAGAGGACAATCGACACCAGCTCGGAATAGCGGCAGCACTCCGCACCACCACCCTATGTTGATCCTAACTCCAACGGAGCAGGTGTCGATGATTCGAAGGGAAGGCCGTCCAATAGAGCTCAAAAAGTAATCTCGCGACAGGTGTTCATGGCGGAGAAAATGCCTCCACCAACAGCTTGAGTACCTCAATTGGTCGGGGCAAGACATCGGTTTCACCATAGCGGACCACCCGCAACAAGTTCCTCGACCGTAGGCGGTCAAGCACTTATATCGCCGCCAGCTATCGCAGGATTTGACGTTTCTCGAGTATTCATAGATGGTGGCAGCAGCTTAAACCTTATGTATGCAGATACATTGAGGAAGATGAACATATCCTTAGCAAACCCGAAGCCAACGGACACAAGGTTCCACGGCATCACACCGGAGAAACCAAGTTACCCATTGGGGAAGATCAACCTCGACGTTCGCTTTGGAACCCGAGAAAATTATAGAATCGAGAAATCGGAGTTTGAAGTCGTGGATTTTCCATCGCAATACCACGCTTTGTTGGGACGACCAAGCATATGCTAGATTTATGGCAGTACCACACTATACATACCTGTTATGGAGATTGCCTGGACCCAAGGGACCAATCACGGTCAAAGGGAGTTTCGCCTTAGCTGATAAGTGCGACAAGGATTTCCATCGGTTATCAGAAACCTTCGGGATGCAAGCTGAATACTTGGCGTCGAAAAGCATGACTGATTACGACGTACTGCCAGACGTTGGAAGGCCAAACAAAGAATCAACTTTCAACACAGAGAAAAATTCTAAGGAGGTGCAGATTCACCCGACAGATCCAAAAAAGACGACATCCATTGCAAACAACATGGATATCGCATAGGAAAGCGCGCTCGTCGAGTTCCTCCGTGAGAACTGGAAAATCTTCGCATGGTGTCCAGCTGACATGCCAGGAGTACCCATGGAACTTGCCGAGCACCACCTAAATTTGGATCCAACAACAAAACCAATCGGACAACCGTTGCGGCGTTTTTCGGAACCAAACCGCAAATCCATGCTATCGAAATAAATCGACTAGAGGAAGCTGGTTTTATCAGAGAGATATCTACATAAGCCACATGGGTAGCTAACCCAGTGATGGTGCCGAAGAAAAACACGACAGTCCTTCGCATGTGCGTCGACTTCACGTGTCTCAACAAACATTGCCCTAAGGATCACTTTCCCTCCCAAGGATCGATCAAATTATCGACTCCACGGCAGGTTGTGAACGTCTTTCCTTTTTGGATGCATACTCGGTTATAACCAGATCAGATTAAAAGAAGATGATGAAGCCAAAACAGCGTTTATTACACCTTACGGCGTGTTTTGCTACAAGACAATGCCCTTCGGTCTAAAAAACGCGGGAGCAACATATCAGAGGATGATGCAGAAGTGTTTAGCAACACAGATCGGGAAAAACGTGCAAGTATACATCGATGATGTCGTCATAACATCAAAAAAGGGGGCAACGCTGATCGAGGATCTCAAAGAAACTTTCGACAACCTCGACAAATTCTGCCTCAAGCTAAACCCGACGAAGTGTTCTTTTGGCGTCCCAGACAGGAGAACTTCTGGGATTTCTAGTTTTAGCAAGAGGGATTGAAGCAAATCCCGACAAAATACAAGCCATAGTAACAATGAGGAAGCCAACAAAGTTGAAAGAAATACAAGCAGCCTAACCGGGCGAGTCGCAGCTTTGAGCAGATTCGTCGCCGAGTTAGGAGAAAAAGCGTTACCATTTTATGCGCTGATAAAACAAGGAGATAAATTCCAGTGGAACGAAGAGGCCGATAGAGCTTTCGAGGATCTGAAGCGAAAAATCTCGACACCACCAATCTTGGTGGCTCCAAAGGAAAAGGAACCTCTCCTGTTGTATATTGCAGCCACACCCCAAGTGGTTAGCACGGTGTTAGTTGTCGAAAGGGAAGAAGAAGGGAAAATCCATGGAGTGCAGCGGCCAGTATACTTCGTGAGCGAAGTCTTGTCGCCCTCAAAACAAAGGTACCCTCAGTACCAAAAACTAGCATATGGAGTGTTCACGACAGCCACGGAAATTGCGCCACTATTTTTCGGCACACCCGATCATAGTGGTCAATGAAGCTCCTTTGTCAAATATACTGAACAATCCAGAAGCTACGGGTCGTGTCTCCCTTTGGGGAATAGAACTTTCCCCTCGGGACATCACGTACGAAAAAAGAAAAGCAATAAAGTCGCAAATACTACCGGACTTCATCGCAGAGTGGATGGAGTTGCAAAATACAGGACCCCCGGATTTATCGAGAACCTGGACTATGAACTTTGATGGGTCCAAGAGACTAGAAGGGGCTGGCGCAGAGTAGTACTCATATCACCTGAGGGCGATAAGTTGAAGTACATCCTTCGGATGACGTTCCCTAACGCGTCTAACAATGAAGCAGAATATGAGGCTCTCATACACGGGATGAAGATGGCGAAAGCCTGTGGAGCAACTCGATTAAAAATCTTTGGCGATTCACAGTTGGTAGCTCAGCAAGTTATGAACCAATGTGACGCAGTCAATGATAGCATGATGGCATACAAGGAGGTGTACAATGAGCTCGAGAAGTTGTTCGATGGATGCGAAGTAAATCATATCAGTAGATTGAGCAACGACGAAGCCGACGTTCTTGCAAACATCGGGTCGCAGTGCCTTGCAGTCCCACCAGGTGTATTTTGGGAAGAGATAACAGAGAGATCCACCGAGTCGACAAAATCAAAAAAGAAGGAGAAGAAACCCTCGGGGGCTACCAAGGAGAAGCAAGAGGAAGAAGAAGAAGAGCAAGACCTGGTCATGGTAATACAGATACCGTGGATGCAGCCATACATATCATACATCCTCAGGAAAGAAATACCCGACGATCCAGTCGAGGCAAGGCGAGTAATTCGACGCTCCAAAGCTTTCACAGTGGTTAAGGGAGAATTATATAAGCGAAGTATTTCAGGCGTCTTGCAAAGGTGCGTCACACCCGAAGAAGGAAGAATAAGTCTGAAGGATGTACACGAAGGAATATGTGGCCACCACGCAAGTAGTCGAGCTATCGCAGCCAAGGTTTTTCGGGCAGGATTCTACCGGTTAACAAGCAATTGAGGATGCTAAGGACATAGTACGAACTTGCGACGCGTGTCAAAGGTTTGCCGCAAAACCTCACTCTCCAGCAGCAGAGCTAGCACCAATACCTTTGTCGTGGCCCTTTGCACAATGGGGACTCGATATGGTGGGCAAGTTACATAAATCATGGCCAGGAGGAAAGGAGTACATGCTAGTAGCTGTCGACAAATTTACAAAGTGGATAGAAGCGAAGCCGATAAATTCACCAGACGGAGCATCTGCAAGTAAAATTCATACAAGGCCTCGTCTTCAGATTTGGAGTGCCCCACAAAGATCGTCACGTACAACGGCAGCAATTTCACATCCAATGAATTCAAAGACTATTGCAAAGAGGTGGGTATCAAGCTGAACTTCGCGTCAGCTTGCACATCCTCAAACCAATGGGCAAGTCGAGAAAGCCAATGGCATCATCTCGCAATGGCATCAAGAAACGTCTCGTTGGGACCTTTAGAAAAAGCTCGACATACCTGGCCTGAAGAATTACCAAGTGTGCTGTGGAGCATCCGAACAACACCAAATACGGCGACACAAGAAACCCCGTTCTTTCTAGTCCATGGCGCGGAGGCAGTACTTCCAATAGAAATAGAGCACGACTCCCCTAGAGTCACAGCATATGATGAAGAAGCTTCAAAGATAGCATTGGAAGACGATGTAGACGCACTCGATGAAGCTCGAGACGAGGTATTATCAAGGGTTACCAAATATCAACAGGACTTGAAAAATTATCACAGTCGACGTTTGCGGCCAAGGTCTTTTCAAGTGGGGGACTTAGTTCTTCGGCTCACGCAAAAAAGTCATGAAAAACTCGAATCACCATGGCTTGGCCCTTACATCGTCACGGAAGTAATCGGAGGAGGAGCATACAGGATAAAGGACAAGAAGACAGGGGTGGAGGAGCCAAACCCCGGGAACGTGGCGCAACTTAGGCGGTTCTACGCCTAGAGTCGAAATATAGTCCTTGTAAAACTTCAATGTACCGAAACGCCCACGAGTTTTCGGACGCACTCTTTTCCTTTTTCGGGGCACCGAGTGGGGCCGGGAAAGGTTTTTAATGAGGCGGGCTCGTGGTGCTACAATATAATAAAGATAGTGGAGATATACTTCTTATTTTTCGACACGCTCGGGGCTCAAACGCCCAAGTCTCAAAATACATACAATATAGATTCACTGAAATATTTCGCCTTGGTACATTAATACCTCGCCAAATATAAAAAAAATCGGGAGACAGCAATCATAAACATAGTGTACACATCAAAAAACATAAGTGCCTTGGTTTAAAAACCTCGCCATGCAAATATAGAACTTCGACATCAAAGATACTCAAAAATGGGCAATCTACCCATAAGGACAAACAAAGATGTCTCATTCCAGCAGAAAAAATAGATTTCAAGGAAGGAAAAATAGTGCAATCCTCGCCTAGTTAAGCTCGGGGGCTTCAACAACATAGAGGACCTCAGCAACATACAATGAGTTCCTTCGAATATATGAGATACAAGGTTTCTAACATGATACAAGTCAATTAAATCCCAAGATAGTATCTACCGACAAACCCCCGGTTGTTTTATGTTCAAGCATAAGAACCCTTGGTAAAGAACTCGAGTCCATCCGAAGAAGTTCATCTATCATCGACTCGGCCACAGGAGCTACCATGGCATCGATTGAGTCAATATCATTTTTCCGACGCGTTTTCTTGGCCAGTGCAACCAAGCAACAATCTTCGTCAGGTCCAACTTTGGATAACAAATGTTTATCATAATCATGGCAAATCTCGCTCCAAGCAGTGAGTTGAGCCCGCACAAAGTTATGGATGCGAGGAGCATCTCCGAATACCTCCAATAATTCGGGAAGAGTTTTCGGAACCTCGTTTCGCGGAAACAGCATTCCTATAGACAAGGGTTAATGTCGACGTGCAAAAGCTGAGAAAATCGCGCACCCGGCAAGCACGATCTTGGAACCTAACAATTTGTTGGGTTCTGCTCAGGAGTGGCCCGAACAAACACCCATGATTAAGGGAGAGGTTAACAAGAAGATTTGTCCTCTCATTCACCCTCCGATCTTCGGCAGCAGAATCAAGAACCGAGCCTCGTTAAAAGCAACAGTGGCAAGAAATTGGAAGAAAGGCACAAGCAAGATAAAGAAGAGGCATCAAAAGAAGGCAAAAACGTACCTAGCATATCCGTGCTAGCCTCTAGCATCAGCTCAAGCATACTATTTTCTCGGGTTGTGGCTCCCTTTGCTTCCAAGATACAGAAGCATCCCTAGCAGCCACAGACCTTCTTCGGCTTGATGAAGAGCAAGTTTTTCTCCTTCAGAGGCTTTTCGAGATTGTTCCATCATGGCCAAAGTTTGTTTCTTCATAGACTGAAGTTGTTGTCGAAGTTCTTGTAAATCTTCCGACAAATGTCCGCTTGATGAACTCTTGAGGAGACTAGGGTCGACTAATATTTTCTTCGAGAAGGAAGATGCAGGTGAAGCAACGTGCAGAGCAAGGAGGAGTCGAGTAGTTATCAAATATTAACTGGAAAAGAAAGGCCCAGGATCAATGAAAAGCACGAAGGGAAATTTCATTACTTGCTAGAATATTTACATGGGTATTACAAAAGAAAGTTCTCCAGGAAGACTAAGTGAGTAATTGTCGCCAAGGCTAAAATGGCGACAAGAGCAAAAGAAACGAAAAGGAAACAAGGAGGCATGCCACTAGACCTCCGGCCTCGAGGAGCTAGGAGTCGAAGTTGGCTTGATCCCGAGATACGCCAAGATTTTCTTCGTATTGGGCTTGGCCGCCTTCATCGTTGACTTCCACCTCGACCGTTCTATCCGATCGGTGTCGCCAACCTTCATCCAGCCGAGAGTCCGTCGGCTGTCAGCGAACCGGAGCAACAAGTATTTTCAACAGCCACCTTCATATTTTCATGGCGCATCTTCAGCCCAAGATCTTCCGATGGATTGAAAAGCTTGGCAAGGTCAAGGAAAGTCGAAGGTTCCTCTTTCTTCGGAAAGAAGTAGGGGAACAACGCCGACAAACCCGCACTGGCATTGGCCACGCCTTCACGAATTTCGCGCCCATGCAATTCCAAAAGAGAGAGTGCGTCAAGGAGAGGGTCGTTGACGGGATTTTCCAGATCAAAATCCTGATCTGTTTGGGCTGCCACGCGAAACAAAATATTAGTCGAAAACCAAGATACAGGAAATGCAACAAAATAGAAGAAATTGAGGATATTACTCAGCGTACGTCGACATTGCGACTTCAAACGCTTGATGACCCCTTGCTCACGTGCAGCCTGTGCAGTTTTTTGCTCGTGTAAGGCAGATTCAAGCATCTTTGAGCCTTTGCCGCAATTCTTCGACACTAGCGGCCTTTGCTTTGGCATCATCGCCTTCAGCTCTAGCTTCGCTTAGCGGCAAGCTCAGCCTTCTTACGAGCCGTCTCACTTTGCTCGAGTTTTCGAGCAAGTGTCTCAAGCACGTTGGTTAGCCTCTCGCAAGTTTTTCCGTTGAGATGTGGAAAAGAAAGATCAAAAATAGCGACAGTAGCAGGAGTAAAAAACCAGGGAAAAACAGCAAGTATAAAAGTCGTTACCTTCGGCTCGCTGGCATACTCGCGGTACCCAATAAATTGGGACCCGATGCGGATAAGATCCTTGATCATAGGCTGTCAAAGAAGAAGAAAAGAAGGGGAAAAACTTCGGCATTACAAAAAGTAAGGGTCCATAAAAGCAAAATAGAGGAAAGATAGATCTCGATAAACTTACATCATCCAAGAGTCTGCGACGAAGAGCTGCTCAATTGAGGAGGAGGCTCAACGATCATTTCAACCCTTGCCCTTTTTGGCGAAGGGACAAGGGGGCTCGATGGTGGAGTAGTGGTGACGACGTTTTGTTGGGGAGGCGATGTTTCATCTCCTTCAACTAGCGTGTCTGAAACAAGCACAGTACGTGACGTGCTTGTCCGAGGAGCTACGTCAGTAACTGGTACTTCTTCTTCCTCATCACTAGTGAACAAAAATCGACAGTATAAAAAGCAAGACAAGATAAATCTTTCGAGTACATAAAAAAGGGGAGGAGAGATAAAAGTCGACTTACGAGCTGATGAGGGATTCAACATAAGGATCGTAAGCTGCCTTCGGATGAGAAGGAACAACTTCTTCAGCCTTAGAAATGCCAGAATCTTCAGCATCAGTCCTTTTCCTTTTGTTCCTTGGAGAAACAAGCAGGAGGAAGGGATTCAGGTCGATTCACTGGCCTCAGACTCAACTTCTTTCTCATGAGAAGCCGCAGATTTGTGAGAACCCGCGACTTCACTTTCAGGAACAGAAGAGCCTTGAGCATCTTCGGCAACTATACCCATTTCTTCGACTTCTCCATCCTCAGGAAGAGGAGGAAGGGAAGCCATAGTAGGGTGATTCTATAAAAAATAGCGACAAAGGGAAAAATAGCGAGATATTAATACAATGAGATGCAGGGAAAATTCAGAACAAGATAAAAATTCGAGAAGACAAAATACCTCGGGGAGAGGATTGGTGGAGTTGTAGGGTGCCACGCGACAGGGGAAGGAATAGGATCCTTCTTACTCGTAGAGGTAATTCTTCGAATAAGCTTCTCCAAGTCCTTCACGTAAAGATCACCGGAGAGCCTATTGGCGTCATTGGCACCGTAGTACGTCCAAAGGGGATTTTTGCGAGCCCGAAGAGGCTGCACTCTAATTCTAAGAAAATAGGCTGTGATTTGGACACCGTATAACTCTTTGCCTCGAGTATTTTGGAGCCGATGAATACGAGACATAAGAGCTTCGTCGCTTTCTTCTCTTCTTCGGAAGCTTCGGCGTCCCAGAGTGGCGGCGTTGAATCTTCGCGTTTCCGTCGAAGGGAACTATGTTGTGTTCCACGGAATTGGCGCTTTCTTCGTGTATATAGAGCCACCTCTTGCGCCATCCTTGGACAGAGTCGGGAAATTTGACGTCGAAATAATCGACATCGGTTCGGACACAGATAACTACGCCACCTATGTTGTAGGTGGCGTTGTGCGCGCCATTGCGGCGAAGGCAGAAAATGCGCTTCCAAAGAGCCCAATTGGGAGCGACTCCAAGGAAGCATTCACAAAGAGTGATAAAAATAGAAATATGGAGGATCGAATTGGGAGTCACCGGTGCAACCGAATCCCGTAAACAAAGAGAAGACCGCGGAGGAAATCATGGATTGGGGGAGAGAGGCCACGGATGAGATGATCAACAAAACTAACCCGATACTCCATTGGAGGGTTGGGATAGCTTTCTTCGCCGGGAAAGCGGATGGCGTCTTCCTTCTTCATAAGGCCAAGCCTTTTCATCGAAGTTGACGTCTTGATTGGAGATTTTAGATCTCTCCCACTCAAGATCTTCAGCAGCCATCGCGGATTCCGGAGTGCCGTGGCGAGTCAGCGCGCGCGCGGTGGCATCAACGGCAATGGGCGAGCAATGTATGCGAGTGCGGGAAATCGGAGAGAGTTGGGCGCAGTGGAAAGTTTTGCGAAGAGGAACAGTGAGCGGCGCAAGCGAGGGGATGAACGGAGGTTGAAGACAGGTTTATATAAGAATTGGGTGAAGCAAAGGTGCCGTTGGATGAGGAAATCGTGTGGTGAGAATAGATCTTCTAGACACAAGGGCAAAAAAGTATTTTTATCGGGATAGGCGTTACAGCACGTGCGCCGTAAAAGCGGAGGACGTGTGTCCCCCACTTGCACGACGTGTCAACGTGGTGGAAACGATGGACCCACAAAACAGAAAAATCTCGGCCATTGATGGAGTTGAAGAAAATTTGCCAAGGGAAAATGTGTCGACAAGAAAAATAAAAGGAGAATGGCGACAGGATGACTTATTTGCATACTTCGGGAGCCTTTGGTCGAAACAAGTTTTTGCCCAAATGCTCTGGGGCTACTTCGAAAAAAGTAAAGTTTCGACTATGGCAAATATAGAAATTGTGGGAGCCTACAACCAAGCACAAGTTCTTGGCTGTAGCCTCGGGGGCTACTCCCATCGGGAGCGCTGTTCGCGCACCCGATAGATAAAAAAAAAAAAAAAAAAGAAAGAAAAGAAGAGAAAGATTATCGGGAGATACTGGCAATATAGCGACAAGGTGGATTAAAATGTTGAGCCTACAACCAAGCACAAGTTCTTAGTTGTAGCCTCGGGGGCTACTCCCATCGGGAACGCTGTTCGCGTGCCCGATGAAATATAAAAAGGAAAAAAGAAAAAGAAAGATAGAACAGCAACAGAGTATATTTCGAGTTATAATTAACTCTACATA
This sequence comes from Lolium rigidum, assembly GCF_022539505.1. Taxonomy (NCBI): domain Eukaryota; kingdom Viridiplantae; phylum Streptophyta; class Magnoliopsida; order Poales; family Poaceae; genus Lolium; species Lolium rigidum. Next base: position 174,530,153 of record NC_061508.1, read on the forward strand.
TACTCCCATCGGGAGATTAATATAAGTCATATTTGACTCGATAAAATGTGCCATTCCAACAGCCGGAAAAGCACTCGACAATATATTCTCGAACGCCAAAGTTGCGATCAATTTCTGAATGCCGCAAATTCGCGAAGGTAAGACCCCGTGATCTATTCTCGCTGGGCGTGGCATCGCCGAAGACTGCGCTCTGCTACTTTTATCCGTATCAACAGATACGAAGAAAAATCCTAACGGACGCGTTAGGTACTCGATAAATTTGACTGGGACTTGACAGAATGGTAAGACCTTAAGCGGCACCTGTCGAAGTTTACACCAGTATCCCGAGATCATGTCCAGGGACGTGATTTTGAAGTAGGTTTTTGAGGATTGCCACTAGAGCAGTTAACTAGTACCTGATCCGTCAGATGAACTAGCCCCAACTACCAAATATCCCTGTACAATATAGAATTTTATGAGAAGAAGTGTGAAAGTTAGAGCTTTCGAGTAAAAATAAACAGTAGAGATTTTCCCTGACTCTATGATTCAAGCAAAATCTCGGGGGCTACTGACATAGGCATCCCAAATGGGCCTCGCCGAATATAGTACCCGGGGTTTATTGAAGGCCCACTACCCGAAGGATAAGAAGATTCGGAAGCCCAAGATGTGTTAAAGGAAAAGATAGAGTTGTAATAGGAAGTGTTATTTGTAATCCGGCGGGATGAGTTAGAAACCGTCCCGGACTCGTAACTTGTACAAAACGAAACCCTCGGCTCCACCTCTTATATAAAGGGGGAGTCGAGGGACGAAGAGATCATCGAATCATTGTATGCAAACCCTAGTTTTCATATTCGTCGAGTACTTTTCGGCTGAAACCTTCGAGATCTACTTGCCCTCTACTTCTAACTAAACCCTAGCCTACAATCCATAGGCATTGACAAGTTAATCCCTTGTCAATGGTGGAATCATTTCTTTGTTCCATTAATGTCCAGTAGCTTTATGCAATGTCCAGAAGTGTTAATAATGATTATGTCACCTCTGAACATGTTAATTTTTATTGTGCACTAACCCTCTAATGAGTTGTTTTGAGTTTGGTGTGGAGGAAGTTTTCAAGGATCAAGAGAGGAGGATGATACAATATGATCAAGGAGAGTGAAAGCTCTAAGCTTGGGGATGCCCCGGTGGTTCACCCCTGCATATTCTAAGAAGACTCAAGCGTCTAAGCTTGGGGATGCCCAAGGCATCCCCTTCTTCATCGACAACATTATCAGGTTCCTCCCCGAAACTATATTTTTATTCCATCACATCTTATGTGCTTTGCTTGGAGCGTCGGTTTGTTTTTGTTTTTTGTTTTTGTTTGAATAAAATGGATCCTAACATTCATTGTGTGGGAGAGAGACACGCTCCGCTGTTGCATATGGACAAATATGTCCTTAGGCTTTACTCATAGTATTAATGGCGAAGGTTGAATCTTCTTCGTTAAATTGTTATATGGTTGGAATTGGGAAATGCTACATGTAGTAATTCTAAAATGTCTTGAATAATTTGATACTTGGCAATTGTTGTGCTCATGTTTAAGCTCTTGCATCATATACTTTGCACCCATTAATGAAGAAACACCTAGAGCTTGCTAAATTTGGTTTGCATATTTGGTCTCTCTAAAGTCTAGATAATTTCTAGTATTGAGTTTTGAACAACAAGGAAGACGGTGTAGAATCTTATAATGTTTACAATATGTCTTTTATGTGAGTTTTGCTGCACCGGTTCATCCTTGTGTTTGTTTCAAATAACCTTGCTAGCCTAAACCTTGTATCGAGAGGGAATACTTCTCATGCATCCAAAATCCTTGAGCCAACCACTATGCCATTTGTGTCCACCATACCTACCTACTACATGGTATTTCTCCGCCATTCCAAAGTAAATTGCTTGAGTGCTACCTTTAAAATTTCCATTCTTTACCTTTGCAATATATAGCTCATGGGACAAATAGCTTAAAAAACTATTGTGGTATTGAATATGTACTTATGCACTTTATCTCTTATTAAGTTGCTTGTTGTGCGATAACTATGTTCCTGGGGACGCCATCAACTACTCTTTGTTGAATATCATGTGAGTTGCTATGCATGTCCGTCTTGTCTGAAGTAAGGGAGATTTACCACTTTATTGGTTAGAGCATGCATATTGTTAGAGAAGAACATTGGGCCGCTAACTAAAGCCATGAATCATGGTGGAAGTTTCAGTTTTGGACATATATCCTCAATCTCATATGAGAACATTAATTGTTGCTACATGCTTATGCATTAAAGAGGAGTCCATTATCTGTTGTCTATGTTGTCCCGTATGGATGTCTAAGTTGAGAATAATCAAAAGCGAGAAATCCAAAATGTGAGCTTTCTCCTTAGACCTTTGTACATGCGGCATAGAGGTACCCCTTTGTGACACTTGGTTAAAACATGTGTATTGCGATGATCCCGGTAATCCAAGCTAATTAGGACAAGGTGCGGGCACTATTAGTATACTATGCATGAGGCTTGCAACTTGTAAGATATAATTTACATGATACATATGCTTTATTACTACCGTTGACAAAATTGTTTCTTGTTTTCAAAACCAAAGCTCTAGCACAAATATAGCAATCGATGCTTTCCTCTGCGAAGGGCCTTTCTTTTACTTTTATGTTGAGTCAGTTCACCTATCTCTCTCCACCTCAAGAAGCAAACACTTGTGTGAACTGTGCATTGATTCCTACATACTTGCATATTGCACTTGTTATATTACTCTATGTTGACAATATCCATGAGATACACATGTTACAAGTTGAAAGCAACCACTGAAACTTAATCTTCCTTTGTGTTGCTTCAATACCTTTACTTTGATTTATTGCTTTATGAGTTAACTCTTATGCAAGACTTATTGATGCTTGTCTTGAAAGTACTATTCATGAAAAGTCTTTGCTTTATGATTCAGTTGTTTACTCATGACATTACCATTGTTTTGATCGCTGCATTCATTACATATGTTTACAATAGTATGATCAAGGTTATGATGGCATGTCACTCCAGAAATTATCTTTGTTATCGTTTTACCTGCTCGGGACGAGCAGAACTAAGCTTGGGGATGCTGATACGTCTCCGACGTATCGATAATTTCTTATGTTCCATGCCACATTATTGATGATATCTACATGTTTTATACACATTATATGTCGTATTTATGCATTTTCCGGCACTAACCTATTAACGAGATGCCGAAGAGCCAGTTGCTGTTTTCTGCTGTTTTTGGTTTCAGAAATCCTACAAAGAAATATTCTCGGAATTGGACGAAATCAACGCCCAGGGTGCTATTTTTCCACGAAGCTTCCAGAAGACCGAAGAGAAGACGAAGTGGGGCCACGGGGCGCCGCCACACTAGGGCAGCGCAGCCCAGGAGGGGCCCGCGTGGCCCTGCTGTGTGGGGCCCCTGTGACCCCTCCGTCTCCGCCCTTCCGCCTACTTAAGGTCTTCGTCGCGAAAGCCCCAGTACCGAGAGCCACGATACGGAAAACCTTACTGAGACGCCGCCGCCGCCAATCCCATCTCGGGGGATTCTGGAGATCACCTCCGGCACCCCGCCGGAGAGGGGAATCATCTCCCGGAGGACTCTTCACCGCCATGGTCGCCTCCGGAGTGATGAGTGAGTAGTTCACCCCCGGACTATGGGTCCATAGCAGTAGCTAGATGGTCGTCTTCTCCTCATGTGCTTCATTGTCGGATCTTGTGAGCTGCCTAACATGATCAAGATCATCTATCCGTAATTCTATATGTTGTGTTTGTCGGGATCCGATGGATAGAGAATACTATGTTATGTTGATTATCAATCTATTACCTATGTGTTGTTTATGATCTTGCATGCTCTCCGTTATTAGTAGAGGCTCTGGCCAAGTTTTTGCTCTTAACTCCAAGAGGGAGTATTTATGCTCGATAGTGGGTTCATGCCTCCATTAAATCCGGGACAAGTGATGTAAAGTTCTAAGGTTGTGGATGTGCTTGTTGCCACTAGGGATAAAACATTGATGCTATGTCCGAGGATGTAGTTATTGATTACATTACGCACCATACTTAATGCAATTGTCTGTTGTTTGCAACTTAATACCGGAAGGGGTTCGGATGATAACCCGAAGGTGGACTTTTTAGGCATAGATGCATGCTGGATAGCGGTCTATGTACTTTGTCGTAATGCCCAATTAAATCTCACTATACTCATCATATCATGTATGTGCATGGTCATGCCCTCTCTATTTGTCAATTGCCCGACTGTAATTTGTTCACCCAACATGCTATTTATCTTATGGGAGAGACACCTCTAGTGAACTGTGGACCCGGGTCCATTCTTTACATCGAATACAATCTACTGCAATACTTGTTCTACTGTTTTCTGCAAACAATCATCATCCACACTATACATCTAATCCTTTGTTACAACAAGCCGGTGAGATTGACAACCTCACTGTTTCGTTGGGGCAAAGTACATTGGTTGTGTTGTGCAGGTTCCACGTTGGCGCCGGAATCCCTGGTGTTGCGCCGCACTACATCTCGCCGCCATCAACCTTCAACGTGCTTCTTGGCTCCTCCTGGTTCGATAAACCTTGGTTTCTTTCTGAGGGAAAACTTGCCGCTGTACGCATCACACCTTCCTCTTGGGGTTCCCAACGGACGCGTGCTTGTACGCTTATCAAGGTCCAAGGGTGGGTGATGCAAGGAAATGGTTAGCCTATTCTTCTATTCTCCAAAAGAGTAAGGAGAGAGTAGCATGTTAGAGATGGTTGGCCCCAAAATGATTGAGGAGGGTTGGATGATCTTGGAGGGATGAAAAAGCAATTGGTGAACATTCATTTGTTGGACAAATGAGAATTTTCCAAGGTTATGACTAGATGGAGGTGTGATCTTGATTGATGGATGATACGTCTCCGACGTATCGATAATTTCTTATGTTCCATGCCACATTATTGATGATATCTACATGTTTTATGCATACTTTATGTCATATTTGTGCGTTTTCCGGAACTAACCTATTGACGAGATGCTTGAAGGGCCGATTGCTTGTTTTCTGCTGTTTTTGGTTCCAGAAATCCTACTGAGGAAATATTCTCGGAATCGGACGAAATCAACGCCCAGCATCCTATTTTTCCACGAAGCTTCCAGAACACCCGAGAGCCGCCCGAGGAGGGCCCTGTGGGCCCCAGACGATAGCCCGGCGCGGCCAGAAGGGGGGCCGCGCCCCCCTGTTGTGTCGTCGCCTCGTTGACCTTCTGACGCCGTCTCTTCGCCTATATAAAGGTCCCTGACCAAAAACATCGAGACGGAAAAAGCCACGGTACGAGAAACCTTCCAGAGCCGCCGCCATCGCGAAGCCAAGATCTGGGGGACAGGAGTCTCTGTTCCGGCACGCCGCCGGGACGGGGAAGTGCCCCCGGAAGGCTCCTCCATCGACACCACCTCTTCACAACGCTGCTGTCTCCCATGAGGAGGGAGTAGTTCTCCATCGAGGCTCGGGGTTGTACCGGTAGCTATGTGGTTCATCTCTCTCCTATGTACTTCAATACAATAATCTCATGAGCTGCCTTACATGATTGAGATTCATATGATGATGCTTGTAATCTAGATGTCATTATGCTAGTCAAGTGGGTTTTACTTATGTGATCTCCGGAGACTCCTTGTCCCACGTGTGTAAAGGTGACAGTGTGTGCACCGTTGATAACCCACAAGTATAGGGGATCGCGGCAGTCTTCGAGGGTAGTAAAACCCAAATTTATTGATTCGACACAAGGGGAGGTAAAGAATACTTATAAGCCTTAACAACTGAGTTGTCAATTCAGCTGCACTGGAAAAGCACTAGCAACGGGGGTGATGTGAAAGTAGCAGTGATATGAGAGCAATAGTAACGAGTAACACGGCAGCGAGTAATAGTAACACGGGAGCAATGGCACCGGAAGACGAGTTGATACTACTTCCAATGACATGTAGAACGAGTATATAATGATGAAAGATGGACCGGGGTTCCCAGCTATCTACACTAGTGGCAACTCTCCAATAACAAGTGTTGGGTGAACAAATTACAGTCGGGCAATTGATAGGATTGAAATAGCATTAAGACAGAATATCAAGATCATTAATCATGTAGGCATGTTTTCCATATATAGTCGTACGTGCTCGCAATAAGAAACTTGCACAACATCTTTTGTCCTACCAGCCGGTGGCAGCCGGGCCTCAAGGGAATCTACTGGATATTAAGGTACTCCTTTTAATAGAGCACCGGAGCAAAGCATTAACACTTGGTGAAAACATGTGATCCTCACGTCACCGCCATCCCCTCCGGTTGTCCCGATTTCGTCACTTCGGGGCCTTTGGTTCCGGACGGTGACATGTGCATACAACTTGTAGATACAATCTAAGCAATAAGTATAGAGCTCAAATCTAAGATCATGCCACTCGGGCCCTAGTGACAAGCATTAAGCATAACAAGATTGCAGCAACAATAACTTCACAAACTTTGTAGATAGACAATCATAACGTAACAATCCATCGGATCCCGACAAACACAACACCAATTACATCAGATGAATCTCAACCATGTAAGGCAGCTCATGAGATCATTGTATTGAAGTACATGGGGGAGAGAATACCAACTAGCTACAGCTAGAACCCGTAGTCCATGGGGGAACTACTCACGGAGCATGATGGAGGCGATGGCGTTGATGGAGATGGCTTCCGGGGGCACTTCCCCGTCCCGGCAGGGTGCCGGAACAGAGAGTTCTGTCCCCCGAATTGGAGTTTCGCGACGGTGGCGGCGCCCCTGGAGTATTTCTGGAGTTTCGTCTTCTCGTACTGCGTTTTTAGGTCGAAAGGGATTTTATAGGCGAAGAGGCGGCGCAGGGGGCACCTGGGGGCGCCCCACCCTAGGCCGGCGCGGCCACGGTCTGGCCCGCGCCGCCTTATGGTGTGGTGGCCCCCTGGCCCCTCTCCGACTCTTCTTCGGTGTTCTGGAGCCTTCCGGGAAAAATAGGAGGTTTGGCGTTGATTTCGTCCAATTCCGAGAATATTGCCCGAACAGCCTTTCCGGAACCAAAAACGGCAGAAAACGAGAACCGGCACTGTGGCATCTTGTTAATAGGTTAGTTCCGGAAAACGCATAAAAACATCATAAAGTGCAAGCAAAACATGTAAGTATTGTCATAAAACAAGCATGGAACGACAGAAATTATGGATACGTCGGGGACGTATCAACCGTGTGGGTCTCTTAGGCTATATTTCACAGAATACTTATTCACTGTTATGAATGGCATAGTGAAGTGCTTATTTATATCTCTTTATGATTGCAATGTGTTTTGTATCACAATTTATCTATGTGCTACTCTAGTGATGTTATTAAAGTAGTTTATTCCTCCTGCACGGTGTAATGGTGACAGTGTGTGCATCGTGTAGTACTTGGCGTAGGCTATGATTGTGATCTCTTGTAGATTATGAAGTTAACTATTGCTATGATGGTATTGACGTGATCTATGCCTCCTTTCGTAGCGTGAATGTGACAGTGTGCATGCTATGTTAGTACTTGGTTTGGTTATGTTGATCTGTTATGCACTCTAAGGTTATTTAAATATGAACATTGAATATTGTGGAGCTTGTTAACTCCGGCATTGAGGGTTCGTGTAATCCTACACAGTTAGTGGTGTTCATCATCCAACAAGAGAGTGTAGAGTCTAGTATCTATCTATTTATTCTGTTATGTGATCAATGTTGAGAGTCTCCACTAGTGAAAGTATGATCCCTAGGCCTTGTTCCTAAATACTGCTACCGCTGCTTGTTTACTTGTTTTATCTGCATCCGTACTTCCTGCAATATTACCACCATCAACCACACGCCGGCAAGCACTTTCTCGGCGCCGTTACTACTGCTCATATATATTCATACCACCTGTATTTCACTATCTCTTCGCCGAACTAGTGCACCTATTAGGTGTGTTGGGGACACAAGAGACTTCTTGCTTTGTGGTTGCGGGGTTGCATGAGAGGGATATCTTTGACCTCTTCCTCCCCGAGTTCGATAAACCTTGGGTGATCCACTTAAGGGAAACTTGTTGTCTGTTCTACAAACCTCTCGCTCTTGGAGGCCCAACACTGTCTACAAGAATAGAAGCACCTGTAGACATCAAGCACTTTTCTGGCGCCGTTGCCGGGGAGGAAAGGTAAACGGCACTCACACACCGGCTCCCGGCAACGAGCACTTTTCTGGCGCCGTTGCCGGGGAGGAAAGGTAAAAGGCTCTCATACTCCGGTCCCAGGTAAAGTACTTTTCTGGCGCCGTTGTGTGTGTGCTCGAAGCTATTTCCTTTAGATCCTGCAATTGCATCTTTTTGTTTCTTGTTTACACTAGTTTGGCATAATGGACAACAATGAGCTTCTTATTCTATTTCCTGATTTAAGACATGGATGGTTTGATGCGAAAATTAAAAAACCTATGGAACATATTAGTATGAACGCTTTGAATACCATTGTTGCTAATGATATAGAAAGTTCTAAGCTTGGGGAAGCTGGTTTTGATGAGCATGATATTTTTAGTCCACCAAGCATTGAGGAGAAAATTTACTTTGATGATACTATGCCTCCTATATTTTATGATGAGAATAATAATGATAGCTACTTTGATGAATTTGCTCCCACTACAACTAGTAAAATTGATTATGCTTATGTGGAGAGTAATAATTTTATGCATGAGACTCATGATAAGAATGCTTCATGTGATAGTTATATTGTTGAGTTTGCTCATGTTGCTACTGAAAGTTATTATGAGAGAGGAAAATATGGTTGTAGAAATTTTCATGTTACTAAAACACCTATCTTTTTGCTGAAAATCTTGAAGTTACACTTGTTTTATCTTTTTATGCTTGTTGCATCATGCTTCATAAATTTGTTTATTTACAAGATTCCTTTTCATAGGAAGCATGTTAGGCTTAAATGTGTTTTGAATTTGCCTCTTGATGCTCTCTTTTGCTTCAAATACTATCTTTTGCGAGTGCATCATTAAAACTGCTGAGCCCATCTTAATGGCTATAAAGAAAGAACTTCTTGGGAGATAACCCATGTGTTTATTTTGCTACAGTACTTTTATTTTGTATTTGAGTCTTGGAAGTTGTTACTACTGTAGCAACCTCTCCTTATCTTAGTTTTGTGCCTAGTTGTGCCAAGTAAAGTCTTTGATAGTAAGGTTCATACTAGATTTGGATTACTGCGCAGAAACAGATTTCTTTTCTGTCACGAATCTGGGCCTAATTCTCTGTAGGTAACTCAGAAAATTATGCCAATTTACGTGAGTGATCCTCAGATATGTACGCAACTTTCATTCAATTTGAGCATTTTCATTTGAGCAAGTCTGGTGCCTCAATAAAATTCGTCTTTACGGACTGTTCGTTTTGACAGATTCTGCCTTTTATTTCGCATTGCCTCTTTCGCTGTGTTGGATGGATTTCTTTGTTCCATTACCTTCCAAGTAGCTTTGAGAAATGTCCGAAGTGTTAAGAATGATTGTGTCACCTCTGAACATGTGAATTTTTGATTATGCACTAACCCTCTAATGAGTTTGTTTCGAGTTTGGTGTGGAGGAAGTTTTCAAGGGTCAAGAGAGGAGGATGATATACTATGATCAAGGAGAGTGAAAGCTCTAAGCTTGGGGATGCCCCAGTGGTTCACCCCTGCATATTCTAAGAAGACTCAAGCATCTAAGCTTGGGGATGCCCAAGGCATCCCCTTCTTCATCGACAACGTTATCAGGTTCCTCCCCTGAAACTATATTTTTATTCCATCACATCTTATGTACTTTGCTTGGAGCGTCGGTTTGTTTTTGTTTTTGTTTTGTTTGAATAAAATGGATCCTAGCATTCATTGTGTGGGGGAGAGACACACTCCGTTGTTGCATATGGACAAATATGTCCTTAGGCTTTACTCATAGTATTCATGGCGAAGGTTGAATCTTCTTCGTTAAATTGTTATATGGTTGGAATCGGGAAATGCTACATGTAGTAATTCTAAAATGTCTTGAATAATTTGATACTTGGCAATTGTTGTGCTCATGTTTAAGCTCTTGCATCATATACTTTGCACCCATTAATGAAGAAACACCTAGAGCTTGCTAAATTTGGTTTGCATATTTGGTCTCTCTAAGGTCTAGATAATTTCTAGTAAGAGTTTGAACAACAAGGAAGACGGTGTAGAGTCTTATAATGTTTACAATATGTCTTTTATGTGAGTTTTGCTGCACCGGTTCATCCTTGTGTTTGTTTCCAATAACCTTGCTAGCCTAAGCCTTGTATCGAGAGGGAATACTTCTCATGCATCCAAAATCCTTGAGCTATGCCATTTGTGTCCACCATACCTACCAACTACATGGTATTTCTCCGCCATTCCAAAGTAAATTACTTCATGTGCTACCTTTAAACAATTCAAAACTTTATTACTTCTTATTTGTGTCAATGTTTTATAGCTCATCAGGAAGTATGTGGTGTTTTATCTTTCAATCTTGTTGGGCAGCTTTCACCAATGGACTAGTGGCTTCATCCGCTTATCCAATAATTTTGCAAAAAGAGCTGGCGCGGGGTTCCAAGCCCCCAATTAATCAACCTTCATTAATAATTCTCTTCACATGTTTTGCTCTGATTCATCAGTAAGCAACTTAATTTTGCAAATAGACACTCCTTCATGGTATGTGAATGTTGGAAGGCACCCGAGGATTCGGTTAGCCATGGCTTGTGTAAGCAAAAGGTTGGGAGGAGTGTCAACCATAAATAAAACTAAAATACATGTGTAAACAAAAGAGAAGAGGGATGATCTACCTTGCTGGTAGAAATAACGTCCTTCATGGGAGCCACTCTTTGAAGGTTTGTCTGGCAAGGGGGTTAGAGTGCCCACTACCATTCGTTGACAACAACAAACACCTCTCAAAACTTTACTTTTATGCTCTCTTTATACTTTCAAAACCAAAGCTCTAGCACAAATATAGCAATCAATGCTTCCCTCTGCGAAGGGCCTTTCTTTTACTTTTATGTTGAGTCAGTTCACCTATCTCTCTCCACCTCAAGAAGCAAACACTTGTGTGAACTGTGCATTAATTCCTACATACTTGCATATTGCACTTGTTATATTACTTTACATTGACAATATCCATGAGATATACATGTTATAAGTTGAAAGCAACCGCTGAAACTTAATCTTCATTTGTGTTGCTTCAATACCTTTACTTTGAATTATTGCTTTATGAGTTAACTCTTATGCAAGACTTATTGATGCTTGTCTTGAAGTACTATTCATGAAAAGTCTTTGCTATATGATTCATTTGTTTACTCATGTCATTTACCATTGTTTTGATCGCTGCATTCATTACATGTGTTTATAATAGTATGATCAAGGTTATGATGGCATGTCACTTCGAAATTATCTTTGTTATCGTTTACTCGCTCGGGACGAGCGAAACTAAGCTTGGGGATGCTGATACGTCTCCGACGTATCGATAATTTCTTATGTTCCATGCCACATTATTGATGATATCTACATGTTTTATGCATACTTTATGTCATATTTATGCGTTTTCCGGAACTAACCTATTGACGAGATGCCGAAGGGCCAGTTGCTGTTTTCTGCTGTTTTTGGTTTCAGAAATCCTAGTAAGGAAATATTCTCGGAATCGGACGAAATCAACGCCTAGCATCCTATTTTTCCACGAAGCTTCCAGAACACCCGAGAGCCGCCCGAGGAGGGCCCTATGGGCCCCAGACGATAGCCCGGCGCGGCCAGAAGGGGGGCCGCGCCCCCCTGTTGTGTCGTCGCCTCGTTGACCTTCTGACGCCGCCTCTTCGCCTATATAAAGGTCCCTGACCTAAAACATCGAGACAGAAACATCCACGGTACGAGAAACCTTCCAGAGCCACCGCCATCGCGAAGCCAAGATCTGGGGGACAGGAGTCTCTGTTCCGGCACGCCGCCGGGACGGGGAAGTGCCCCCGGAAGGCTCCTCCATCGACACCACCGCCATCTCCATCAACGCTGCTTGTCTCCCATGAGGAGGGAGTAGTTCTCCATCGAGGCTCGGGGTTGTACCGGTAGCTATGTGGTTCATCTCTCTCCTATGTACTTCAATACAATAATCTCATGAGCTGCCTTACATGATTGAGATTCATATGATGATGCTTGTAATCTAGATGTCATTATGCTAGTCAAGTGGGTTTTACTTATGTGATCTCCGGAGACTCCTTGTACCACGTGTGTAAAGGTGACAGTGTGTGCACCGTGTGGGTCTCTTAGGCTATATTTCACAGAATACTTGTTCACTGTTATGAATGGCATAGTGAAGTGCTTATTTATATCTCTTTATGATTGCAATGTGTTTTGTATCACAATTTATCTGTGTGCTACTCTAGTGATGTTATTAAAGTAGTTTATTCCTCCTGCACGGTGTAATGGTGACAGTGTGTGCATCGTGTAGTACTTGGCGTAGGCTATGATTGTGATCTCTTGTAGATTATGAAGTTAACTATTTGTAACATCTCAAAAATTTCAAAAACAAAACAAATGAATTTCCCTAGTTCCAAATTTTGGAACCAACAAAAACTTTTATTGAATTAAGTTTGAGGCATAGTGATCTTGCTTAATTATTGTGCTTTTGCCATGCTTGCTTGTTAAAGTGTTTTGAAGTGAGCTTAAACCCTAAACCTCACCCCTCTGTTCATCACTCAAGTGAAAATAAAATAAAAGGAAATTTAATTAAGAAAAAGGCATATGTGCCTATGGCTATAATTATAAATCTTTACCCTAGACCTTTCTACTTTGTTTAGAGGTTTGGAAAACCTTCACACACCTTACCTAGTACTTATCAAACCTAATTCAAGTTGTTTCCAAAGAAAATAAAAAGAAACTAAAAATGCCATAGAGGCATATGTGAGTAAAATGCAAATTTGTGAATTTGAGATCCTTGACCCTAAGACATGTTGTGAATGGTTGGATCACTCCTATATACCATTTCAGCACTCAACAACACCATTTGGGTCAAGCCAAGTCAAATTAAAACTCAAATGCAACATATGCATAGAGGCATATGTGACACATAGCCATTTCACCAAATTTTGCTCTATGACTTTAAATCTTGACCAAATGATGTGAAACCTTCTCCAAACCTAATATAACACTAAATTGACCCTAACCAATGTCCAAGTAAAGCAAGATCAACAATTTACAAGTTTAATGAATTTTGACACATCATCTCTTATGTGTTTTGGCCATTTTTGCAAATCTTTGAAAAAGACCATTTGAAATGGTTTCAATGGTTTGAAAAGGTTTATAAACTAATAATAATCACATTAGAGTCAACAAAAGTCAAATCAAATGGAGAGAAATCAAATAGTGAGAAAATCCCCAAATTTCACTCACATACACTTAGCCAAATTTGCAAATCTTCAACCAAAGCCACCATTGCTTGATCTATTGTTTGTAAAACTCTTATATATGATAAACAAACACAATTGCATCAAAGAAACCAAAATCAAATCAAAGCAAATCTCAAATTCCACATACATGTGATAATGGTCATTTGGCCATTTTATAAAATGTTCCTCACTTTACCCCTCTGGTTTAATCTTTTCTTAAACTAAACTTGGTCAACTATTGCCATGTCATCCAAGACCATGTCAAGGTGAACAACTTTCATGTTGACCACACCTGCTAATGTTGACCAGGTTGACCAGTATAGTTGTGACAAGTGGAGACTTTGAAACTATGAGAAGATCATACCAAATTTGAGAACTTGCAAATCTTCACCAAAATAAACACCACCACCACCACCATTCTTTCTCTTTAATTATATGAATGAAGTCCACCAAAAAGAATTTCAAAATTCAAACATTTTTCTCTTGCGGCCATTTCATCGAACACTTGGCAGGCATGATTTCCTTATGCACATACATGCTATTATCCTCTGGTTCTTAGCTTAAACTCCTTTCCAATTGTGATCATCAACCTCCTTGTACCTCCTCTACATCATCCTATGCACTGCAACCCTGCTAAAATTGGTGCAATGATCAATAACTTCATCATGCCGAGCCAAGGACACCACCATGCCATTCATCCTCTCCATCTCCCTCGGAGCCCTTTCTCCTTGTCAACTAGCTCGCCTACACTCTCCTACTCACGCCAGTACACTTCCCAGCTAAAGGCTCGCACGGCATTGGCCACCAGACGCTCGCCCAGACGCGCCAGAAACGTGCCAGGCACGCGGTGAGCGTGCTCTGGAGCGCGCCAGAGCATCTCGCGACCCGTCGCCCTCGTCCTCCTCCTGCATCCCTACGCCTGCGTCGAGCACCACCTCCCTCGCCTCTACCCCGTAGACAAGCTCCCTAGCCCGCAGAGGAACCCTCTCCCTCGCCATGATCAAAACCTTCCGCCACGGTACTGCGAGGACGCCACCATCGCTAGCACGCCACAGACCATCTTTTGACGTGCCATCACGCGCGCTAGCTCCGCCTAGACGTCGCCTACCCGACGCGCATCATAGCTTGCCCCTTCACGCCTCCGACCGCCAGTGCCATGGCCGCCCCTTCGCAGCACCCACGGCACCCTCGCCCTCCTATAAAAGGAGCACCCCCTTGACCCCATCTCTCACACCATATTGCTCCCCTCTCACCACTGAGTCTCCCTGCACCACTATCTCCTCCAATTAACGCCGGAGCCGCCGCAATTTGACGCTCAGAGCCGCCGGAGTCCGCAGATCATCGCCATCGATCCGCGCCACCCCACGCCTCGCCGACGGTACCAGGAGCTTCCTCGTCCTCGACAACGACGCCCAGCACCCAGCAGAACACCGCGGGAACCTTGGTACACCCTCCGACCCCCTAGGCACGCCGCGAGCTCGTCGGAATCCCGCCGGAGACGACGACCTCTGTGAGCCGTTGATCTCCCCTCTAATCTAACGGATCACCGCGCCCATACCGTTTCGCCCCTTTAAGGGTCACTGACGGGTGGAGCCCGCAACGTCAGGCGGCCCGCGTGTGCTAGTCACACTGCTGGGCCGGCCCAGTCCGTTTAGTCTGTTTAGCCCGTTTCGTTTTCCCGCGCGGCCCAAGGAATTCAAATTCGATTTAATTATTTCAGCTCAATTCAAATACTGGTGCCCCCCTTAAATTTGAATAACTTTCAAACTACTGCATCAAATTTAGCAAATTTTATATATTCGGAAAGCCCATGAAATTATCTATCCAATGCCACTGGTCCCATCTCCATTTTCAAAGTAGAATTAATATGATAAAAATAACAAGACAGGGGCTTTTGCAAATTGAAACTTTATTTAAAATTTAACCATAATTGTTTTTGAATTGATTCCAACTCTAATAAATCACAATTGTTGTCCTCTAATTGAGTATGCAATAATATAGACAGGTTGTTTGTATGATCATGGACTAGATCAAAATATTGGCTATGTAGTCAATACTAGTCCATTTAAACTATAGCAAATTTTAGGAATTTAAATCTATGAGGTGTAGCACCTCATTTAAATCATTTTCTCAAGTATTATGAAGTAATATGATGCCCTATACTGCATAGGCTCATACTTCCTCACTTGTAGAATTTAAATCAAAATAGTATTTAATTTGAAGTGGTTATTTAAATCACATGAGATGATGAAATCTCATTTAAATCATTTTTCTCAAATGATAAGTGTGAAGTGTTGACCTTGGTCAACATGTGATCATCCCTGGTTATTTGAGAAGATTAAATCTTAAGAAGATTCAATGAGAGGAAATTATTTCTCCCAAACCAAAGAGAAACCCTAATTCCAATTGTTAAATGAGAGGAAATTATTTTCCTAATATTAAATAAGGAAACCCTAGAATAATTTTTGGATAAATGTTAGGTAGTGATGCTAGATCAATTGTGTGAGCCATTAAGGCTAAATAAGATTACTTAAGTGTTTTTTGGTGATTGTATCCTCGTATTCGTTTATAGACGCTAGTACCGGAGACTATCAAGAAGAAGAGGTCTTCTACCAAGAGGAAGAACAAGAGAACTTTGATCATATCACAAATCAAGGCAAGCTAGAATAATGCAAGCTATTTTTGTTTGCAAGCTAATATTCTTGCAAAGTGAAAAGCTCTACAAGAGCAAGGCACCATTACTTTTATTTTATGCTTAATGCTCCTATCCCAAGTTTTTACTTTTCAAGCTTTACTAAATTTTGGTTTATCAAAGTACTTTTTGATTCATGATTCACTTAGTTTAGTTATGGAGTAGTGAAAGAGTATCAAACTTAGCCTAGAGCAATCCAAGTTGCTTAGCACCCCTTATGCCTAGTTG
Source organism: Lolium rigidum (assembly GCF_022539505.1). Classification (NCBI taxonomy): domain Eukaryota; kingdom Viridiplantae; phylum Streptophyta; class Magnoliopsida; order Poales; family Poaceae; genus Lolium; species Lolium rigidum. Next base: position 174,546,495 of record NC_061508.1, read on the forward strand.
CTAGTGCTAAACTAAAATTGACTACTATAGATGGGAACTTGTGAAAACCAATGACTTTGAAAAACCTTGGAATGATGAGTCATTCTATTGAAAGATTTTGAAGGTGAATATGACTTGTGAATGACTTGGTGAATTTTATCAAAACTGATGGTCGGGTTCGGATGCGATACCATTCCAATTTTACAAGTACCCCCACAATACCTGAATCTCGGTAAGGCTTAGCTGGAAATTTATGTGTCTTAGTATGGGTTCCCTCTAAAACAAGCGTCATCGGGGTTATGCCGGAGGCTGCCTCTACAACAAAAGGAATGATGTGAAATGACGTGAAATGAGGTGAATGTCCGGCCCAAGCCTCGTGCGGTTCCCAGTGCCGACTGTCCGTCTTCACCGGGAGGCCAAGCTCATGGGGAGAGGTGCCTATACTAGGGTATGTAAATGAAAGTTTAGGATTGGTAGTTCGCGCATCGCGTACGATAAATCGAGGCCGATTACCCCCGACGAACTATTGCAATTGTTGTGGCACAAGTGTACAACCTCTGCAGAGTTAAACCTATTCGAATAGCCGCGTCCGCGGTCATGGACAGTTGGAAAGGCCATAATGTTCCGTCATCAGAACTTTTCTAAAAATATGAATGGTGACTTGTGATTTGAATTGAAAGGTGACTTTGACTTTGAACCACAACTGAGTTGTGGGAATGACACTAAGGTTCCCACTTGAGTTAAGTTTGGCAAATGAGGAGTTTTTGATTACAAATGCTTATGAATTAAAACTGGCTTTATGCAAATAAACTTAGAGCTTAGAACCCCTTTTACTATGGTTGATAGTATTTACCTTAGTACTAGTTTGCGAGTACTTTAAAGTACTCATGGCTGTGTCCCTGGCTATTCAAATGGCCAGACTATGAAGAGGAGTACCAGAACCCGTAAGAAGGACAGCGGGACGTCTACGACAACTAGGATCACTCCCGACGTCAACAGCTTGCTCGTGGAGTAAATGGACTACTACTACGCTATTTCGCTTCCGCTATGTGTTATGTAATTGATCAATAGAACTTCTATTATTGTAATAAGACTGGATCATGTGATCCTTTATTTGTAAGACGATTATGTGTTGTAATGAATGATGTGTTGTGATATCAATCTATTATGTCTCGCAAAAACAATATTCCCGGGATTGCGAGGAATGGCATAATAGGCATCTGGACTTAAAAATCCGGGTGTTGACAAGTTGGTATCAGAGCCATTGTTGACCTTAGGAGACCCTAGTTAGAATGGACGTCTGAAAATTTAGTTTCAAAACAAATGAAGTGACTATTTATGAAAACCTATTCTCATTCTTATCCTTGAAATCTTCTTCAAAATAAGAAAGTTATGCTCTATTCTTCTTATACTACTACATAAAATTTTGAAACACTTCTCTAACTTACTCATCATAATTCTTCACAGATGGAGTACCAATGGGAGTTTTATCAGCTTGGTCCCGGAGGCGACCTAAGGTTCGAAAAGGATTTGAAGCAACTAGTGGACTATATAGGACACCCGTATCCCGAGTTCTTCGGAATACCCCTCAACAACCACTCCGGAGAACCACCTCGGTGGGAAGTTTCCACTGATCTACGAAGAAAGCTTGGAGCCCCGGTATGGGAAACCATCTGGTTTTCTGTAACGGGAAACACTTGGAAGGAAGGACTAGTCAGAGCTATGCAAGAAGCAATTTTCCGTCTGTGCGGACAAAATGAGAACAAGATCAAGAACACTCGCTTCATCTACTACCCAAGACAGGATTCCATGGGAAGACCGATGACCATGCCACCGCGTACGGAGATGAACCCCTATGTAGCACACCAGGACTTCAAGATGTACAAAACCCGCAGGGATTTGGACAACGCCCTCGCCTCTCGCCAAGCACATTACCCGTGAAGACGAAGAATTCCACCCTGAAGAGTAGTATCACCCCAGCACTTAAGTAGGTGTGAGTTGTATCAGGATCCCCTTGTATCGTAGAGCGAATGAATGGTTCTTCAAACCAACGGTGTGTTAGCTTTGTAATATGTGATGTTTGGTATGAATGAAAAAAGTGTTGTTGGTTTTACCCCCGCAACACTACTCAAGTTTTCAATTTATGAATTTTTTAAACTTTAACAAAACAAACCCTAGAAATTTCCCTCTTATCTTATCATCTACCTCAATGATCAGATGGCCCCACCAACCCGCAACGCCACCCAAGATGCCATGATGCAACTGCTGCAGACGATGATGGCAGACCGAGAAGCCGAAAGAGCTGAACGCCAAGCAAACCTTGCCGCACTGCAACGGATAGCTCGGAACAATCAAGGCCACGGAAACCATGATCACCCTGGATCGAAGCTGAAGAATTTTCAGAACACCAACCCACCGATGTTCAACAAGACTGAAGAGCCCCTAGATGCTGATGACTGGCTCCAGACCATGGAGAACAACCTCGAAGTTGCGGGAGTTGAAGCCGCGGAAAAAGTACTGTTCGCCACCCACTACCTGTCAGGACCTGCCAGAGCCTGGTGGACAAGTGCCCGTGCAATGAATGCGGGACAGATGATGACATGGGAAGACTTCAAGCTGAAGTTTAGCAAATACCATGTGCCCCAAGGACTAATCAAGAAGATGAGAGACGAGTTCCGCGAACTCAAACAAGGAAGGATGTCCGTGGTGGAATACCGCGACAGATTCCTCACTCTGTCAAGGTACGCCCCGGATGAGACCGATACCAATGAGAAGATAAAGGAAAGATTTCTGAACGGGCTGCACGACGAGATGCAAACCTTGTTGGTGAACATTCCGTTCGCTGACCTCGAAGCTCTCGTAGACTCCGCCATACAGATGGAAGGAAAGCTGCATCAGGCCAATGAGAACCGCAAGCGCAGGATGATGAACCAGAATGGACCCCACCATACCCAGAAGTACCGCAACAACTCCTCTGGAGGATTCACCCCAAGACACAACAAGCCCCCTGCTCAGAGTTATCGCCCCGACTACACCAACAACAACGGAGGACCCCCGAAGCCCGGAGGTAACAACAACAATGGCAACCACAACAACAACAACCACAATAGAAACAACAACAATGGGAACAACAACAACACCAACACTGGCCCGAGGACTGGGAGCAATGCCATCCCCGTCACCCCGAAGGACAAGTCAACTGTGAACTGCTATGACTGTGGAGTTGTGGGCCACTACTCCAATGAGTGCCCCAAGAAGCTTGCCAAGATTGCCGCCAACACCGCTGCACCTGCCCAGCAACAGCGCCGCTTCGCCGGTAGAAGGAACCAGAACAACAACAACAACGGCCGTTTCTACCACATGAATGCCACTGAAGCTCAGGAAGCACCCCAGACCATGCCAAGTATGTCTTCCTGTTAATCAACATGTTCAATCTCTCTTAGGAACCTCACTTTTCTTAAAATCTCGGGACGAGATTTGTTTAAGGGGGAAGGGTTTGTAACATCTCAAAAATTTCAAAAACAAAACAAATGAATTTCCCTAGTTCCAAATTTTGGAACCAACAAAAACTTTTATTGAATTAAGTTTGAGGCATAGTGATCTTGCTTAATTCTTGTGCTTTTGCCATGATTGCTTGTTAAAGTGTTTTGAAGTGAGCTTAAACCCTAAACCTCACCCCTCTGTTCATCACTCAAGTGAAAATAAAATAAAAGGAAATTTAATTAAGAAAAAGGCATATGTGCCTATGGCTATAATTATAAATCTTTACCCTAGACCTTTCTACTTTGTTTAGAGGTTTGGAAAACCTTCACACACCTTACCTAGTACTTATCAAACCTAATTCAAGTTGTTTCCAAAGAAAATAAAAAGAAACTAAAAATGCCATAGAGGCATATGTGAGTAAAATGCAAATTTGTGAATTTGAGATCCTTGACCCTAAGACATGTTGTGGATGGTTGGATCACTCCTATATACCATTTCAGCACTCAACAACACCATTTGGGTCAAGCCAAGTCAAATTAAAACTCAAATGCAACATATGCATAGAGGCATATGTGACACATAGCCATTTCACCAAATTTTGCTCTATGACTTTAAATCTTGACCAAATGATGTGAAACCTTCTCCAAACCTAATATAACACTAAATTGACCCTAACCAATGTCCAAGTAAAGCAAGATCAACAATTTACAAGTTTAATGAATTTTGACACATCATCTCTTATTTGTTTTGGCCATTTTTGCAAATCTTTGAACAAGACCATTTGAAATGGTTTCAATGGTTTGAAAAGCTTTCTAAACTAATAATAATCACATTAGAGTCAACAAAAGTCAAATCAAATGGAGAGAAATCAAATAGTGAGAAAATCCCCAAATTTCACTCACATACACTTAGCCAAATTTGCAAATCTTCAACCAAGGCCACCATTGCTTGATCTATTGTTTGTAAAACTCTTATATATGATAAACAAACACGATTGCATCAAAGAAACCAAAATCAAATCAAAGCAAATCTCAAATTCCACATACATGTGATAATGGTCATTTGGCCATTTTATAAAATGTTCCTCACTTTACCCCTCTGGTTTAATCTTGTCTTAAACTAAACTTGGTCAACTATTGCCATGTCATCCAAGACTATGTCAAGGTGAACAACTTTCATGTTGACTGATACGTCTCCGACGTATCGATAATTTCTTATGTTCCATGCCACATTATTGATGATATCTACATGTTTTATGCACACTTATGTCATATTCGTGCATTTTCTGGAACTAACCTATTAACAAGATGCCGAAGAGCCAGCTTGTCGTTTTCTGCTGTTTTTGGTTTCAGAAATCCTAGTAACGAAATATTCTCGGAATTGGACGAAATCAACGCCCAGGGTCCTATTTTGCCACGAAGCTTCCAGAAGACCGAAGGAGAGTCGAAGTGGGGCCACGAGGCGCCGCCACACTAGGGCGGCGCGGCCTAGGTCTTGGCCGCACCAGCCTGTCGTGTGGGGCCCTCGTGTGCCCCCCCGCGTTGCCCTTCCGCCTACTTAAAGCCTCCGTCGCGAAACCCCCTGTACCGAGAGCCACGATACGGAAAACCTTACTGAGACGCCGCCGCCGCCAATCCCATCTCGGGGGATTCTGGAGATCTCCTCCGGCACCCTGCCGGAGAGGGGATTCATCTCCCGGAGGACTCTTCACCGCCATGGTCGCCTCCGGAGTGATGAGTGAGTAGTTCACCCCTGGACTATGGGTCCATAGCAGTAGCTAGATGGTTGTCTTCTCCTCATTGTGCTTCATTGTTGGATCTTGTGAGCTGCCTAACATGATCAAGATCATCTATCCGTAATACTATATGTTGTGTTTGTCGGGATCCGATGGATAGAGAATACTATGTTATGATAATTATCAAGTTATTACCTATGTGTTGTTTATGATCTTGCATGCTCTCCGTCATTAGTAGAGGCTCGGCCAAGTTTTTGCTCTTAACTCCAAGAGGGAGTATTTATGCTCGATAGTGGGTTCATGCCTCCATTGAATCTGGGACAGTGCCAGAAGGTTCTAAGGTTGTGGATGTGTTGTTGCCACTAGGGATAAAACATTGATGCTATGTCTAAGGATGTAGTTATTGATTACATTACGCACCATACTTAATGCAATTATCTGTTGTTTTGCAACTTAATACTGGAAGGGGTTCGGATGATAACCTGAAGGTGGACTTTTTAGGCATAGATGCATGCTGGATGGCGGTCTATGTACTTTGTCGTAATGCCCAATTAAATCTCACTATATTTATAATGACATGTATGTGCATTGTTATGCTCTCTCTATTTGTCAATTGCCCGACTGTAATTTGTTCACCCAACATGGTTTTATCTTATGGGAAAGACACCTCTAGTGAACTGTGGACCCCGGTCCATTCTTTTATACTCGAAATACAAATCTGCCGCAATACTTGTTCTTTACTCGTTTTCTCGCAAACAATCATCTTCCACACAAATACGGTTAATCCTTTGTTACAGCAAGCCGGTGAGATTGACAACCTCACTCGTTTCGTTGGGGCAAAGTACTTTGGTTGTGTTGTGCAGGTTCCACGTTGGCGCCGGAATCTCCGGTGTTGCGCCGCACTACATCCCGCCGCCATCAACCTTCAACGTGCTTCTTGGCTCCTCCTGGTTCGATAAACCTTGGTTTCTTTCTGAGGGAAAACTTGCTACTGTCTGCATCACACCTTCCTCTTGGGGTTCCCAACGGACGTGTGTCAACTGCACGCATCATTGACCACACCTGCTAATGTTGACCAGGTTGACCAGTATAGTTGTGACAAGTGGAGACTTTGAAACTATGAGAAGATCATACCAAATTTGAGAACTTGCAAATCTTCACCAAAATAAACACCACCACCACCATTCTTTCTCTTTAATTATATGAATGAAGTCCACCAAAAAGAATTTCAAAATTCAAACATTTTTCTCTTGCGGCCATTTCATTGAACACTTGGCAGGCATGATTTCCTTATGCACATACATGCTATTATCCTCTGGTTCTTAGCCTAAACTCCTTTCCAATTGTGATCATCAACCTCCTTGTACCTCCTCTACATCATCCTATGCACTGCAGCCCTGCTAAAATTGGTGCAATGATCAATAACTTCATCATGCCGAGACAAGGACACCACCATGCCATTCATCCTCTCCATCTCCCTCTGAGCCCTTTCTCCTTGTCAACTAGCTCGCCTACACTCTCCTACTCACGCTAGTACACTTCCCAGCTAAAGGCTCGCACGACATTGGCCACCAGACGCCGCCCGGACGCGCCGTAAACGTGCCGGGCACGCGGTGAGCGTGCTCCGGAGCGCGCCGCAGCATCTCGCGACCCGTCGCCCTCGTCCTCCTCCCCGCATCCCTACGCCCGCGTCGAGCACCACCTCCCTCGCCTCTACCCCGTAGACAAGCTCCCTAGCCCGCGAAGAACCCTCTCCCTCGCCATGATCAAAACCTTCCGCCACGGTACTGCGAGGACGCCACCATCGCTAGCACGCCACAGACCATCTTTTGACGTGCCATCACGCGCGCTAGCTCCGCCTAGCCGTCGCCTACCCGACGCGCATCATAGCTTGCCCCTTCACGCCTCCGACCGCCAGCGCCATGGCCGCCCCTTCGCAGCACCCACGGCACCCTCGCCCTCCTATAAAAGGAGCACCCCCTCGACCCCATCTCTCACACCATATTGCTCCCCTCTCACCACTGAGTCTCCCTGCACCACTATCTCCTCCAATTAACGCCGGAGCCGCCGCAATTTGACGCTCAGAGCCGCCGGAGTCCGCAGATCATCGCCATCGATCCGCGCCACCCCACGCCTCGCCGACGGTACCAGGAGCTTCCTCGTCCTCGACAACGACGCCCAGCACCCAGCAGAACACCGCGGGAACCTTGGTACACCCTCCGACCCCCTAGGCACGCCGCGAGCTCGTCGGAATCCCGCCGGAGACGACGACCTCTGTGAGCCGTTGATCTCCCCTCTAATCTAACGGATCACAGCGCCCATACCGTTTCGCCCCTTTAAGGGTCACTGACGGGTGGAGCCCGCAACGTCAGGCGGCCCGCGTGTGCTAGTCACACTGCTGGGCCGGCCCAGTCCGTTTAGTCTGTTTAGCCCGTTTCATTTTCCTGCGCGGCCCAAGGAATTCAAATTCGATTTAATTATTTCAGCTCAATTCAAATACTGGTTCCCCCCTTCAATTTTGAATAAGTTTCAAACTACTGCATCAAATTTAGCAAATTTTATATATTCGGAAAGCCCATGAAATTATCTATCCAATGCCACTGGTCCCATCTCCATTTTCAAAGTAGAATTAATATGATAAAAATAACAAGACATGGGCTTTTGCAAATTGAAACTTTATTTAAAATTTAACCATAATTGTTTTTGAATTGATTCCAACTCTAATAAATCACAATTGTTGTCCTCTAATTGAGTATGCAATAATATAGACAGGTTGTTTGTATTATCATGGACTAGATCAAAATATTGGCTATGTAGTCAATACTAGTCCATTTAAACTATAGCAAATTTTAGGAATTTAAATCTATGAGGTGTAGCTGATGTCTACGGGAGCTTCTATTCTTGTAGACAGCGTTGGGCCTCCAAGAGCAGAGGTTTGTAGAACAGCAGCAAGTTTCCCTTAAGTGGATCACCCAAGGTTTATCGATCTCAGGGAGGAAGAGGTCAAAGATATCCCTCTCATGCAACCCTGCAACCACAAAGCAAGAAGTCTCTTGTGTCCCCAACACACCTAATAGGTGCACTAGTTCGGAGAAGAGATAGTGAAATACAGGTGGTATGAATAAGTAGTAGCAACGGCACCAGAAAAGTGCTTTGCCCAGGACAATAAACAAGCAAGTAGTAATGCAGCGAGTAGTAACGCAAGTAAAACAAGAAACAAGCAGCGATAGCGGTATTTAGGAACAAGGCCTAGGGATTAGACTTTCACTAGTGGACACTCTCAACATTGATCACATAACAGAATAGATAAATGCATACTCTACACTTTTGTTGGATGATGAACACATTGCGTATGATTACACGAACCCTCAATGCCGGAGTTAACAAGCTCCACAATAATGCTCATATTTTAGTAACCTTTAGTGTAAGATAGATCAAAAGACTAAACCAAGTACTAGCATAGCATGCACATTGTCACCTTCATGCATATGTAGGAGGAATAGATCACATCAATATTATCATAGCAATAGTTAACTTCGCAATCTACAAGAGATCATGATCATAGCATAAACCAAGTACTAACACGGTGCACACACTGTCACCTTTACACACGTGCAGGAGGAATAGAACTACTTTAATAACTTTGCTAGAGTAGCACATAGATAAATTGTGATACAAAACACATTGCAATCATAAAGAGATATAAATAAGCACTTCACTACGCTATTCATAACAGTGAGTAAGTATTCTGTGAAATATAGCCTAAGAGACCCACACGGTGCACACACTCGTCACCTTTACACACGTGGGACAAGGAGTCTCCGGAGATCACATAAGTAAAACTCTCTCGACTAGCATAGTGACATCTAGATTACAAGCATCATCATATGAATCTCAATCATGTAAGGCAGCTCATGAGATTATTGTATTGAAGTACATAGGAGAGAGATGAACCACATAGCTACCGGTACAGCCCCGAGCCTCGATGGAGAACTACTCCCTCCTCATGGGAGCAGCAGCGGTGATGAAGATGGCGGTGGAGATGGCAGCGGTGTCGATGGAGAAGCCTTCCGGGGCACTTCCCCGCTCCGGCAGGGTGCCGGAACAGAGACTCCTGTCCCCCAGATCTTGGCTTCGCGATGGCGGCGGCTCTGGAAGGTTTTCCGTATCGTGGTTTTTCGCATCAGGGTTTTCGCGACGGAGGCTTTATATAGGCGAAGAGGTGGCGCAGGAGGGTCGAAGGGGTGGCCACACCATACGGCGGCGCGGCCAGGGCCTGGGCCGCGCCGGCCTATGGTCTGGGGGCCCAGTGCCCCCCCCCGGCCCTTCCCGGGTGTTCTGGATGCTTCCGGTGAAAATAGGAACCCGGGTCTTCGTTTCGTCCAATTCCGAGAATATTTCGTTACTAGGATTTCTGAAACCAAAAACAGCAGAAAACGAGAACTAGCACTTCGGCATCTTGTTAATAGGTTAGTTCCATAAAATGCACGAATATGACATAAAGTGTGCATAAAACATGTAGGTATCATCAATAATATGGCATAGAACATAAGAAATTATCGATACGTCGGAGACGTATCAAGCATCCCCAAGCTTAGTTCTGCTCGTCCCGAGCAGGTAAAACGATAACAAAGATAATTTTTGAAGTGATATGCCATCATAACCTTGATCATACTATTTGTAAACATATGTAGTGGATGCAGCGATCAAAACAATGGTAATGACATGAGTAAACAAGTGAATCATAAAGCAAAGACTTTTCATGAATAGTACTTCAAGACAAGTATTAATAAGTCTTGCATAAGAGTTAACTCATAAAGCAATAAATCAAAGTAAAGGCATTGAAGCAACACAAAGGAAGATTAAGTTTCAGCGGTTGCTTTCAACTTGTAACATGTATATCTAATGGATAATTGTCAACATAGAGTAATATAACAAGTACAATATGCAAGTATGTAGGAATCAATGCACAGTTCACACAAGTGTTTGCTTCTTGAGGTGGAGAGAGATAGGTGAACTGACTCAACATAAAAGTAAAAGAGAATGGTCCTTCAAAGAGGAAAGCATCGATTGCTATAATTGTGCTAGAGCTTTTATTTTGAAAACATGAAACAATTTTGTCAACGGTAGTAATAAAGCATATGAGTTATGAAAGTTATATCTTACAAGTTGCAAGTCTCATGCATAGTATACTAATAGTGCCCGCACCTTGTCCTAATTAGCTTGGACTACCGGATCTTTGCAATGCACATGTTTTAACCAAGTGTCACAATGGGGTACCTCCATGCCGCCCGTACAAAGGTCTAAGGAGAAAGCTCGCATTTCGGATTTCTCGCTTTTGATTATTCTCAACTTAGACATCCATACCGGGACAACATGGACAACGAGATAATGGACTCCTCTTTAATGCATAAGCATGTGGCAACAATTATTATTCTCATATGAGATTGAGGATATATGTCCAAGACTGAAACTTCCACCATGAATCATGGCTTTAGTTAGCGGCCCAAAGTTCTTCTCTAACAATATGCATGCTCCAACCATAAAGGTGGTAGATCTCTCTTACTTCGGACAAGACGGACATGCATAGCAACTCACATGATATTCAACAAAGAATAGTTGATGGCGTCCCCAGAAGCATGGTTATCGCACAACAAGCAACTTAATAAGAGATAAAGTGCATAAGTACATATTCAATACCACAATAGTTTTTAAGCTATTTGTCCCATGAGCTATATATTGCAAAGGTGAATGATGGAATTTTAAAGGTAGCACTCAAGCAATTTACTTTGGAATGGCGGATAAATACCATGTAGTAGGTAGGTATGGTGGACACAAATGGCATAGTGGTTGGCTCAAGTATTTTGGATGCATGAGAAGTATTCCCTCTCGATACAAGGTTTAGGCTAGCAAGGTTATTTGAAACAAACACAAGGATGAACGGTACAGCAAAACTCACATAAAAGACATATTGTAAACATTATAAGACTCCATACCGTCTTCTTTGTTGTTCAAAACTCAATACTAGATGTTATCTAGACTCTAGAGAAACCAAATATGCAAACCAAATTAGCAAGCTCTAAGTGTTTCTTCATTAATGGGTGCAAAGTACATGATGCAACAGCTTAAACATGAGCACAACAATTGCCAAGTATCAAATTATCCAAGACATTTTAGAATTACTACATGTAGCATTTTCCAATTCCAACCATATAACAATTTAACGAAGAAGAAACTTCGCCATGAATACTATGAGTAGAGCCTAAGGACATATTTGTCCATATGCTACAGCGGAGTGTGTCTCTCTCCCATAAAGTGAATGCTAGGATCCATTTTATTCAAACAAAACAAAAAACAAAAACAAACCGACGCTCCAAGCAAAGTGCATAAGATGTGACGGAATAAAAATATAGTTTCAGGGGAGGAACTCGATAATGTTGTCGATGAAGAAGGGGATGCCTTGGGCATCCCCAAGCTTAGACGCTTGAGTCTTCTTAAAATATGCAGGGGTGAACCACCGGGGCATCCCCAAGCTTAGAGCTTTCACTCTCCTTGATCATATTGCATCATACTCCTCTCTTGATCCTTGAAAACTTCCTCCACACCAAACTCGAAACAACTCATTAGAGGGTTAGTGCATAATAAAAATTCACATGTTCAGAGGTGACACAATCATTCTTAACACTTCTGGACATTGCATAAAGCTACTGGACATTAATGGATCAAAGAAATTCATCCAACATAGCAAAAGAGGCAATGCGAAATAAAAGACAGAATCTGTCAAAACAGAACAGTCCGTAAAGATGGATTTTATTAGGCCACCAGACTTGCTCAAACGAAAATGCTCAAATTGAATGAAAGTTGCGTACATATCTGAGGATCATGCACGTAAATTGGCTTAATTTTCTGAGCTTCCTACAGGGAGGTAGACCCAGATTCGTGACAGCAAAGAAATCTGTAACTCGCGCAGTAATCCAAATCTAGTACTTACTTTACTATCAAAGACTTTACTTGGTACAACAAAACTCAAAACTAAGATAAGGAGAGGTTGCTACAGTAGTAAACAACTTCCAAGACACAAATATAAAACAAAAATACTGGAGTAAAAACATGGGTTGTCTCCCATAAGCGCTTTTCTTTAACGCCTTTCAGCCTAGGCGCAGAAAGTGTAACTCAAGTAACATCGAGAGACGAAGCATCAACATCATAATTTGTTCTAATAATAGAATCATAAGGTAACTTCATTCTCTTTCTAGGGAAGTGTTCCATACCTTTCTTGAGAGGAAATTGATATTTAATATTACCTTCCTTCATATCAATAGTAGCACCAACGGTTCGAAGAAAAGGTCTTCCCAATATAATGGGGCAAGATGCATTGCATTCAATATCCAAGACAACAAAATCAATGGGGACAAGGTGATTGTTAACCATAATATGAACATTATCAACTCTCCCCAAAGGTTTCTTTTTAGCATTATCAGCGAGGTTAACATCCAGATAACAATTTTTCAATGGTGGCAAGTCAAGCATATCATAGACTTTTTTAGGCATAACAGAAATACTTGCACCAAGATCACATAAAGCATTACAATCAAAATCTTTGACCCTCATTTTAATGATGGGCTCCCAACCATCCTCTAACTTTCTAGGAATAGAAGTTTCAAGTTTTAGTTTCTCTTCTCTAGCTTTTATGAGAGCATTTGTAATATGTTTTGTGAAAGCCAAGTTTACAGCGCTAGCATTGGGACTCTTAGCAAGTTTTTGTAAGAACTTTATAACTTCAGAGATGTGGCAATCATCAAAATCTAAATCATTACAATCTAAAGCAATGGGATTATCATCCCCAAGGTTGGAAAAAATTTCAGCAGTTTTATCACAAGCAGTTTCAGCAGTTTTAGCAGTTTCGAGTAATTTTGCGCGCTTTGCACTAGGAGTAGAAACATTGCCAACACCAATTATTTTACCATTGATAGTAGGAGGTGCAGCAACATATGAATCATTAGCATTGCTAGTGGTGGTAATAGTCCAAACTTTAGCTACATTTTCCTTTTTAGCTAGTTTTTCATTTTCTTCTATATCCCACCTAGCACGCAGTTCAGCCATTAATCTTATATTCTCATTAATTCTAACTTGGATGGCATTTGCTGTAGTAACAATTTTATTTTAAATATCCCTATTAGGCATAACTTTCGATTTCAAAAGATCAACATCAGAGGCAAGACTATCAACTCTAGAAACAAGAATATCAATTTTATTGAGCTTTTCCTCAACAGATTTGTTAAAAACAGTTTGTGTACTAATAAATTCTTTAAGCATGGCCTCAAGTCCAGGGGGTGTATTCCTATTATTGTTGTAAGAATTCCCATAAGAATTAGCATAACCGTTACCATTATTATAAGGATATGGCCTATAGTTATTACTAGAATTGTTCAGATAAGCATTGTTGTTGAAATTATTATTTTTAATGAAGTTTACATCAACATGTTCTTCTTGAGCAACCAATGAAGCTAATGGAACATTATTAGGATCAACATTAGTCCTATCATTCGCAAGCATAGACATAATAGCATCAACCTTATCATTCAAGGAAGAGGATTCTTCAACGAATTTACCTTCTTACCTTGTGGAGCTCTTTCCGTGTGCCATTCAGAGTAATTAACCATCATATTATCAAGAAGCTTTGTTGCTTCACCAAGAGTGATGGACATAAAGGTACCTCCAGCAGCTGAATCCAATAAATTCCGCGAAGAAAAATTTAGTCCTGCATAGAAGGTTTGGATGATCATCCAAGTAGTCAGTCCATGGGTTGGGCAATTTTTAACCAGAGATTTCATTCTTTCCCAAGCTTGAGCAACATGTTCATTATCTAATTGTTTAAAATTCATTATGCTACTCCTCAAAGATGTAATTTTAGCAGGGGGATAATATCTACCAATAAAAGCATCCTTGCATTTAGTCCAGGAATCAATACTATTCTTAGGCGAGAGATAGCAACCAATCTTTAGCTCTTCCTCTTAATGAGAAAGGAAACAATTTTAATTTTATAATGTCACCATCTACATCTTTATATTTTTGAATTTCACATAGTTCAACAAAATTATTGAGATGGGCAGCAGCATCATCAGAACTAACACCAGAAAATTGCTCTCTCATGACAAGATTAAGTAAAGCAAGTTTAATTTCAAAGAATTCTGCTGTAGTAGCAGGTGGAGCAATAGGTGTGCATAGGAAATCATTATTATTTGTGCTAGTGAAGTCACACAACTTAGTATTTTCAGGGTTGGCCATTTTAGCAATAGTAAATAAAGCAAACTAGATAAAGTAAATGCAAGTAAACTAATTTTTTTTGTGTTTTTGATATAGCAAACAAGACAATAAATAAAGTAAAGCTAGCAACTAATTTTTTTGTGTTTTGATATAATGCAGCAAACAAAGTAGTAAATAAAATAAAGCAAGACAAAAACAAAGTAAAGAGATTGAGAAGTGGAGACTCCCCTTGCAGCGTGTCTTGATCTCCCTGGCAACGGCGCCAGAAAAGTGCTTGATGTCTACGGGAGCTTCTATTCTTGTAGACAGTGTTGGGCCTCCAAGAGCAGAGGTTTGTAGAACAACAGCAAGTTTCCCTTAAGTGGATCACCCAAGGTTTATCGATCTCAGGGAGGAAGAGGTCAAAGATATCCCTCTCATGCAACCCTGCAACCACAAAGCAAGAAGTCTCTTGTGTCCCCAACACACCTAATAGGTGCACTAGTTCGGCGAAGAGATAGTGAAATACATGTGGTATGAATAAGTAGTAGCAACGGCACCGAGAAAAGTGCTTTGCCCGGGACGAGTAAACAAGCAGTAGTAATGCAGCAGTAGTAACGCGATAAAAACAAGTAAACAAGCAGCGATAGCAGTATTTAGGAACAAGGCCTAGGGATTAGACTTTCACTAGTGGACACTCTCAACATTGATCACATAACAGAATAGATAAATGCATACTCTACACTTTTGTTGGATGATGAACACATTGCGTAGGATTACACGAACCCTCAATGCCGGAGTTAACAAGCTCCACAATAATGCTCATATTTTAGTAACCTTTAGTGTAAGATAGATCAAAAGACTAAACCAAGTACTAGCATAGCATGCACACTGTCACCTTCATGCATATGTAGGAGGAATAGATCACATCAATATTATCATAGCAATAGTTAACTTCGCAATCTACAAGAGATCATGATCATAGCATAAACCAAGTACTAACACGGTGCACACACTGTCACCTTTACACACGTGCAGGAGGAATAGAACTACTTTAATAACTTTTCTAGAGTAGCACATAGATAAATTGTGATACAAAACACATAGCAATCATAAAGAGATATAAATAAGCACTTCACTACGCCATTCATAACAGTGAGTAAGTATTCTGTGAAATATAGCCTAAGAGACCCACACGGTGCACACACTGTCACCTTTACACACGTGGGACAAGGAGTCTCCGGAGATCACATAAGTAAAACTCTCTCGACTAGCATAGTGACATCTAGATTACAAGCATAATCATATGAATCTCAATCATGTAAGGCAGCTCATGAGATTATTGTATTGAAGTACATAGGAGAGAGATGAACCACATAGCTACCGGTACAGCCCCGAGCCTCGATGGAGAACTACTCCCTCCTCATGGGAGCAGCAGCGGTGATGAAGATGGCGGTGGAGATGGCAGCGGTGTCGATGGAGAAGCCTTCCGGGGGCACTTCCCCGCTCCGGCGGCGTGCCGGAACAGAGACTCCTGTCCCCCAGATCTTGGCTTCGCGATGGCGGCGGCTCTGGAAGGTTTTCCGTATCGTGGTTTTTCGCATCAGGGTTTTCGCGACGGAGGCTTTATATAGGCGAAGAGGCGGCGCAGGAGGGTCGAAGGGGTGGCCACACCATACGGCGGCGCGGCCAGGGCCCGGGCCGCGCCGGCCTATGGTCCGGAGGCCCGAGTGCCCCCTCTCGGTCCTTCCCGGGTGTTCCGGATGCTTCCGGTGAAAATAGGAACCTGGGTCTTCGTTTCGTCCAATTCCGAGAATATTTCGTTACTAGGATTTCTGAAACCAAAAACAGCAGAAAACAGGAACTGGCACTTCGGCATCTTGTTAATAGGTTAGTTTCGAGAAAATGCACGAATATGACATAAAGTGTGCATAAAACATGTAGGTATCATCAATAATATGGCATAGAACATAAGAAATTATCGATACGTCGGAGACGTATCAGTAGCACCTCATTTAAATCATTTTCTCAAGTATTATGAAGTAATATGATGCCCTATACTGCATAGGCTCATACTTCCTCACTTGTAGAATTTAAATCAAAATAGTATTTAATTTGAAGTGGTTATTTAAATCACATGAGATGATGAAATCTCATTTAAATCATTTTTCTCAAATGATAAGTGTGAAGTGTTGACCTTGGTCAACATGTGATCATCCCTGGTTATTTGAGAAGATTAAATCTTAAGAAGATTCAATGAGAGGAAATTATTTCTCCCAAACCAAAGAGAAACCCTAATTCCAATTGTTAAATGAGAGGAAATTATTTTCCTATCATTAAATAAGGAAACCCTAGAATAATTTTTGGATAAATGTTAGGTAGTGATGCTAGATCAATTGTGTGAGCCATTAAGGCTAAATAAGATTACTTAAGTGTTGTTTGGTGATTGTATCCTCGTATTCGTTTATAGACGCTAGTACCGGAGACTATCAAGAAGAAGAGGTCTTCTACCAAGAGGAAGAACAAGAGAACTTTGATCATATCACCAATCAAGGCAAGCTAGACTAATGCAAGCTATTTTTGTTTGCAAGCTAATATTCTTGCCAAGTGCAAAGCTCTACAAGAGCAAGGCACCATTACTTTTATTTTATGCTTAATGCTCCTATCCCAAGTTTTTACTTTTCAAGCTTTACTAAATTTTGGTTTATCAAAGTACTTTTTGATTCATGATTCACTTAGTTTAGTTATGGAGTAGTGCAAGAGTATCAAACTTAGCCTAGAGCAATCGAAGTTGCTTAGCACCCCTTATGCCTAGTTGCTAGTGCTAAACTAAAATTGACTACTATAGATGGGAACTTGTGAAAACCAATGACTTTGAAAAACCTTGGAATGATGAGTCATTCTATTGAAAGATTTTGAAGGTGAATATGACTTGTGAATGACTTGGTGAATTTTATCAAAACTGATGGTCGGGTTCGGATGAGATACCATTCCAATTTTACAAGTACCCCCACAATACCTGAATCTGGGTAAGGCTTAGCTGGAAATTTATGTGTCTTAGTATGGGTTCCCTCTAAAACAAGCGTCATCGGGGTTATGCCGGAGGCTGCCTCTACAACAAAAGGAATGATGTGAAATGACGTGAAATGAGGTGAATGTCCGGCCCAAGCCCTGTGCGGTTCCCGAGCTGACCGTCTGTCTTCACCGGGAGGCCAAGCTCATGGGGAGAGGTGCCTATACTAGGGTATGTAAATGAAAGGTTAGGATTGGTAGTTCGCGTACTGCGTACGATAAATCAGGGCCAGTTACCCCTGACGAACTATTGCAATTGTTGTGGCACAAGTGTACAACCTCTGCAGAGTTAAACCTATTCGAATAGACGCGTCCGCGGTCATGGACAGTTGGAAAGGCCATACTGTTCCGTCATCATAACTTTTCTAAAAATATGAATGGTGACTTGTGATTTGAATTGAAAGGTGACTTTGACTTTGAACCACAACTGAGTTGTGGGAATGACACTAAGGTTCCCACTTGAGTTAAGTTTGGCAAATGAGGAGTTTTTGATTACAAATGCTTATGAATTAAAACTGGCTTTATGCAAATAAACTTAGAGCTTAGAACCCCTTTTACTATGGTTGATAGTATTTACCTTAGTACTAGTTTGCGAGTACTTTAAAGTACTCATGGCTGTGTCCCTGGCTATTCAAATGGCCAGACTATGAAGAGGAGTACCAGAACCCGGAAGAAGGACAGCAGGACGTCTACGACAACTAGGATCACTCCTGACGTCAACAGTTGCCTGTGGAATAAATGGACTACTACTACGCTATTTCGCTTCCGCTATGTGTTATGTAATTGATCAATAGAACTTCTATTATTGTAATAAGACTGGATCATGTGATCCTTTATTTGTAAGACGATTATGTGTTGTAATGAATGATGTGTTGTGATATCAATCTATTATGTCTCGCAAAAACAATATTCCTGGGATTGCGAGGAATGGCATAATAGGCATCTGGACTTAAAAATCCGGGTGTTGACACTATTGCTATGATGGTATGACGTGATCTATGCCTCCTTTCGTAGCGTGAAGGTGACAGTGTGCATGCTATGTTAGTACTTGGTTTGGTTATGTTGATCTGTTATGCACTCTAAGGTTATTTAAATATGAACATTGAATATTATGGAGCTTGTTAACTCCGGCATTGAGGGTTCGTGTAATCCTACACAGTTAGTGGTGTTCATCATCCAACAAGAGAGTTTAGAGTCTAGCATCTATCTATTTATTCTGTTATGTGATCAATGTTGAGAGTGTCCACTAGTGAAAGTATGATCCCTAGGCCTTGTTCCTAAATACTGCTACCGCTGCTTGTTTACTGTTTTACTGCATCCGTACTTCCTGCAATATTACCACCATCAACCACACGCCGGCAAGCACTTTTACGGCGCCGTTACTACTGCTCATATATATTCATACCACCTGTATTTCACTATCTCTTCGCCGAACTAGTGCACCTATTAGGTGTGTTGGGGACACAAGAGACTTCTTGCTTTGTGGTTGCAGGGTTGCATGAGAGGGATATCTTTGACCTCTTCCTCCCTGAGTTCGATAAACCTTGGGTGATCCACTTAAGGGAAACTTGCTGCTGTTCTACAAACCTCTGCTCTTGGAGGCCCAACACTGTCTACAAGAATAGAAGCACCCGTAGACATCAATGGATAAGTGAGAGGTATTAATGGCAAAAGCAATGCCATGGGTATTTGATCATAGATTCAAATACCATTTAATTTGGTTTGGTGTCTATGGCCTTGTTTTTGATATTTAGATTAAACAATTAGGATAACTTGAAATATTTGAAAAAGAGGAGAGGGTTTTAGAAGAGTAGAATGATCCATTAAGGAATTAGAAATTATGGATCATCCCATTTTATGATTTTAAGAAACCAAAATTACAAACAAAAGCTTTCACAAGATTTTTTTGAAAGTCCCATAAAGTACCTTGTGCCAAAATAAAACAATGTCTTTTGCAAACTCTTTTGTGATACCATGATCAAAGGTGATCATAGAGGTGTTATTCTATGAGGTAACTCAAGACAATTGCAACAAGCACAACAAGACAATTCATCTACTAACAGATCAAAGCAATTCATTAAAACAAACAGATCAAGACAATTCATCTAATTAGTTTATAGAAAAAGTTTTTGTTCCCCCTAATTTTTGCACTAAGGACAACTAAACAGGGTTGCAAAAGTTGGGGTGTTACAAAGCCCATGACACCTTATACTCTATTCATCCCGGAGGTACCAAGATGTATCAAGACCTGAAGGAACAATTCTGGTGGCATGGAATGAAGAGGGAGATTGGAAGCTACATCGCCAAGTGTGATATCTGTCAACGAGTCAAGGCGGAACATCAACGACCCGCAGGACTGCTGCAACCACTACAGATTCCGGAATGGAAGTGGGACTCTGTAGGAATGGACTTTATCACCGGTTTGCCCAAATCCCGCAAAGGAAATGATTCGATATGGGTAGTTGTCGATAGATTGACCAAGGTAGCCCATTTCATCGCGGTCAAGACCACCTATCAGGGCCCAAAGTTAGCTGAGTTGTACATTTCCAGAATCGTCGCCCTGCACGGAACCCCGAAGTCGATAGTGTCAGATAGAGGATCACAATTCACCTCAAGATTCTGGCAGAAAGTGCATGAAGGACTGGGAACCCGGCTGAATTTCAGCACCGCCTATCACCCTCAGACCGATGGACAGACGGAAAGAGTCAACCAGATACTGGAAGACATGCTGAGAGCATGTGTACTAGAATATGGATCCAAGTGGGAAGACTGCTTGCCTTACGCAGAATTCTCTTACAACAACAGCTACCAAGCCAGCTTACAGATGGCCCCCTTTGAAGCTCTGTACGGAAGGAAGTGCCGTACCCCTCTGAATTGGTCGGAAGTCGGAGGGAGCCAAGTCTTTGCACCTGATGTTCTTCGTGAAGCTGAAGAGAAGGTGCACAAGATCCGCGAATATCTCAAGACGGCGCAATCCAGACAGAAGAGTTACGCCGACAAGAGACGCCGAGAGATGACCTTCGAGATCGGAGATTTTGTCTATCTCAAAGTATCCCCCCCTGAAAGGAATGCAGAGATTTCAGCTGAAAGGAAAGCTTGCACCCCGATATGTCGGACCCTTCAAAGTTCGGAGTCACCGAGGCGAAGTATCCTATCAACTGGAGCTACCTGAAGAAATGTCGGATGTGCATGACGTGTTTCAAATCTCACTCCTCCGGAAATGCCTTGAAGTCCCCGAGAAGACCGAAGTGTTCAAGAACATTGATCACCGATTGGTGGACATCAACCAAGACTTGACGTACCGCGAAGTGCCGATTCGCATCTTGGAGGAAGCTTACAGAACCACCCGCACCCGAAGCATCAAGTTTCTGAAGATACAGTGGAGCAACCATACCGAAGACGAAGCCACTTGGGAGCGAGAGGAAGACATGAAGAAAGAATACCCAGATCTCTTTAGTACCTAATTTTTCTTTGAGATCTCGGGACGAGATCTTTTGTAAGGGGGAAGGGTTTGTAACATTCCAAATTTCAATAAAAGATAGAAGAAGAATTCCAGAGATCCAAAATTCAGAACTAACAAAAACTTTTAAATTGCATATAGTGCCCTGCATAGGACTTGTGCATTTTGAGTGATATGCCATGATGATTGTTTTGTTGTATATATGATAAACCCTAAAACCCTAAAGTGATCAAGTGAAGATCACAAACCAAATAAATCAAAAAGAGAAAGAAATCAAATAAGAATAAAACCCTAAAAACCCTAACATATGGCATATGCCATTTCTGCAAACTTTGACCCTAGACCCATCTGACCTTCACCATTACTTAGAATATGTTACTAAATAGTTATTACAACTTTGGGAATCAAAGAAATACCATTTAAACCAAATCCAAACTCAAATTAGGGTTACATAGAATAATGGTCATTTTTGACATTTACAATCTGGTCACCACTTTGAGCCCCTAGATTTCAAGATTTCTAAACTAAACAAATCCCATTCTTTGCATGTCATCCAAGTACACAACAAGGTGAACAACTTATGTAAGGATCATCACACCAAAATCATCTTGGATCAAAAGTTAGGAGCAAGCAAAGAGGAGACTTTGAAACTATTGCAAGATCACCACTTTTCAAAATTTGATCAAACCAAGCCATGTCTTTATCATCACTTGACCCAGCCATGACCCCTGGACCCCAACTCACCTAGCCCATGCATGGAAACCTCCTGGACACGGCCAAACATGGCGTGGCCATGGCCATGGCGGCCACGTTCCCCATCGACACCCACCCCTCTCTCCCTACCTCTCCAGCCCGAGCCACCATGCCAAATGGCTATCCCTGGATCTCCTGAGATCGCCCGTACCGGCCGTTGGGCGAGAGGACGCCGACACGACCCGGACGGAGCGCGCCCACGACGCTCCAGGTACGCCGCCAATGGCATAGCGACGTCACCAGCGCACGGACGCGCACGACCCGGGCACGCGTCGCTCGCCGTACTCCGCCGTACCCCGACCACCACCGCTCGCCCTGGTACCCGTTGCGCCACGCGGAGCCTGCCGGACAAGCTGGCATCACCCCCTAGCGCCTACGGTCGCCGGAGAGGACACGACCGCCCGCCACGGCCGCGGCAGTACACGCGCTCGCCCGACCATCGTACGCCCCGCCTTGCCGCGCCGTTGACGCTCCAAGGACCGCGGTGACGTCGTGAACACCACGGCGCCAACGCCTAGCCCTCTAGCTCACCGGAGACGCCGCGCCCACGTCGACCCTCACCCTGCCCCGCAGCACCCTCTCCCTCCTATAAATAGAGGACTCCCCCGAGCAATCCAAGCACACCACCATGCTCTCCTCTCACCCCTGCTTCTCCTCGCACCGCTAGCCACCCCAATCGACACCGGAGCCACCCCAATCGGACGATCGGAGCCGCGGAAGCCCTGGAGAAATCGCCGTTGATCCAGGCCGCCCCGAGCTCCGCCACTGCTACAGGCTGCTTCACCGTCGTCTACACCTTCATCACGCATACTGCCAACCCTAGCTGGAGCCACGGTGAGCTCTCCGACCCCCTACCGCCGCCGCGCCAGTAGCTCGATCTCGCCGGAGATGACGATGGCCCTGCGCCGTCCGATCCCGTTCTAATCCAACGCACCGCAGTAACTCATACCGTTTCGGGTTTTTAACTCGCTGACGGGTGGCCCCCATGCTGTCAGCAAGCCCACGCGCACTGGATGCGTTACTGGGCCGATTTGCTGTAATTCAAACCAGTTCGGCCCAAACTAGTTCCCGCCAGCCCATTTAATTCAAACTTCGTTTAATAAATCCATTTAAATTCAATACTGGCCCTGACTTTGAAATTCAATAGAATCTGTTTGGCTTAGCCAAATTTAACAAATTTTATATTGTTGGAAAGCCACTGAAAAGATCTACAACTTGCCACTGGTCCCACTGTGAGATCTGTTGTAGAAATAATGTGACAAAAAGATTAATTCAGGCACTTTTGCACATTCAAATAAATATTAAAAATCAACCAAAGATGATATTTAGTTAATTCCAACTCTAATAGCTCACATTTCACTTACACTAATTGTTTCTGAAATAAAATGGTGTGGTCCCTTTTAATGATCATGCCCTAGTTTAAATAATGGACAATATGGCTAGTTTACTTAAGTGATATTGTCCAAAACTATTATGGAAATCATATGAAGTATTTTACTTCATTTAAATCTTGTCCCAAGTACTTTCATATGAAGTTTAGACCTTGGTCACTTTGCTCTCATATGAAATACTTGGTGATATTAAATCATAATTAGCATTGTGAAATAGTATGAGGTATTTTACCTCATTTAAAGCATTTTCTCAAATGATGACAATGAATGGTTGACTTAGGTCAATATGATTCATGTATGATTATTTGAGAAGCTAAATCTTAAGAAGATTCAATGAGAGGAAATTACTTTCCTCAAGAACTAAATGGAAACTATCATTTACATATGAAATGAGAGGAAATTATTTTTCTTAAATAAAGAAACCAATGCACCTAATGGTATTAAGTGTGTGCTTAGCATAGTTTGTGTGAAGTGATGATGTGCTTAGTATAGCTCTTGAGCTTGTTGAGTGATTATACCTCGTATTCAAATTTAGACGCTAGCATCGGAGAATACCAGGAAGAGGAAGGATTCTACCAAGAGGAGGAAGAGGAGAACCTTGAGAACTACCAAGGAAAGCTAATATTCTTGCAAAGTGTAAAGCCCCTTTGGGGCAAGGCACCATGATTCTTATCTTTCTTACCACAAGCCTATCCCAAGTTTTTACCTTACAAGTTTTACTTGTTTATTTAAAAGAGTTACTCTAATAAGTTAAATTGGTCTAAGTGAAGAAAATTACTAGAGTAGCTAAGTTAGTATCAAGCTAGCCAAGCAAAATAGCACCCCTCATGATTAGTGCTAGTGCTAAATACTAAAACTTGACTACTCTAGATGGGAACATGTGACTTGAATTGAATTTGAAACTTTAGAATGATGAATCATTCCATTGAATGAATTTTGAAGATGAATATGATCAAGAGAAGATAGTGATTTTTGATATAAAAATGATAATGGTTTGGATGCGATACCTTTCCAATTTTTGAGTACCCCCACAATACCTGATTATGGGTAGGGCTTAACTGGAAATTTATACATCTTAGTATGGGTTCCCTCTGAACACACATCATAGGGGTTATGCCGAGGCTGCCTCCGTTGTGAGAAATGATGTGAATTGAGGTGAATTTTATGGCCAAGCCCTGTGCAGTTCCCAGGTTGACAGTTGGTTTTCACTGGGAGGCCAAGCTCATGGGGAGAGGTGCTCATACTAGGGTTTGTAAGTGAAAGGTTATGGTTGATGATCCGCGTACTGTGTTAAGATGATTCGGGGTTATCCCGACGGATGAAATCAAATGTTGTGGCACAAGTGTGCAACCTCTGTAGAGTGTAAATCTATTCGAATAGCCGTGTCCATGGTTACGGACGGTTGGAAAGGCCATACAGTTTCCGGTGTCAGATTCTTAAAAATATTGGTGAAATGAATGGTGAATTGGTGACTTGTTTGAATTACAACAAATGTTGTGGGAATGACACTAATGTTCCCACTTGAGTTAGTTAGCACATGAATAAGTCTTTCTCAAATACTTGTGAACTAAAATGGGCTTTATGCAAATTAAACTAGAGCTTAGCACCCCCTTCCTAAAATTGTTAGCACTTACATTAGTATTAGTTTGCGAGTACCTAAAGTACTCACGGCTTTGTCCCTGGCTATTCAAATGGCCAGAGTATGAAGATGAGCAGAACTACCAAGGAGATGACCAGCAGGACGCCTACGACAACTAGGAGTTTTCTGACGTCAAGCGTTGGCCTGTGGACTAGAGAGTCCCTTTATCTTTACGCTTCCGCTATGAACTTGTGTTTGTTCGTTGATCAATAGATCAACTATTTGTGTAATATGGATCATGTGATTCAAGTTGTAAGACAATATGGTTTGTAATAAATGATGACTATGATATTCGACTATTATGCCTCGCAACAACACTATTCCTGGGATTGCGATGAATGACATAATAGGCATCTGGACTTAAAAATCCGGGTGTTGACAATTGTTGTGTCACAGCGTGCTCTTAATATACAGCAGAGTGCATCTACTCAACGCTGTGATTTGTTCCAAACAAAGGCACTAGTTGGTCCCAATAAAGCTTGCAAGGTCATTATTGATGGCGGGAGTTGTCGCAATCTAGAAAGCAAGGAGTTATGTGCCAAGCTGAAGTTGAAGTATCTACCGCACCCGCATCCATACTATATTCAGTGGTTGAGAGACAATGGTGAGATGAAGGTAAACCACATGGTGCATGTTGATTTTGAGATAGGACCGTATAAGGATTCTGAAAGTTCAGAGATGGTAAACCTAGAGGGGTGAATAGGTTTCTACAAATTTTAATTCTTTCTTTGCAATATTAGGCTTTGCGGAATATAGAGATGAGCCTAATGCAAACTAGGTGAGGCACCCTATATGATAATACAAGAACTCAAGCACGAAGGCTCTCACAGGCAATTATATCACAAGTAAAGAGTTCGGTTAGAGATAACCGATAGCACGCGGAGACGAGGGTTTATTCCCGTGTTCCCTTCCTTTGCAAGAAGGTACGTCATGTTTGGAGGGGTGGAGGTCCCACGAAGGATTCCCCAACGCCACGAAAGCTCACCCTATTCTCCGGAGCCTATCCCACAAAGGAATAGCTCACTCACTTGTGGTAGACTTTGAGGTAGCCTCCAAACCTTCTGAAAGTTCAGAGATGGTAACCCTAGAGGGGGGGTGAATAGGTTTCTACAGATTTTAATTCTTTATTTGCAATATTAGGCTTTGCGGAATATAAAGGTGAGCCTAATGCAAACTAGGTGAAACAGCCTATATGAGGATACAACTAACTCGAGCACGAAGGCTCTCACAGGCAGTTAAATCACAAGTAAAGAGTTCGGTTAGAAATAACCGATAGCACGCGGAGACGAGGGTTTATTCCTGTGTTCCCTTCCTTTGCAAGAAGGTACGTCACGTTTGGAGGAGTGGAGGTCCCACGAAGGATTCCTCGCGCCACAAAGGCTCACCCTATTCTCCGGAGCCTATCCCACGAAGGAATAGCTCACTCACTTGTGGTAGACTTTGAGGTAGCCTCCAAACCTTCATAATCTTGTCAGGAGCAAATCCACAGCCCGGATGCTTCCGGACCACTCTTGCCCACCTAGGGTTTCCAAGGAACCCTAGAGAGCAAGCTTCTTGATGAATACAAGGGGGGATGAGATTTGGCTTGGTAGAACTGTAGATCGGGTCCTCCTCTATCGATTCCCCGGAGGGATTTGAGTTTGGATGGAGGAGGAGGGAGATCTGAGGCTTTTGGTGTTTCTACAATGGAGTATGAGAGAGAGAGAGCTCAAGAACAGCTTGTAGTGTAGTGCCTACCCCTTCAGAGGTAGGAGAAGGGGTATATATAGTGTCACTTCAAATATGGCCGTTGGCATCTTGCCAACTCAGCTTTCTCCCGAGATTCCCGGTTAACCGGACCACAGACCGGAGCGTCCGGCGCAGGGCCCGATCAGACCGGGCTAGGGACCGGACCCGCCGGTCCAAACCGGGCTGCAGACCGGACCACGACCGGAGTGTTGAAATGCCGCGCAGTACTCCCTCCGGTTGCAATCAGCGCAAAGCTCGGTCAGCGCCGGAGCGCCCGGTCAGGCACCCGGTCGGATCGGGCCAGGGACCGGACCCGCCGGTCCAAACCGGGCGGCAGACCGGACCCAGACCGGGGGCAACTCCGTGTCTTCCAGTACGTCTCCCGGAAGGCATCAGAGCCAGGGCCGGTTTGCGCCGGGGCGCCCGGCCGTGCGGCCGGTGGACCAGGCGGCAGACAGGAACCGGCCGGCGCATGGGCCGGTCCAACCGGGCCTCTGACCGGCTGGATGTTGTAGACCCCTTATTTGATTGTTGTCGAAGTGGGGGGTCTCCTTTAGCCTTCTTGTACCTTTGATACACCATTTATGCCGCTTTGGCTAATACCTGAGATTATCCTTTTAAACATGTATTAGGCCAAATACTCTAGCACGGTGTCATTGTTACCAAAATAATGGATAAGGGTAAAATACCCTTACAATCCCCACCTTTTTGGTATACAATGACAAACCGAGGTAGAGTCACATATAGATATTATGATAAGCTCTAAACCTTGATTCCATATAATATATTACGACAGCTCCCCCATAATGTATGCACTTGGAGAATTTGTGTTTGAATGCAAAGTGCACCATTTGTGGAATATGAGAAGCTCCCCCAATATCTTTAGGAAACAAGCATGGTATGGACAAGTATATCAAGATATATAAGCATAAGGCATGATCATCCTAATAGAGTGATTAAGCATACAAATACTCGTCCATACACGAATTATTCAAAGTAGCAAATGGTTCTTGAGAAAGCAGAGACAATAAGCACAAGCCATATAAGAAGCAAATAAAGCATATAAAGCAACAACCATGGCTTGTGATAACCAAAGAACCCCGTGATCCTAGACTCTACTCTCTTCTCCCCCTTTGGCATCGGAACACCAAAAAGGCGAAGAAAAAAGGAGAGATGCTAGCGCACCCATCAGTAGAACTCATGCCCAGTGGAATATGAGGTCTCGCCATCGCGCTCGTCATCATCATCCTCATCACCTTCATCCTCTTCATCATCATCATCATCATCATCATCAGCATCAGCAGGGGCACGAGCAATCCTAGGAGGAAGACCACCATGAGCATACATGGAGAGGTCAAAGTTCTGGAACATCTCATCAGTAATGTGAGGCATCTCCCAAGAAGGTGCAACCACAGGCTCCATCTCAGGTCCAGAAGGAGGAACATGGGCATTCCTTGCAGCCATGAACTCATTATGTCGCCTCCTTGTCTCCTGGTTCAAAGCAAGACTTTGATGTGCAACATCATTGGTATTCTTGCACATTTGCCACAAGCTGGAGAGGAACCGAGAGGCACCGCGCTTGGGGCGCCTAGAGTAGCTAGAGCTAGCTGCATGATCATGTCGTTCCTTGGAACGTCGCTCAGAGGGCATCATGGCAGGGACTTCCGGACGAGTGTCCTGAGTGGGGAACTTGAATGGTTCCATCTGGATGATTTGATCTAGCTTCTTGTTGGGAGAAGGTACTACCTTGTTGATGAGCCGCTGAACATACTGAGCATAGTTGGGAGTCATGCGGCCCAGAACAGAACGCTTCAGCTCACAGTAAAGGAGATCACAGCCATCAATTTGCCTTATGTTGTCAGGATGGCAATAGTACATCAGATTCAGGTGGTAGTTCCTGACTTCACTGGAGTCGCCTGACTTGCTGATGAGACTCTCACGGAATATCTTGGCAAGCACAAGATAGGAGTAGTACATCCCAGAGATAGTGGAGGACCAGCTGTAGGGTTCGGGGGATAGCAAAAGGAAATGTCACCTTTAACGAGCTTAGGCCGAGAATGAATCTTGAACCCACGAGCAAGGCCACCACCAAAACCCAAGGCCTCACAGAACTGAGTATAGGTGCATGAGTACTTCTCTTTGCCTGTCATCCAAGTCATAGTGCGATCATCATCATCATGGAAGAATACGGTGCAATGGAACTGACGGACAAGAAGGGGACAATAGGTGCCTTCTCTTTGGTCATCATCGGGCTTCAGGCACACAAGATCATACAATTCCAAACCCCTCAAGGTATCAACCACAAAGCGGTACTTGGTGGCTTCATGCAAGGCAAACTCTTCCGTGTTGATGGCCTTGGGCATCACAATAGCACCATTCTTCATACATTCTCTAGTGTTGTAGAAATCTGCCCAGAGGTCATCTTGAGTCTTGGTCCAAAAAAACCTGTCCCCACCAGTGTAAGTCCGCTGCACAAAGCGATACGGATTTTCCTCCCTCACACTTTTCCAATCACCAAGATGTGCTGTGCCCGCATTGTAGTCTGGCACTATTTCATCTCCATCTTGGGCTGCCTGTTTATCTTTCCTCTTAGTGCCAACTGTCTTGCTTGTTCCCTGAGTGGAGCTGCCAGTGCCAGTAGTCTGAGGTGCTTTAGAAGGCACACGGCCGCTAGTACGGCAGCCAGGAGGCCTTGTCGCACGCCTTCCTCTCTTGGCAAGACCACCACGATCATCACCACTCGAACCACCTGTGAATCAGCAAATAGATCGAGGATAGAAGTGGGGTAAGTGTACATGTCATCAGTAAATAGGGAGGCCAAAAAGCATAGTATATATTCAAGTGTTTTGACGGAGTTGTGCGAAAACTGGGCGACCCGGCGTACGGTCCGGTCCAACCGGACGAGAGACCGGGCTGGCCGGCTTCCCATCCGGTTGACCGGGCCACGTGCCGGACCGGCCGGTTGAGAGGCCGGTTGACCGGGCCTGTGACCGGGTCTGTCGAATTGTGAGGTGTTGCCCAGAATTTCTACCACAAAATCATGCAAAAACTCATAAACTTGAACATAGACTATAGCAATAGAGTGGAATATGTGCATAGTGCTGTGAGACACTCTAATGGCATGAGGACTTACAAACCCTAACCCTAACCCTAGGTTTCTCATTTTTTTTAAAGAAAAATGCAATGTGTGAGGGAAACTTGGAGAAAGAGGGAAAGGGGGAACAATTTACCCGAAGACATGGTCCTCTTTGCTCAAGGGAACAAGAAGAACACCTAGGTAGGGCTTGAGAGCCAAATTCCCAAGATCTCCCCAAGTAGCCTGAGAGGGACCAAATCCCTTGGTGGAGATGATGCAAAGGGCCCGATCTATGATTTGGTGAAGTTTGAGTGGTTTCTAGTGGTGGGAAGGCCCTAGGAAGAGGTGGGGATGGTGGAGGCGGCGGCAATGGTGTGTATGGTGGAGGGGGGGGAGTGAGGAAGAAGAACCCCAAGGGGTAACCTCCTCCTAACATAACCAGCCGCACGGCCGGTTTGCCGCCCGGTTGACCGGGCCAGACGCCGGATGACCCGGCGCAGAGGCCGGTACAACCAGGCCAGAGACCCCGGCCAGGGTTATTCTGCCCAGTTTTGTCTTGTTTTGCCTCGTTTTGCCCCTATTTTTTGTGTAAATGTGTATGAATGCTCAGATGATGACATGTACATATAGATAGATAGATGATGATGAGATGAGCAAAGACATGGGGTTGGAAACACAAAGTTCTCTAGGCATACCCATTGGAGTGAAAATCCAAACACTACAAGAAAAGTTGCCATGGCCGACAAAGTTGAAGTCGCGCCGTGGTTGCCGGTGTACCATGGCCGATGATTTTGGGTCTGTCCGTTGTGCATGTCAAAACGTTTTTTTCTCGTTTTTGAGGCCACCTAGCCCGACGAAAACGGCCAAAACGTGGCGTATGGTGGCCCGGGACGTGGTGCATCTCGAATTCTCGGGTTCGCCGGCCGAGTCAACGCAAATCCGCACCGCCGAGGGATGTAGGGCCCGGATGGCAGCCTCTCCGGCATTGTTTTTTTTCTCGATCGCGCCATCTCGTTCAACGCTCTCCGATCGAGCCGTTTACGATGCGGGATCATGGGTCCCGCATGTCATCCTCTATGAACCAAAATTCTTTCTATTCTTGGATTTTTTTTAACCCCCGATTTCCGGCTACTTCCTTTTTCTTTTGATCCCTTGCCGCCT
>NC_061508.1:174878210-174918551 GCF_022539505.1 Lolium rigidum
GTTAACGCCGTTAACCGCCGCTCACACGCGTCCGCCACGTGTCAGTTTGCATGACGTCAGCATTCAACGGGCTCCCGGAAACACTTGGGCAACGGTCCGATTTTCCGTGGCGGAAGGGCGCCCAAGCGCGATGGACCGAAAAAATCGTCGTAGGACTTTTCTTGACGCAGTTTCCACAACAGAACCCATATCGTCGGGATAGGCCCATAGGCGACGAAAAATACCCCTTAGCGGACGATTTTGAGACGTTGTCTATCAGAACTTTTCTTGTAGTGATTTAGAATTTATAGATGCACAATATACATCGTAAATTGATGTCTCTGTTTTATTTATAATTTTTTTTTTGAAAACTTTCAATTGTCGCATATCGGCATGTGACGTGGTTGTGAAACTAATTTATATTTTCTCTTACGAAAATATCAGAATGCAAGACAAGCATACTGTGAGAGTACATACAGAGAGATGAGTCTACTTGAGCAATTCAAGGTGTGCCAGACGAGCAGAAATGGTTTGACTGGACATTTTGCACAGAGTGTTATTGTAAGTATTCTCTACTAATGTCAGTTATGGTTTTCAATTGTATGCAGAAATATCTTGTCATATCTGTCAAGCTTCTTTCACTAGCCAACACAACCAAATGTCCGACTGGTGGAAAGGGCTAGTACAATTCACTTATATACTTCTCAACAATATCATGCACATTACGAATTCTACACATGGATCCATGCATATTTTTATAGTCCTACTATTACGTGTTAGCAATAGAAGACATGTCAATATGATGTAACATGCTCTTACTAAAATGTATATGCGGTAATCAGCCATGCCAGTTTGTAGGATTATTAGAGGTAGTTCATACACATGTCTTCACATTATAATCTCTTCTCTTACACATGTGTAACAACTGAAAACTCCTCAGTCTGACATGAAAGTGGAGCTGGCAAAACCAAAGAAGATGGTATAGAAAAAACCCAGGAAGAATGTCTGAATTCATTTTCCAAGGTACTACAATGTCATGGTGTAGCCAACAACACATTCCTGCGTAATGCTGGGTTCACAACTAATTTGTCTAGGTCCAAGTCCAAGTCAAAGCCCAAGCGCAGGTTGAGGTCCAAGTCATTGTCTTTTTATGTTCTCGAGGAACAACTCAAAGAGGAACGAGCAATAGTGGCTGCACAAAGAGTAGTCATCCACCGTAAAACTGCAGGATTAGAAGCAAGTCAAGCCCACCTGGGCAACATCCTGAGAAAGTGTGGGAGATGCTGAATACCATAATGAACACTGACAGTCAAAGGTGTCCCTTGGTTGTGTGAAAGGGTTTGTGATGCTGAACTATTTTGTTGGTGCTTCTATCTGCACTTGTTATGTTGTTTCCTTGGTGATGTGGATTTAATGAAAACTGAATGGATTGGATGCACCAATATTTAATCAAGGTTTAATCTGATTTGTAGTTTTTTTTATATTGCGCTGCATGGGAAAAGCATAAGTATTAGTTGGCCCATTCGTGACCATTTTCATACATTATTTTAGTTGATGGGTCCTTGTCCTTGTATCCCTGAAAGGAGGTAGTACTACAGTAAGCTACCAAATTTTCTAGTACATTATTTTTTAGCGCTAGCTAAATTGAAAATATCTGTCAAGCGCTACAATCTCCCGCCAATAAAATCCAAAATATTCGCTACGCATTTTTGAATTTAAGTTTTTTAGGAGATAGTACATGGGAACTGATTTTGGTTGTGATTATGACTAAATGTGACCGTAGGCCTTGGATTCTTGAACAGAGGCACTACGCCGGTCTACAATTTTTCTAGTACTTATATTGCTTCTACTGTAGCAAAGTTCAAAATGTCGACTCAAGAGGCCCCCCTGCAAAATGAATCCGAAATATTTCAGACGCGTTTTTGAATTGGACTTTGGAGAACTTGGGTGTAAATGATTTTATGATGTTGACTTGATGGGACCCCTGGCCTTAAATTGCTGAACAGAGCTACTAAGACTTTCTTTCTGGTCATAGTGGGGAGTAACATATAGTAGTGTCATGCGCATGCGGGAGTGGTGTTTTGAAACGTGGGTGCATATGCTCCCTCTATTTTGAAATGCATCTTACACATATTTTGAATTTCAAATATTGAAACAAAAAAATTCACATGTACATCTTCTCGTGCTACGCGCTTACAAAGTTGTTTCATAAAAAATCGACTAGTCATGTGACGTGTGTAAAAAGATAAAATGATGTGGGAGGAACCCAGTGGATCCTCCTTAGTTGATGCCCGATCTTTCACAGCGAGAACCCTGGGGTAGTAAATCCTCCCAACAACGCGATGAACGCAGCCTGGAGAAGATGGAACGAATCCAGCAAGCAACGGATCGATGAACGATACGCCTCAAACCTGAGCTAGACAATCCTTGATGAACACAAGAACCTTCGCAGCGGATATAATAGATAAACGGCAGCGCCGTACCCCCGGAGGGATGATACACGTGAACACACGCAATGGGGAAAACCCTAATCTTTAGACTAAACTTGTTCTTGTTCTAACCCTAGCCGTCCCTCCACCTTATATGAGGGGTGGGGTGGCCGGCCAGCCCCTAGTGGGCCTCTCTACCTTGGTTTGGACAGGCCCAAACCAAACTGACTCAATTTATTCAAAACCCTAATTGGCCCACATATGACCATAGACATAAAATAAGATAACTAAGCCGGTGGAGTCCCGAATCGGGGCTCCACATAGGCCTCCGTGCCCATATCATCCTCCCCCTTCAAGAAGCGTTGTCCCCAACGCGTGAGGGTCTTCTGGAAAAAGGTGACGTGATATGAACATGACACGTCCTCGCCGTCCTCAAGTCTTGCTTGCCTTCCACACCACATCCTCCCTCGCGGCCTTCTAGACTTGATACATCACTTGGCGCCTCCTTTCTTCGCCACATGAACTTGGACTTCGGCGCCAATTCCTTCTTCTTGCGAGGTTTTGATGGAACCCTGTGTCGCTGCACATGACCCTGCACAAGATGCGTAATTCCTGGGCCACATAGATGTCTCACACGTCCATCCTTGCCTCGATGCATCCGCGGTGTCGCGGAAAATTGGGCAGTACTCCTAGCACGGTAGTGCCGCTGCCCACTGTCTCCACTGACGCGCTCGCCTCCCACTCCTCCCACGCGCATCTGCGCCACATGTACTGAATCACCATCAGCACAAACATCATCAGTCTGTATACTGGCATCAACACAAACTGGAACTGTAGCACATGCTGCAACATCCACATCAACAATAGGACTAGCTTCATCCGGCTTGTCACCAACAAGAACTGGCTTGTCATCTACAGGCTTGGCTGAAACATCACCAACATCAATGCTCGGAACATCATGCACCTCTTGCTGCACTTTAGGCTTGTGCAACTTCTCTTTACGCACCACTAACTCCACATCGGACTTGATATGATCATCACCCATAGGCTTCAAAGTCCGCTGTTTGCCACCATGCATAAAAGAATATGTATTCGCTCGCCCAAGCATGTGTCACATTGCGATCATACTCGCCAAGGACGCCCAAGTAGCAATCCACACACCTCCAATGGCAACACATCGCAATCGATCTCATCAACATAATCATCAACCGTAAATGGCACACGCACCTTGTGAGTAATCTTCAAGCATACCACAGCTATTCAACCACTCAAGACGTTTAGGTTCAGGAAGACGCCATGTAGACAACCCCAACGCTGCCACCATCGCCTTGCTAATGCCATTAGTACAGCTACCACCATCAATCATCAACTTGCAAGCCTTGCCCTTGATAAAGCACTGAGTCCGAAACAAACTCCACCGCTGAACCTTGTCAACTGTCTTGCAAGCATCACCTTGTACCTTCTTGAGTTGCATATTCAGCCCGCTCAATGGTACATCCTCCTCAACAGTCACAGTAATGCTCTTGGTATCAGAGCCATGTTTCGTCTCCTCAATGACTGTCGATACGGGAACAACCTCCTCCACGGTAGTGTTAGAGCACACCACCGTTTTAGTCAAGCTTGCAAACTTAAAGCTATCACGAAGAAACCGCTTGAAATCTGCCCAACTAGACCGTAGACCAATGATACCCTGAACGATGAGAGCATTATGGTACCAACTAGCCACAACATCATCAACACGCCTGTATGCAATAGCAAATTCCGTCTGGCCACCAAACGAACCATCAAACTCCTTGCATCTCGCAAACCCACCTTCAATGTGTGATTCCCAAAGCTGAAATTCCGTCGGTGTCGCAGAACTAGCCAACCTCCACTTGATAGTAGATGCATCGAAGTGCGAACCCGTCACAATACTAAGGTAATCATGATAGACATCTTCCTTCCTATCTTCCATGCCACCAAAACGTGAAGAAACCATAGTTCTGCGCCAAACAAACAATCAGCAGAAAACAGCAAAAACAGTCTCACGGCAGAGAATTCCTGTCGCGGCAGAGAAACTGGCAGAAATCTTGCCGCGGCAGAGAAAACTGTCAAAAAAATCTGCGAGTCCGGCAGTGCCGGTGTTCCGAGGCCGGCAGTGCCGGTGTGTCAAGGCCGGCAGTGCCGGTCTCCTGACGGAAATCTTCTTCTTCCTCGCGATTTCTACCTCGAAAATTCGCGATTCTGGCCGCAGAAACTGCCCGAAACAATGGCAAAACCTCACCCAAACAGCTCCAAACTTCCTCCAACTCAACCTCCTTTGACCGAGAGCCAATCTCCTCCGATCTAGAGCCAACCTTCTCCGATGCAAACCGATCTAGATGCGATCGATCAACAAAACCTCGCCGTGAGCAACCCAGAAAGCTGATACCACATGATGTGGGAGGAACCCAGTGGATCCTCCTTGGTTGATGCCCGATCTTTCACAGCGAGAACCTGGGGTAGTAAATCCTCCCAACAACGCGATGAACGCAGCCTGGAGAAGAGGGAACGAATCCAGCAAGCAACGGATCGATGAACGATACGCCTCAAACCTGAGCTAGACAATCCTTGATGAACACAAGAACCTTCGCAGCGGATATAATAGATAAACGGCAGCGCCGTACCCCCGGAGGGATGATACACGTGAACACACGCAATGGGTAAAACCCTAATCTTGAGACTAAACTTGAACTACCCTAAACCCTAGCCGTGCCTCCACCTTATATGAGGGATGGAGTGGCCGGCCAGCCCCTAGTGGGCCTCTCTACCTTGGTTTGGACAGGCCCAAACCAAACTGACTCAATTTATTAAAAACCCTAATTGGCCCACATATGACCATTACATAAACTAGGATAAATAAGCTGGTGGAGTCCTGAATCGGGGCTCCACATAGGCCTCCGTGCCCATATCATCCTCCCCCCCTTCAAGAAGCGTTGTCCCCAACGCGTGAGGGTCTTCTGGAAAAAGGTGACGTGATATGAACATGACACGTCCTCGCCGTCTTCAAGTCTTGCTTGCCTTCCACACCACATCCTCCCTCGCGGCCTGCTTGACTTGATACAGCACTTGGCGCCTCCTTTCTTCTCCACATGAGCTTGGACTTCGGCGCCAATTCCTTCTTCTTGCGAGGTTTTGATGGAACCCTGTGTCGCTGCACATGACCCTGCACAAGATGTGTAATTCCTGGGCCACATAGATGTCTCACACGTCCATCCTTGCCTCGATGCATCCGCGGTGTCGCGGAAAACTGGACTGCAGCATGATGTGGTATCTGAGACCACGTTTAAGATAAACCCTAGTTCTTAGTTGTGATACGGTAGATCCAAGCCGATCCACCTAAGTTGATGCCCGATCTTTCACAGCGAGAACCTGGGGTAGAGATTCCTCCCAACAACGCGATGAACGCAGCCTGGAGAAGAGGGAACGAATCCAGCAAGCAACGGATCGATGAATCGATACGCCTCAAACCTGAGCTAGACAATCCTTGATGAACACAAGAACCTTCGCAGCGGATAATATAGATAAACGGCAGCGCCGTACCCCCGGAGGGATGATACACGTGAACACACGCAACTAGGTAAAACCTAAACTTTAGACTAAACTTGTTCTTCCTAAACCCTAGCCGCCCCACCTCCTTATATGAGGGGAAGGGTGGCCGGCCAGCCCTTGCTGGGCTGGGCGCCCCACTATGGGCCTCCCTAACTTGGTTGGACAGGCCCAAACCAAGACTGACTCGATTTATTAAAAATCCCTAATTTGCCTATATATGACAATTACAAAAACTAAGATAATTAAGCTGGTGGAGTCCTGAATCTAGGCTCCACATAGGCCTCCATGCCCGTATCATCCTCCCCCCCTTCAAGAAGCGTTGTCCCCAACGCGTGAGGGTCTTCTGGAAAAGGTGACGTGATATGAACATGACACGTCCTCGCCGTCTTCAAGTCTTGCTTGCCTTCCACACCACATCCTCCCTCGCGGCCTGCTTGACTTGACACAGCACTTGGCAACTCCTTTCTTCTCCACATGAGCTTGGACTCCGGCGCCAACTCCTTCTTCTTGCGAGGTTTTGATGGACCCTTGTGTCGCTGCACATGACCCTGCACAAGATGTGTAATTCCTGGGCCACATAGATGTCTCACACGTCCATCCTTGCCTCGATGCATCCGCGGTGTCGCGGAAAACTGGACAGTACTCCTAGCACGGTAGTGCCGCTGTCCACCATCTCCACTGACGCGCTCGCCTCCCACTCCTCCCATGCGCATCTGCGCCACATGTACCGAATCACCATCAGCACAAACATCATCAGTCTGTATACTGGCATCAACACAAACTGGAACTGTAGCACATGCTACAACATCCACATCAACAATAAGTGTAGCTTCATCCGGCTTGTCACCAACAAGAACTTGCTTGTCATCTACAGGCTTGGCTGAAACATCACCAACATCAATGCTCGGAACATCATGCACCTTATACTGCACATTAGGCTTGTGCAACTTCTCCTTACGCACCACTAACTCCACATCGGACTGGATATGATCATCACCCATAGGCTTCAAAGTCCGTTGTTTGCCACCATGCATAAAAGAATACGTATTTTCTCGCCCAGCATGTGTCACATTGCGATCATACTGCCAAGGACGCCCAAGTAGCAATCCGAACACCTCCAATGGCAACACATCGCAATCGATCTCATCAATATAACCATCAACTGTAAAAGGCACACGCACCTTATGAGTAATCTTCAGCATACCACAGCTATTCAACCACTCAAGACGTTTAGGTTCAGGAAGACGCCATGTAGACAACCCCAATGCTGCCACCATCGCCTTGCTAATGCCATTAGTACAGCTACCACCATCAATCATCAACTTGCAAGCCTTGCCCTTAATAAAGCACTGAGTCTGAAACAAACTCCACCGCTGACCCTTGTCAACTATCTTGCAAGCATCATCTTGTACCCTCTTGAGTTGCATATTCAGCCCGCTCAATGGTACATCCTCCTCAACAGTCACAGTAGTGCTCTTGGTATCAGAGCCAGGTTTCCTCTCCTCAGTGACTGCCTGCAATGGAACAACATCCTCCACGGTAGTGTTAGAGCACACCACCGTTTTAGTCAAGCTCGCAAACTTAAAGCTATCACGTAGAAACTGCTTGAAATCTGCCCAACTAGACCGTAGACCAATAATACCCTGAACTATCAGAGCATCACGATACCAACCAGCCAGAACATCATCAACACGCCGATATGCAATAGCAAATTCAGTTTGGCCACCAAATGTGTTATCAAACGCCTTGCATCGCTCAAAACCACCATCAATGTGGGATTCCCAAAACTGAAATTCCGCCGGTGTCGCAGAGCTAGCCAACCTCCACTTGATGGTAGATGCATCGAAGTGCGAACCTGTCGCAATACTAAGGTAATCATGATAGACATATTCCTTCCTATCTTCCATCCCACCAAAACGTGAAGAAACCATAGTTCTGCGCCAAACAAACAATCAGCAGAAAACAGCAAAAACAGTCTCACGGCAGAGAATTCCTGTCGCGGCAGAGAAACTGGCAGAAATCCTGCCGCGGCAGAGAAAACTGTCAAAAAATCTGCGAGGCCGGCAGTGCCGGTGTTCCGAGGCCGGCAGTGCCGGTGTGGCCGGCAGTGCCGGTGTGACAAGGCCGGCAGTGCCGGTGTCCTGACGGAAATCTTCTTCTTCCTCGCGATTCCAAACTCGAAAATTCGCGATTCTGGCCGCAGAAACTGCCCGAAACAATGGCAAAACCTCGCCCAAACAGCTCCAAACTTCCTCCAACTCAACCTCCTTTGACCGAGAGCCAATCTCCTCCGATCTAGAGCCAACCTTCTCCGATGCAAACCGATCTAGATGCGATCGATCAACAAAACCTCGCCGTGAGCAACCCAGAAAGCTGATACCACATGATGTGGGAGGAACCCAGTGGATCCTCCTTGGTTGATGCCCGATCTTTCACAGCGAGAACCTGGGGTAGTAAATCCTCCCAACAACGCGATGAACGCAGCCTGGAGAAGAGGGAACGAATCCAGCAAGCAACGGATCGATGAACGATACGCCTCAAACCTGAGCTAGACAATCCTTGATGAACACAAGAACCTTCGCAACGGATATAATAGATAAACGGCAGCGCCGTACCCCCGGAGGGATGATACACGTGAACACACGCAATGGGGAAAACCCTAATCTTTAGACTAAACTTGTTCTTGTTCTAACCCTAGCCATCCCTCCACCTTATATGAGGGGTGGGGTGGCCGGCCAGCCCCTAGTGGGCCTCTCTACCTTGGTTTGGACAGGCCCAAACCAAACTGACTCAATTTATTCAAAACCCTAATTGGCCCACATATGACCATAGACATAAAATAAGATAACTAAGCTGGTGGAGTCGTGAATCGGGGCTCCACATAGGCCTCCGTGCCCATATCATAAAACTCATTACTAAAAATAATGCTTTTCACAAGATAAGTTTTCTCTTTTTTACATAGACCACAAAATATATTGGTTTTTCGTGAAACTTGACGAACGAACATATATTATGAATATGTACATGTAACATTTTTTGCTAATTTTTTCGACATATTAAAATATGATTTTTTGGTAGAGGGAGCATATGCACCCGAGAGCCAAATTGAATTTCCGCATGCATATGATACTACTCTATGTTACTACCTTCATAATGCATAGTAACTTAGATGTAGTACTATCATGCATGACTGTATTAGTTAGCATGTAGACTCATTCTATCTTGAAAATTGTTATGGTAACATAGCTAGTTACCACTTACCACAACCATCTCTTTCTTCATTTAATATCATGCCATGTCATCAATTTGCCTAGTTGGCAATGCATGTAGCTCTATGTTAATACTCCTTTGTTACTCCCACTATGAGTAGTCTAAGTAGCATGGTCTACCCCGGAAGCAGATCCTATAATGTGCAACAGACAAGTCAGGTAAGCTACACCTCTCTAATTTTCTTCTCCACATCTACATGATTAAGTCTAATTTGATCTAAATTAACTTCCACAATATATGTAAGCCATATTCATTTACAATAATTAGTAACAATCAAAATTATGACTATCTTTTTTAATATTTATACTATTTTTTGTACAGTAAAAATATACAGTAATTGCTACAGTAAATACGTACAGTATTTGTTACAGTTTCCTGAATTTTCTTCTACGTTTTGCACTACTTAAGCACTGTGCTTACCTGACTTGTCATCTCTATATTACAATCACGAGTATATTACTTAGACCATCTGTAAAACATACTTTTGTTGCGACTGGATTATTAATAAAGGCCGTGTGCATCACCATGATGCAGAGGTTGGGGTCATATCCCCTTTTCGAAGAAAAAAAAATTACTTAGACCATAGCCTTATTCAAAATCAATTCTCAGTCAAGCTGCAAAATCTCCTACCAATCCCGAAATATTTTGGAAGAGCTTTTCAAAATTGATTTTCAAGATACATCATGATTATGATCGTGGTAACCGATTTTCAACGTGATGATGACTTGATGTGACACTTGGCCGTACTAGTACGGTCTCATATTTTTGTATTACTTGGACTGTAGCCAAATTCGAAATCTCATTCCAGCGGCAAAACTTCCCGCCCGAAAAATACAAATATTTCACACGCTTCTAACTTCCCATTGTTCCCTCATAAAGATGACAAAAATGTCCATGTATAAGTCGGTTGGTGGGGGGTCTACCCATCATTTTTTCGATCACCACCTCCCTAGCCCAGGAAACTAACCGAAAAAATTCATTTCCCTCAGTCTCTCCCAAGTCGCTCTCTCTCCCACCTCAACGACCACCGCACCGGAACATCCCCGCCGGACTTCCCTGGCCTACCCAAGGCCACGCGATCCTCGTCATCCGGCTGCCTGCCGGAGCCGCTTCATCGACGCCGTCATCAACCGGACCGGATCATCCCCGTCGAACCTCGAAACCATATACTCATCCAGCAGTCTACCGCAGTCGCTTCAGCTGCGGTATCGTCCACCCCATCGGATCTTGCTCACCGACACCGCAGTGCATGAACCGGATCTGCTTCACCGGCGCTTTGCATGATCTAAACTCTTCTACTATCGCTTTTCTATTGCTTGCCTGCAAGTTCTTGTTTAATCTTGGGGGAACCTGTTTGTGCTAACGACGCGCCGTTATGTTTTTGCAGATGAGATGAGTAACCATGAAGTGTAATGGCCGTCTCTCCAACCCCAAGTAGCACATGTAGCGTACTTCATCACCGGATCTATCAACCCCGGGAAGATCTGCTCGTGACTCCCACGGAGTGCTTCTCCTAATGTAAGTCCCTTGTTTTAGCGCCATGTTCGGGTTCAGATGCTTGTTTGTCTGAAGCTCTTTTAGTTCATTCCTAGCTATAACCGTAACACCTTGCTATTTTCTAGTTCATTGCTAACTTTAAGCGATTGAACATTTTGGTTTGCATTCCCTGCTGTAGATGTAGCCATCATAACTTCTATCTTGCTCAGTCGTTGTTACAAAAATTATAGGCTACTACTGTTTTGTTCATGCCAATCTTGTTCTCCCTGAA
The DNA here is from genome assembly GCF_022539505.1 of Lolium rigidum. Classification (NCBI taxonomy): domain Eukaryota; kingdom Viridiplantae; phylum Streptophyta; class Magnoliopsida; order Poales; family Poaceae; genus Lolium; species Lolium rigidum. Next base: position 174,889,227 of record NC_061508.1, read on the forward strand.
CATGTTGGTTTGCATTCCCTGTACTACAGGTGATGCCATTGTTATTTCTATCTACTTCATCGTAAGCTAACAAAGTAACTGCTCGCTATTAGTTCCTGCATGCTATCGCTCTGCCATCCTGCAGTACAAAGTTATTTGAACTCGTCACAGCAGCTACTTCCGTCATAATTTTGTCTGCCATCTGATTCTTCAAAAGCTGCAATTAAACTTGTTTCTCTTAATTGACATGGCGCTCACATATAGAATGGTGAACATATTGGTGTGCATTCCCTCTTCTACAAGTTCACATGTGATCCCACTATATTCCGTTTCTGGTCCATCCTAAGCCGTAGCATTAACTATCCTCTATGTGTTGCTCATTAAAACTTCATATCCCGAAACAAATTGATTTGTTTCCCTTATCTACAAGTTTATGAGTGATGCCATTATAACTCCTATCTGTTTTATTCCTAGCTATTATAGTAACATCCTGCTATTATTTAGTTCATGGCCAATTTTAAGTAATTGCACATGTTGGTTCGCATTCCCTACTCTATAGCTTTTGGCATCGTAACTTCTATATTTGGTTTACATTCCCTGCTCTGTAGATCTAGCCATCATAACTTTATCTTGCTCAGTCGTTGTTACAAAAATTATGGCCTGCTACTATGTTGTTTGTGCCATTTTTTTACTCCATGAACATGTTGGCTTGCATTCCATGTACTACAGGTGATGCCATTGTTTTGTATCTAGTTCATTGTAAGCTAACAAAGTAAGGACTTAGTTTGGCATGCTATCACTCGCTTATCTAGCCTGTAGTACAAATAAACTTGTCATACTACTAGATAATAATTTTGTGAGCCATCTTGTTCTTCAAAAGCTGCATTATTGACTTGTTTCTCTGACTTGGCATGACGCTCACATATGGAATGCTGAACATATTTGTTTGCATTCCCTCTTATACAAGTTCACAGGTGATCCCACTATATTTTGTATCTGGTCCATCCTAAGCTCCATCATTAACTATCCTCTATGTGTTGCTCATTACGAGTTTATATCCCGAAACATCTTGATTTGCATCCCCTTCACTATAAATTCAGGAGTATTATTTAGTTCACGACCAATTTGAAGTAATTGCACTTGGCACATGTTGGTTCACATTCCCTCCTCTTTAGCTTTTGCCATCGTAACTTCTATTTTTGGTTTACATTCCCTGCTCTGTAGATGTAGCCATCATAACTTCATCTTGCTCGATCGTTGTTACAAAATTTATAGCTCGCTACTATGTTTTTCATGCCAATTTTGTACTCCCCGAACATGTTGGTTTGCATGGGACTCGACAAGTAGTAAGTCCGTTGTTTCATTCTAACATGCTCTGTTATATTGGCTGTTGGTATGCGGCATGCACTCTTTGTTTGCTTATTGTGCGCATTACAATGATCTTGTTATAACGACGAAATGATGAGTTCCAAATTCTTTGGCAAGCAATATCGTAGTGTCTTTGCCTTTCCATTGTTGCTGTCTTAACTTGTAATGTCTTTGTTTCAGATGTAGGTGATGCATGGACAACTTAAAAGATTGTCGAATCGCTTCATTGTATTGCTAGGTTTAATTACCATTCAATTTCTCTGGGTTCTGTAATATTTTTTCAAAGCCTTGCAGCTGATGTAATATTTAGTTAGTTTTTATAGTTCTTTCGCGCATTTTTTCTATGGTGCTTTTGGTAAGTGACGCTATCCGACAGAAATCATGTGCTGCGTAAATGTTCTCAGTATCTAAATCACAAATTCCCATCCCTTAAACGGCCCAATTAAGCGAAATCACATATGTGCCGGCCCGCAAAATCCTAAAGCGCCTATTATGCCAGCATATAAACAGCAACTAAACGGGCTGGCCCACTTGCATTAATGTGGACCCCACCCTCTAATTGGGCCGGCCCACTTTCTTTAAGGTGGACCCCACCCACTAACTGGGCCGGCCCTGTAACAGAAAAGTGGGCCCACGTGCTTATTGGGCCAGCCCATTTGGTAACTGGGCCGGCTCGTTAGCAGGAAACTGGGCCCCACAAGCTTATTGGACCGGCCCGCTAACTGGTTGGGCCATACCACCTGATATACGGTGGACCCCACATACTAACTGGGCCGGCCCATTAGCACAATAGTGGCCCCCACAAGCTTATTGGGCCGGCCCACTAACTTGTTGGGCCAGCCCAATTGCTTTTGTGGTGGACCCCACTTACTAACTGGGCCGGCCCGTTAACACGATAGTGGGCCCCACTTTTATTATTGGGCCGGCCCGCAAACGTGTTGGGCCAGCCCACTTGCGTTATGGTGGACCCCACTTACTAACTGGGCCGGCCCGTTTACACAAAAGTGGGCCCCACCTACTTATTGGGCCGGCCCACTATCTTGTTGGGCCAGCCCACTTGCTATATGGTGGACCCCACATACTAAATGGGCCGACCCTTTAACAGGAAAGTGGGACCACCTATGTTTTTGGGTCGGCCCACTAGCTTTTGGGCCAGCCCATTTGATCTATGGTGGACCCCACTTACTAAATGGGCCGGCCTGATAGCAGGAAAGTGGGACCCACATGCTAATTGGGCCGGCCCAATAACTTCTTGGGCCGGCCCACTTGCTTTATGGTGGACCCCACTTGTTAAATGGGCCGGCCCGATAACAGGAAAGTGGGCCCACATGTCTTGTGGGCCGGCCCTTTTGCCTGTTGACCGGTCAAACGAGTGCATTCGGCCCGGCCCACATGCTTAGTGGGCCGGCCCATTTAAATTTTGACCAGTCAACCTTAGAGGTTAGGCCCGACCCACGTAACTAATGGACCAGCCCAGCTATATAGTTGACCGGTCAAACTAAGTCAGCCGGCCCAGCCCGCAACCTAAATGGGCCGGCTCGCTTAAGGCGTGGTAGGCCTCGTGTGGGCCTACCATCTACCACGGGGTTTCGCCGGTTAACGGCGTTAACCGCCGCTAACGACGTCCGCCACGTGTCGGCTTGCATGACGTTAGCAGTCAACGGCTCCCGGAAACACTTCGCAACGGTCCGATTTTCCGTGGCGGAAGGGCGCCCGAGCGCGACGGACCGAAAAACGTCGTAGGACTTTGCCTCGACGCAGCTTTCGACAACAGTAACCCATATCATCGGGTTAGGCCCATAGGCGACGAAAAATGACCCTTAGTGGACGATTTTGGGACGTTGTCTATCAGAACTTTTCTTGTAGTGGGGGTTTGAGGGGTAAGGATAGAATTAGACTAGAGCTAAGGAGAAATAAAATTTCCTACCATCTACCACGGGGTTTCAGCCGGTTAACGGCGTTAACTGCCAGTTAACGACGTCTGCCACGTGTCAGTTTGCATGACGTTAGCAGTCAACGGGCTCCCGGAAACACTTCTGCAACGGTCCGATTTTCCGTGGCGGAAGGGCGCCCGAGCGCGACGGACCGAAAAAACGTCGTAGGACTTTGCCTGACGCAGTTTCGACAACAGAACCCATATCATCGGGTTAGGCCCATAGGCGACGAAAAATGGCCCTTAGTGGACGATTTTGGGACGTTGTCTATCAGAACTTTTCTTGTAGTGGGGGTTTGAGGGGTAAGGATAGAATTAGACTAGAGCTAAGGAGAAATAAAATTTCCTACCCTCGCACAACACAAGCATATAAAAAATCCTCAAAATCACGCAAGAAAAAAAATAATATAAACACTAACAAACCAGTATGGTCATACCACAATTTGGTATGATCAATGCGTTCTTAAGATATCGTTGGTCTGATAAAGGAGAGAAAGTGGTGGTCTACTCTATTTCCATCTTGGGTGCTTCAAGCTTCTCTTCCACTTCCTTGAGGACTTCGAAGATTGGATGTCTAAAAGATGAAGATTTGTTTTGAAGATGAAATAGGTGAGAATACAAGAAAACCAATTTGCAAACATTTATTTTCAATAGACAATGGATTGGATAGATAAGATGGAATTTCATCCTAAGGTCTTCCTATTTCTAATCCAAACCTAGCGTCACGAACCTATGGGCAACACAGTGCTCGATACCATCCGTGGTGACCCGACTTTAAAAAGTGCAAGTCCCCGTGCATTAGTGCTAGTCCCGGATAAAACCGCTAGCACACACGGTTTGAGATGAATTATCAAATAGCAAAGGTCTCAATTACAGCAAATGAACCAACGGAAACTAAAATAGTTCGATACAACTTGCATATCTCAAGGGCTAGCATAAACATAAATCGAGTTCAATATCAAGCGGAAAGCAAATAGCACGGAGTCCTCTTCCTTCACGGATGCCACATGCGTACATGTTGGGCAAAGACTCGTGATCCTAACATCTTCTCAAGCAACTAGGGATACATGCAACATCAAACGTTGCAGCTCGAAGGAATTAATACATTTGGAATTGTGTTGGCAAGGACACTTTTGTGGACTCAAAAGGCATCCTACACCTACGTGCACATCTGGCTGGTAGAGCTCAGGTTCATTTTTCATAAAGCCAAAATTTCCCTATCTTTTATCAAAACATTTTCTTTCAATCTAATTAACAATATCATTGGTAAAACCCCAATGTACCAATTAACAGTAACATTGGTAAAGCCCCAATGTACCTTCCTACCCTTGTTCACCCATTAGGATTTTATTTAAGAAATTGGGATGAGGAGATCTTCGAACAAGTGACTTGTCAGTTGGCTCAAGTTGTCCATAACCAGGGACTCGGCTAAGTACTTAGATTTTACACTCTCGAGAGGTTGACTTCTACCTCGATGCACATTTTGCTCAAGGACAGGTGTAGACCCTGGCCAAGACCTTCTGTGTGTAATCACCCGAACCATTCCCTAAGGGCCCCGTTCCACCTACAGTATCCACCTCTACCACCACCTGGCCCCTAGGATCCGGGTTCATACAACATACTTTGTCAAGCCAGAGCCATAGTAGCATCTGTGATTTTTGGACCTACAGATCTCTAGATACGATTTTTTACAAAGCACGGACTATCGAATGGCTGCTAAAACGAAAACTAGGGTGTGTCCCTGACACATGGCGCATTTCTATTGGCCGGCACCTCTTCACGCGGATCACGCTCTCTGATCCGTCGGATCTACTTAAAACAGATGGCTGTGATTAATTGACAGAGAAGGGGAAAGAAATAAAAGGAAAAGGGGAATACCCAGGTGGCGCTGACTAGGCGCGCGCGTGGCGACACGTGGCGCTGAGGTGGCGCTGACGTGGCCGGCGGTGAAGAAGTTGGCCGGCGCGGCTCCGGCGTGCAGGACGACGGCGCGTTCCCAACCTGGCCGAGGCATGGACATCGTGGGGCGCGGCGGCGGCGTGGTCTAGCTCGGCCTGTGGCAGCGATGGCCGGTGGATGGAGGCGACGCGGCGACGAGCTCCTCCAGCGAGGACTTCCGACGACTTGGTGGCGTGTTTGAGAGGGAGAGAGCAGGGGGAATTGGAAGAGGAGCGCGCGGCCTTTATGGGGAGCGGCTCGGACGGGAGAGAGGGGGCGCGGGGGAAGGTGGCCGACGTGGGGATCGTGGCCTAGGGCGGTCGCTGCGTGTGCGTGCAGGAGGTGGGGCGGTTGGAGGTTGGGGACGGGGTCGCTCTGTGGGGTGTGTGCGGGGGCCTGGCCTGGCTGGGCCGGTCGGCCGTCTGGTCGGCCCAGTTGAGTCGGCCACCTTTTTTATTTCTTTTTTTTCCTTCTATCCTTTTCTCTTATTTGAAAATCCATTTGAGGCGTAAAAAATACTCAGAAAAATGCAAATGAGATATCGATGGAAACCTTGTGAAAAGGCCTTCATTAAAAATTGGAACCATTTTTGAAACAAAATAAAATACTTTTAAAACCAAAGTTGGCATAGATGTCTAGGTGGCTATTCGTGCCATTTAGGGTTCGGGGTTTTGAAATAACTTTGAATTTCTCTTAAAATGTGATACATCTCCAACGTATCTATAATTTCTTATGTTCCGTGCTAGTTTTATGACAATACCAACATGTTTTAGTCATACTTTATAATGTTTTTATGAATTTTCCGAGACTAACCTATTAACAAGATGCCGCAGTGCCAGTTCCTATTTTCTGCTGTTTTTGGTTTTAGAAATCCTACACAGGAAATATTCTCGGAATTGGACGAAACAAAATCCCACGGTCCTATTTTCCACGGAGCCTTCCAGAACACCGAAGAGGAGACGAAGAGGTGACGCGAGGCGGCCACACCATAGGGGGGCGCGGCCCCACCCCTGGCCGCGCCGCCATATGGGTAGGCCCCTCGAGCGTCCCCCGACTCTGCCCCTTCGCCTATTTATTCCTTCCGTCGCGAAAACCCTAGTACCGAGAGCCACGATACGAGGAAAGTTACTGAGACGCCGCCGCCGTCAACCCCATATCGGGGGGTTCTGAAGATCGCCTCCGGCACCCTGCCGGAGAGGGGAATTGATACGTCTCAAACGTATCCATAATTTCTTATGTTCCATGCTAGTTTTATGACAATACTCACATGTTTTATACACACTTTACATCATTTTTATGCATTTTCCGGAACTAACCTATTAACAGGATGCCGAAGTGCCAGTTCCTGTTTTCTGCTATTTTTGGTTCCAGAAATCTTACACAGGAAATATTCTCGGAATTGGACGAAACAAAAGCCCAAGACCTTATTTTCCACGGAAGGTTCCAGAGCACCGAAGAGGGGCCAGAGGGGAGCCAACGGGGCCCCACCCCACATGGCGGCGCGGCCAAGGGGGGGCGCCCCCTATGGTGTGGGACCCTCGGGACCCCTCCGAGGCTGCCCTTCCGCCTATAAAGTCTCTCCATCGCGAAAACCCTAAAAATAGAAGCCACGATACGAGAAAAGTTCCAGAGCCGCCGCCATCGCGAAGAAAATTTTCGGGGGACAGAAGTCTCTGTTCCGGCACGCCGCCGGGACGGGGAAGTGCCCCTGGAATCCATCTCCATCGACACCACCGCCATCTTCATCGTCGCTGCTGTCTCCCATGATGAGGAGGGAGTAGTTCTCCCCCGAGGCTGAGGGCTCTACCGGTAGCTATGTGGTTCATGTCTCTCTCCCATGGTGTGATCTATATGAATATGTAGATGTTACTCTTGTCTATTATGCACTCTAGAGGTTACTTTAATATGAACTCCGGATGTTGTGGAGCTTGTTTACTCCGGCTTGAGGTGTGCTCTTGTAGCCCTACACAATGAATGGTGTTTGTTATCCAACAAGAGAGTGTTTGAGAGTAGTATTTATTTGTTCATCTATGTGATCATAGGCTTTGCAATCTAGATGTCATATGCTATTCAAGTGTTTTATTATGTGAACTTTGGAGTTACTGTGACCTCGGTGTAATGGTGACAGTGTGTGCGCCGTGTGTAACTCCCTTATGAATTGTGGTGTGTTAGTACCTCCGATGAATGCTCACGGTGACGGTGTGGGGTGTTTATTAGTACTTGGGAAATACGCCTTTGAGGTGTGCTTTTGCACACTTGCCCAATGAATTTGAGTTCTTTATTCAACAGGAGAGTAGTATGATGAAGTGCTTATTTATATTTAATTATGATTGCAATGTTGAGAGTGTCCACTAGTGAAAGTAGGATCCCTAGGCCTTGTTTCTAAGCATTGAAACACCGTTTCCAACAAGTTCTGCTACATGTTTGCTTGCTGCCATCTTTATTTCAGATGGCAATTGCTACTTACAATCATCCATTATACTTGTATTTCACTATCTCTTTGCCAAACTAGTGCACCTATACATCTGACAAGTGTATTAGGTGTGTTGGGTACACAAGAGACTTCTTGTATCTGAATTGCAGGGTTGATTGAGAGGGATATCTTTGACCTCTACCTCCCTGAGTTTGATAAACCTTGGGTGATTCACTTAAGGGAAACTTGCAGCTGTTCTACAAACCTCTGCTCTTGGAGGCCCAACACTGTCTACAGGAATAGAAGCGTGCGTAGACATCAAGCTATTTTCTGGCGCCGTTGCCGGGGAGGTAAGGTAAAAGGTATTCACATCCTCCTACTACTAAGCTATTTCCTAGCACTGTTGCCGGTGTGTGAGTGCTCGAAGCTATTTCCTTTAGATCCTGCAATTGCATCTTTTTGTTTCTTGTTTTTATTTTTTTCACTAGTTAGACTTAATGGAAAACAACAAAAAAATTAGAGATCTTTATGAACTTTATCTTGTATTAGGACATGATGTGTTTGAAGAGAGAATTAAAAAACCCATGGAACTTTGTTTGCAAAATAGTTGTAGCAATGTTATTAGCATGAACTCTTTGAACACTATTATTGCTAATGCTATGGAAGAATTTAAGCTTGGGGAGGTCGGTTTTGATGAAAATGATATTTTTAGTCCCCCAAGTTTTGAGGAGAAAATTTACTTTGATGATACTTTGCCTCCTATTTATGATGATTATAATGATAGTGGTATTTTGGTGCCACCTACTATGGAGGATAAAGTTTATTATGATTATACCATGCCTGCAATTTATGATGATTACAATGATGGTTATGGTAGTTTTACTCCCACTATTACTAATAACATTGTTTATGCTTATGTGGAGAGTAATAATTTTATGTATGTAGCTCATGATAAGAATGTTTCATGTGATAGTTATATTGTTGAGTTTGTTCATGATGCTACTGAAAGTTATTATGAGAGAGGGAAACATGGTTATATGCATCTTAATAATATTATGTTTCCCCTCTTTATGTTGAGAATATTGAAGTTGCGCTTGTGTTGCCTTTCTATGCTTGTTGCATTATGCTTACATGACTTGTTTATTTACAAGATTCCTATGCATAGGAAGTGGGTTAGCCTTAAAAGTGTTTTGAATTTGCTTTTTTATGCTCTCTTTTGCTTCAACTCTTATTTCTTGCGCGAGCATCGTTAAAATTACTGAGCCTATCTTAAAGGCTATAAAGAAAGCACTTCTTGGGAGATAATCCATGTTTTTATTTTTGCTACTGTTTTGTTGTGTCTTGGAAGTTGTTACTACTGTAGCAACCTCTCCGTATCTTTATTTTATTGCATTGTTGTGCCAAGTAAAGTCTCTAATAGGAAGTTGATCCTAGATTTGGATTTCTGCGCAGAAACAGATTTGCTGTCTGTCAAGAATTTGCGTAGATCTCTCTGTAGAAGAATCAAAAAAATCTGCCACTTTACGTGCGTGATCCTCAGATATGTACGCAACTTTCATTAGTTTTGAGATTTTTCATCTGAGTCTGTTAAGTGCCTCCAAAAAATTCGTCTTTACTGACTGTTCTGTTTTGACAGATTCTGCCTTTTATTTCGCATTGCCTCTTTTGCTATGTTGAATGGATTTCTTTGTTCCATTAACTTTCAGTAGCTTTGGGCAATGTCCAGAAGTGTTAAGAATGATTATGTCACCTCTGAATATGTGAATTTTTGATTATGCACTAACCCTCTAATGAGTTTGTTTTGAGTTTGGTGTGGAGGAAGTTTCCAAGGATCAAGAGAGGAGGATGATACAATATGATCAAGAAGAGTGAAAATTCTAAGCTTGGGGATGCCCCCGTGGTTCATCCCTGCATATTTCAAGAAGACTCAAGCATCTAAGTTTGGGGATGCCCAAGGCATCCCCTTCTTCATCAACAACTTATCAGGTCACCTCTAGTGAAACTATATTTTTATTCCGTCACATCTTATGTACTTTACTTGGAGCGTCTGTGTGCTTTTATTTGCGTTTTGTTATCTTAGTTCTCTGAATAAATTGGATCATACCTTGTGTGGGAGAGAGACACGCTCCGCTTTTTCATAAGAACACTAGTGTTCTTCGCTTTTACTTTTAATGTTCAATGGCGAAAGTTGATCGCTTCACTTATTGCTATTTGGTTGGAACAAAAAATGCTTCATGTGGTAAATGGTATATGATCTTGAATAATTTGATACTTGGCAATTTTTTTGAGCTCTCATAGATCATGTTTAAGCTCTTGCATCATGTACTTTACACCTATTAATGAAGAACTACCATAGAGCTTGTTGAAATTTGGTTTGCATGATTGGTCTCTCTAAGGTCTAGATATTTTCTGGTAAAAGTGTTTCAACAACAAGGAAGACAGTGTAGAGTCTTATAATGCTTGCAACATGTTCTTATGTAAGTTTTGCTGTACCGGTTCATACTTGTGTTTGCTTCAAACAACCTTGCTAGCCAAAGCCTTGTACTGAGAGGAAATGCTTCTCGTGCATCCAAACACCTTGAGCCAAAACCTATGCCATTTGTGTCCACCATACCTACCTACTATGTGGTATTTCTCTGCCATTCCAAAGTAAATTACTTGAGTGCTACCTTTAAAATTTCATTCCTTGTCTTTGCAATACATAGCTCATGGGAAAATAGCCTAAAAACTATTGTGCTATTGAATATGTAGCTTATGTATCTTATTTCTTATAAGTTGCTTGTTGAGCGGTAACCATGTTTCTGGGGACGCCATCAACTATTACACCTTTGTTGAATATCATGTGAGTTGCTATGCATGTTCGTCTTGTACGAAGTAAGGGCGATTTATCATGATCAAACGGTTTGAGTATGCATATTGTTAGAGAAGAACATTGGGCCGCTAACTAAAGCCATGAATCATGGTGGAAGTTTTAGTTTGGACACTAATCCTCAATCTCTTATGAGAATATAATATGTTGGTGAATGCTTATGCATTAAAGAGGAGTCCATTATCTGTTTTCTATGTTGTCCCGGTATGGATGTCCTTAGTTGAGATTTATCAAAAACGAGAAATCAAATGCGATCTATCTCCTTGGACCTTTGTACAGGCGGCATAGAGGTACCCCTTTGTGACACTTGGTTGAAACATATGTTATGCAATGATAATCCATGTAAATCCAAGCTAATTAGGACAAGGTGTGAGCACTATTGGTAATCTATGCATGAGGCTTGCAACTTATAATATGTCTTATGCATAATACATATGAATTATTACTACCGTTGACAAAATTGTTTCTATGTTTTCCAAATAAAAGCTCTAGCACAAAAATAGTAATCCATGCTTCCCTCTGCGAAGGGCCATTCTTTTTTACTTTATGTTGAGCCAATCTACCTACTTCTTTCTATCTTAGAAGCAAACACTTGTGTCAACTGTGTGCATTGATTCCTACATACTTGCTTAATTGCATTCATCATATTACTTTGTGTTGACAATTATCCATGAGATATACATGTTGAAGTTGAAAGCAACCGCTGAAACTTATATCTTCCTTTGTGTTGCTTCAAAACTTTCTACTAAGAATCTATTGCTTTATGAGTTAACTCCTATGCAAGACTTATTGATGCTTGTCTTGAAAGTACTATTCATAAAAAGTATTTGCTATATGATCAGTTGTTTAGCCATTGTCTTTACCATTGCTTCGAATCACTTCATTCACTTCATATGCTTTACAATAGTATTGATCAAGATTATGATAGCATGTCACTTCAGAAATTATCTTTGTTATCGTTTACCTACTCGAGGGCGAGTAGGAACTAAGCTTGGGGATGCTTGATACGTCTCAAACGTATCCATAATTTCTTATGTTCCATGCTGGTTTTATGAAAATACACACATGTTTTATACACACTTTACATCATTTTTATGCATTTTCCGGAACTAACCTATTAACAAGATGCCGAAGTGCCAGTTCCTGTTTTCTGCTGTTTTTGGTTCCAGAAATCTTACACAGGAAATATTCTCGGAATTGGACGAAACAAAAGCCCAAGACCTTATTTTCCACGGAAGGTTCCAGAGCACCGAAGAGGGGCCAGAGGGGAGCGAAGGGGGCCCCACCCCACATGGCGGCGCGGCCAAGGGGGGGGGGGCGCCCCCCTATGGTGTGGGACCCTCGGGACCCCTCCGAGGTTGCCCTTCCGCCTATAAAGTCTCTCCGTCGCGAAAACCCTAAAAATAGAAGCCACGATACGAGAAAAGTTCCAGAGCCGCCGCCATCGCGAAGAAAAGTTTCGGGGGACAGAAGTCTCTGTTCCGGCACGCCGTCGGGACGGGGAAGTGCCCCCGGAATCCATCTCCATCGACACCACCGCCATCTTCATCGTCGCTGCTGTCTCCCATGATGAGGAGGGAGTAGTTCTCCCCTGAGGCTGAGGGCTCTACCGGTAGCTATGTGGTTCATCTCTCTCTCCCATGGTGTGATCTATATGAATATGTAGATATTACTCTTGTCTATTATGCACTCTAGAGGTTACTTTAATATGAACTCCAGATGTTGTGGAGCTTGTTTACTCCGGCTTGAGGTGTGCTCTTGTAGCCCTACACAATGAATGGTGTTTGTTATCCAACAAGAGAGTGTTTGAGAGTAGTATTTATTTGTTCATCTATGTGATCATAGGCTTTGCAATCTAGATGTCATATGCTATTCAAGTGTTTTATTATGTGAACTTTGGAGTTACTCGTGACCTCGGTGTAATGGTGACAGTGTGTGCGCCGTGTGTAACTCCCTTATGAATTGTGGTGTGTTAGTACCTCCTATGAATTCTCACGGTGACGGTGTGGGGTGTTTATTAGTACTTGGGAATACGCCTTTGAGGTGTGCTTTTGCACACTTGCCCAATGAATTTCAGTTCTTTATTCAACAGGAGAGTAGTATGATGAAGTGCTTATTTATATTTAATTATGATTGCAATGTTGAGAGTGTCCACTAGTGAAAGTAGGATCCCTAGGCCTTGTTTCTAAGCATTGAAACACCGTTTCCAACAAGTTCTGCTACATGTTTGCTTGCTGCCATCTTTATTTCAGATTGCAATTGCTACTTACAATCATCCATTATACTTGTATTTCACTATCTCTTCGCCGAACTAGTGCACCTATACATCTGACAAGTGTATTAGGTGTGTTGGGAGACTTCTTGTATCTTAATTGCAGGGTTGCTTGAGAGGGATATGTTTGACCTCTACCTCCCTGAGTTCGATAAACCTTGGGTGATTCACTTAAGGGAAACTTGCTGCTGTTCTACAAACCTCTGCTCTTGGAGGCCCAACACTGTCTACAGGAATAGAAGCGTGCGTAGACATCAGGAATCATCACCGGAGGGCTCTACATCACCATGCCCGCCTCCGTACTGATGCGTGAGTAGTTCATCCTTGGACTACGGGTCCATAGGAGTAGCTAGATGGTTGTCTTCTCCTCTTGTGCTATCATGTTTAGATCTTGTGAGCTGCCTATCATGATCAGGATCATCTATTTGTAATGCTACATGTTGTGTATGTTGGGATCCGATGAATATTGAATACTATGTCAAGTTGATTATTGATCTATCATATATGTGTTATTTATGTTCTTGCATGCTCTCCGTTGCTAGTAGAGGCTCTGGCCAAGTTGATACTTGTGACTCCAAGAGGGAGTATTTATGCTAGATAGTGGGTTCATGTCTCCATTGAATGCTGGGAGTGACAGCAACCCCTAAGGTTGTGGATGTCTTGTTGCCACTAGGGATAAAACATCAATGCTTTGTCTAAGGATATTTGTATTGTTTACATTACGCACAGTACTTAATGCAATTGTCTGTTGTTTGCAACTTAATACTGGAAGGGGTGCGGATGCTAACCTGAAGGTTGACTTTTTAGGCATAGATGCATGCTGGATGGCAGTCTATGTTCTTTGTCGTAATGCCCTAAGTAAATCTCATAGTATTCATCATGATATGTATATGCATCTCTATTTGTCAATTGCCCAACTTTAATTTGTTCACCCAACATGCTATTTATCTTATTGGAGAGACACCACTAGTGAACTGTGGAGCCCGGTCCAATCTTTACATCTGAAATACAATCTACTGCAATCATTGTTTTCTGTTGTTTTCTGCAAGCAAACATAATTCTCCACACCGTACGTTTAATCCTTTGTTTTCAGCAAGCCGGTGAGATTGACAACCTCACTGTTAAGTTGGGGCAAAGTAGTTCGATTGTGTTGTGCAGGTTCCACGTTGGCGCCGGAATCACTGGTGTTGCGCCGCACTACACTCCTTCACCAACAACCTTCACGTGGCCTTCATCTCCTACTGGTTCGATAAACCTTGGTTTCTTACTGAGGGAAAAATCTCTGCTGTACTCATCATACCTTCCTCTTGGGGTTCCCAACGGACGTGTGCTTTACCGTCACAAGGAGCTGCCTCACGCAAGAAGCAAGCTTTTCTGGCGCCGTTGCCGGGGCGATCAAGACACGCTGCAAGGGGAGTCTCTCACACCCAATCTCTTTACTTTGTTTATTGTCTTGCTTTATTTTATTTTATGTCTTGTTTGCTTTCTTTATATCAAAAACACAAAAAAGTTAGTTACTTGTTTTACTTTATTTAATTCAGTTTTGCTTAGTTTATTTTTATTACTGCTAAAATGAATACTCCTGAAAATAATAAGTTGTGTGATTTCACTAGCACAAATAATAATGATTTTATATGCACTCCCATTGCTCCACCTGCTACTACAGCAGAATTTTATGAAATTAAACCTGCTTTACTAAATCTTGTTATGAGAGAGCAATTATCTGGTGTTAGTACTGATGATGCTGCTGCCCATATTAATAATTTTGTTGAACTTTGTGAAATGCAAAAGTATAAGGATATAGATGGGGATATTATAAAACTGAAATTGTTTCCTTTCTCCTTAAGAGGAAGAGCTAAAGATTGGTTGCTATCTTTGCCTAAAAATAGTATTGATTCATGGACTAAATGTAAAGATGCTTTTATTGGACAATATTATCCTCCTGCTAAGATTATATCTTTGAGAAGTAGCATTATGAATTTTAAGCAATTGGATAATGAACATGTTGCCCAAGCATGGGAGAGAATGAAATCTTTGGTAAAGAATTGCCCTACCCATGGACTAACTACTTGGATGATCATCCAAACCTTTTATGCAGGATTAAATTTTTCTTCGAGGAACCTATTGGATTCAGCTGCTGGAGGTACTTTTATGTCCATCACTTTGGGTGCTGCAACAAAGCTTCTTGATGATATGATGATCAACTACTCTGAATGGCATACCGAAAGAACTCCTCAAGGTAAGAAGGTAAATTCTGTTGAAGAAACCTCTTCTTTGAGTGATAAGATTGATGTTATTATGTCTATGCTTGTTAATGGTAGATCTCATGTTGATCCTAATAATGTTCCTTTAGCTTCATTGGTTGCTCAAGAAGAGCATGTTGATGTGAACTTCATTAAAAGTAATAATTTCAACAACAATGCTTATAGGAATAATTTTGGTAACAACTATAGGCCATATCCTTCTAATAATGGTAATGGTTATGGTAATTCTTATGGTAATTCTTACAACAATAGTAGAATTGTACCCTCTGATCTTGAAGTCATGCTTAAAGAATTTATTAGTACACAAACTGCTTTTAATAAATCTGTTGAAGAAAAGCTTGGTAAAATTGATGTTCTTGCTTCTAAGGTTGATAGTCTTACTACTGATGTTGATCTGTTAAAATTGAAAGTTATGCCTAATGAAGGTAAAGATATTAAGTCATTTGCTACAGCAAATGCTATCCAAGTTCGAATTAATGACAATATTAGAATGATGGCTGAATTGCATGCTAGGTGGGAAAGAGAGGAAAGAGAAGAAAAACTTGCTAAAGAGAATAATATAGCTAAAGTTTGGTCTATTACCACCACTAGTAATGTTGATACTTCACATGTTGTTAAACCTCCTACTATCAATGGTAAAATAATTGGTGTTGGCAATGTCTCTAATTCTACTGCAAAGCGTTCAAAATTTCCTGAAACTACTGAAACTGTTTGTGACAAAAGTGCTGAAATTTTTCAGAATGTTGTAGATCATAATAGTTTAGATTTTGATAGTTGTCATATTTCTGAAGTTATTAAGTTCTTACAAAAACTTGCTAGAAGTCCTAATGCTAGTTCTATAAATTTAGCCTTTACAAAACATATTACAAATGCTCTCATTAAAGCTAGGGAAGAGAAATTAAAACTAGAAGCTTCTATTCCTAGGAAGTTGGAAGATGGTTGGGAGCCCATCATTAAGATGAAAGTCAATGATTTTGATTGTAATGCTTTATGTGATCTTGGTGCAAGTATTTCTGTTATGCCTAAGAAACTTTATGATATGCTTGACTTGCCACCTTTGGAAAATTGTTATTTGGATGTTAATCTTGCTGATAATTCTATAAAAATACCTTTGGGGAGAATTGATAATGTTCACATTACGGTTAACAACAACCTTGTCCCCGTTGATTTTGTTGTCTTGGATATTGAATGCAATGCATCTTGTCCTATTGTTTTGGGAAGACCCTTTCTTCGAACTGTTGGTGCTATTATTGATATGAAAGAAGTAAATATTAAGTATCAATACCCTCTTAAGAAAGGTATGGAACTATTCCCTAGAAATAAAATGAAGTTGCCTTTTGATTCTATTATTAGAACAAATTATGATGTTGATGCTTCTTCTCTCGATGTTACTTGATTTACACTTTCTGCGCCTAGCTGAAAGGTGTTAAAGAAAAGCGCTTATGGGAGACAACCCATTATTTTACTTCTGCAATTTTTGTTTTATATTTGAGTCAAGGTGCTTGTTACTACTGTAGCAATACCTTTGTATCTTTATTTTCATGTATTGTTGTGCCAAGTAAAGTCTCTAATAGGTGGTTGATACTAGATTTGGATTTCTGCGCAGAAACAGATTTCTTAGCTGTCACGAATTCGCGTTTTTCCCTCTGTAGAAGAATCGTAAAATCCTGAAAAAAATTCATGCATGATCCTCAGACACGTACGCAACTTTCATTAGTTTTGAGTTTTCTGATCTGAGCAAGTTAAGTGCCTCGAACAAATTTGTCTTTACGGACTGTTCTGTTTTGACAGATTCTGCCTTTTATTTCGCATTGCCTCTTTTACTGTGTTGAGTGGATTTCTTTGCTCCATTAAATTTCAGTAGCCTTGGGTAATATCTAGAAGTATTGGGAATGATTGTGTCCATGCTGAACATGTGAATTTTTGATTATGCACTAACCCTCTAATGAGATTGCTTTGAGTTTGGTGTGGAGGAAGTTTTCAAGGATCAAGAGAGGAGGATGATATGGTATGATCAAGAAGAGTAAAAAGTCTAAGATTGGGGATACCCCATGGTTCATCCCTGCATATTTCAAGACACTCAAGCGTCTAAGCTTGGGGATGCCCAAGGCATCTCCTTCTTCATCAACAAACTTATCAGGTCACCTCTAGTGAAACTATATTTTAATTCCGTCACATCTTATGTGCTTTATTTGGAGCGTCTGTTTGTTTTTATTTTTGTTTATGTTTGAATAATTCCGGATCCCAGCAATCCTTGTGTTGGAGAGATACACGCTCTGCTTTTTCATTTGAACACTTGTGTTCTTCATCTTATTTTAATATTCATGGCGAAAGCTGAAAGCCGCAGCACTTGTACTTGTTGTTATTTGGTTGGAAACAGAAAATGCCTCATATTGTCTTGAATAATTTGATACTTGGCAATTGTTTTGAGCTCTCAAGTAGATCATGTTTAAGCTCTTGCATCATGTAGTTTAAATCTATTAGTGGAGAACTACCGTAGAGCTTGTTGAAATTTGGTTTGCATGATTGGTCTCTCTAAAGGTCTAGATATTTTCTGGTAAAAGTGATTGAATAACAAGGGAGACAGTGTAGAGTCTTATAATGCTTGCAATATGTTCTTGTGTAAGTTTTTGCTGTACCGGTTCATACTTGTGTTTGCTTAAAACAACCTTGCTAGCCAAAGCCTTGTACTGAGAGGAAATGCTTCTCGTGCATCCAAAAACCTTGAGCCAAAACCTATGCCATTTGTGTCCACCATAACTACCTATATGTGGTATTTTTCTGCCATTCCAAAGTAAATTGCTTGCGTGCTACCTTTAAAATTTCATTCCTTGTCTTTGCAATACATAGCTCATGGGAAAGTAGCCTAAAAAACTATTGTGGTAATGAATATGTTGCTTATGTATCTTAGTTCTTATAAGTTGCTTGTTGAGCGGTAACCATGTTTCTGGGCACGCCATCAACTTGTCACACCTTTGTTGAATATCATGTGAGTTGCTATGCATGTTCGTCTTGTCTGAAGTAAGGGAGATTTCTCATGATTAAATGGTTTGAGTATGCATATTGTTAGAGAAGAACATTGGGCCGCCAACCAAAGCCTTGTATCATGGTGGAAGTTTCAGCTTGGACATTAATCCTCAGAATCTCTTATGAGAATATTATTTGTTGTTGAATGCTTAAAGCATTAAAAAGAGGAGTCCATTATCTGTTTTCTATGTTGTCCCGGTATGGATGTCCTTAAGTTGAGATATATCAAAATCGAGAAATCAAATGCGATTTATCTCCTTGGACCTTTGTACATGTGGCATAGAGGTACCCCTTTGTGACACTTGGTTGAAACATATGTAATGCAATGATAATCCATGGAAGTCCGAGCTAATTAGGACAAGGTGCGGGCACTATTGGTATTCGATGCATGAGGGTTGCAACTTATAGGAGGTTTTATGCATAACATATATGAATTATTACTACCGTTGACACAATTGTTTCCATGTTTTCAAAATAAAAAGCTCTAGCACATGAGTAATCCCTGCTTCCCTCTGCGAAGGGCCTTTCTTTTACTTTATGTTGACTCAGTTTACCTACTTCTGTCTATCTTAGAAGAAAACACTTGTGTCAACTGTGTGCATTGATTCTTACATGTTTACTTATTGCACTTATTATATTACTTTGTGTTGACAATTATCCATGAGATATACATGTTGAAGTTGAAAGCAACTGCTGAAACTTAAATCTTCCTTTGTGTTGCTTCGAAACTTCTTACTTAGAATCTATTGCTTTATGAGTTAACTCTTATGAAGTCTTTTTGATACTTGTCTTGAAAGTACTATTCATGAAAAGTTTTTGCTATATGATTCAGTTGTTTAGTCATTATCTTTTTGTTAGCAAACTATATACCATTGCTTTGAATCACTTCATTCATCTCATATGCTTTACAATAGTATTGATCAAGATTGTGTTGGTAGCATGTCACTTCGAAATTATTGTTTTTATCGTTTACCTACTCGAGGGCGAGTAGGAACTAAGCTTGGGGATGCTTGATACGTCTCCAACGTATCTATAATTTCTTATGTTCCATGCTAGTTTTATGACAATACCAACATGTCTTAGTCATACTTTATAATGTTTTTATGCATTTTCCGAGACTAACCTATTAATAAGATGTCGCAGTGCCAGTTCCTGTTTTGTGCTGTTTTTGGTTTCAGAAATCCTACACAGGAAATATTCTCGGAATTGGACGAAACAAAAGCCCACGGTCCTATTTTCCACGGAGCCTTCCAGAACACCGAAGAGGAGACGAAGAGGGGACGCGAGGCGGCCACACCATAGGGGGGCGCGGCCCCACCCCTGGTCGCGCCGCCATATGGGGTGGGCCCCTCGAGCGTCCCCCGACTCTGCCCCTTCGCCTATTTATTCCTTCCGTCGCGAAAACCCTAGTACCGAGAGCCATGATATGAGAAAAGTTACTGAGACGCCGCTGCCGTCAACCCCATCTCGGGGGGTTCTGAAGATCGCCTTCGGCACCCTGCCGGAGAGGGGAATCATCACCGGAGGGCTCTACATCACCATGCCCGCCTCCGGACTGATGCGTGAGTAGTTCATCCTTGGACTACGGGTCTATAGCAGTAGCTAGATGGTTGTCTCCTCCTCTTGTGCTATCATGTTTAGATCTTGTGAGCTTCCTATCATGATCAGGATCATCTATTTGTAATGCTACATGTTGTGTTTGTTGGGATCCGATGAATATTGAATACTATGTCAAGTAGATTATTGATCTATCATATATGTGTTATTTATGTTCTTGCATGCTCTCCGTTGCTAGTAGAGGCTCTGGCAAGTTGATACTTGTGACTCCAAGAGGGAGTATTTATGCTAGATAGTGGGTTCATGTCTCCATTGAATCCGGGAGTGACAGAGCAACCCCTAAGGTTGTGGATGTGCTTGTTGCCACTAGGGATAAAACATCAATGCTTTGTCTAAGGATATTTGTATTGTTTACATTACGCACGGTACTTAATGCAATTGTCTCGTTGTTTGCAACTTAATACTGGAAGGGGTGCGGATGCTAACCTGAAGGTGGACTTTTTAGGCATAGATGCATGCTGGATGGCGGTCTATGTTCTTTGTCGTAGTGCCCTAAGTAAATCTCATAGTAGTCATCATGATATGTATATGCATCTCTATTTGGCAATTGCCCAACTGTAATTTGTTCACCCAACATGCTATTTATCTTATTGGAGAGACACCACTAGTGAACTGTGGACCCCGGTCCATTCTTTACATCTGAAATACAATCTATTGCAATCATTGTTCTCTGTTGTTTTCTGCAAGGAAACATAATTCTCCACACCATACGTTTAATCCTTTGTTTTCAGCAAGCCGGTGAGATTGACAACCTCACTGTTAAGTTGGGGAAAAGTAGTTTGATTGTGTTGTGCAGGTTCCACGTTGGCGCCGGAATCACTGGTGTTGCGCCGCACTACACTCCTTCACCAACAACCATCACGTGGCCTTCATCTCCTACTGGTTCGATAAACCTTGGTTTCTTACTAAGGGAAAACTCGCTGTTGTACTCATCATACCTTCCTCTTGGGGTTCCCAACGGACGTGTGCTTTACCGTCACAAGGAGCTGCCTCACGCAAGCAGCAAAATGCAACGATGTCATGATGCTTATGAATGCAATGTATGTAGTTTGAAATTTTGAAAATTTGGGATGTTACATCCTGCTAAGTCTAAACCCCTTTGACTCCAAAGTTTTCCTCCATAGCTCTAACTTCCTATTCACGCCGGCTCTAGTTTCATCTACTAGCACCACATCATCAGCAAAGAGTTTACACCAAGGAATATCTCCTTGTATATCCTTGGTCACCTCATCCATCACCAAGGAAAACATGTATGGGCTCAAGGCGTCAACCTTGATGTAGTCCTATCGCGATTGGGAAGGTACCGGTATCACTATCACATGCGCGAACACTTGTCACAACACGAGATGATGAAAAAATAAAGGAGCTATTTGGTTTAGGTGATAGGCTTAGGGGATGAGTGTACCCCAACCTAGGGACAACCAATTTTTCAGTTTGATTGTGTAGGATGAGAGGCGCTTAGCAGTAGCCATTTTTTGTATGGTTGAAAGGATGAGAAGTGGTTGTGGCGACCTTTTTAATTCAAATGGTGAGATTACCCTACACACATAAAATAAGCTCATTTGCATGTCAAATAAAAGAAATCATTTAGGGATGCAATGCCATTTTGTCTATTACTCCACACTGGAACTTCCAGCATGGAAATGTCCACTACGGGTTTGGGAGAGAGACCTAAGATGCCGCTGCAAGTCTATTCCGACTAGCCCCCCACCACCTCCTGTGCAAACCATAGAGTTGTATGGACTCGGAGCGCAAGTTTTTGGTGTCGCTCTCGTGCTAATTTTCTCGTCTCCCCACCCGACACCATTGGTGCTAACAATAAATTTGGTTGGGGATGGCTGTGGCTTTGATCGTCTAATCTCACATTACCTTGATCATGAAAAATCAAGATGCAACAACTATAGGAGATTTTTGGTCCATTGGTCTGACACATAGTTTTGCTAAGCTATTCTCCAAGCTTATTGCAAATAGGCTCAGACCAAGACTTGCTGATCTTGTTAGCCCAGTCAATCGGTGTTTGTGAGGGTAAGATGTTTACATGCTAACTTTGTTCTTGTTAGACAAGTGGCAAGGAAAATTAACCAGAGAAGGATGATACGTCTCCAACGTATCTATAATTTCTTATGTTCCATGCTAGTTTTATGACAATACCTACATGTTTTGTTCACACTTTATGATGTTTTGATGCATTTTCCGGACTAACCTATTAACAAGATGCCGAAGCGCCAGTTCCTGTTTTCTGCTGTTTTTGGTTTCAGAAATCCTACATAGGAAATATTCTCGGAATTGGACGAAACAAAATCCCACGGTCTTATTTTGCACGGAGCCTTCCAGAAGTCCGAAGAGGAGACGAAGAGGGGCGACGAGGCGGCCACCCCATAGGTCGGTGCGGCCCCACCCCTGGCCGCGCCACCATATGGTGTGGGCCCCTCGGGCACCCCCCTGCGCTGCCCCTTCGCCTACTTAATCCCTCCGTCGTGAAAACCCTAGTACCGAGAGCCACGATACGGAAAAAGTTCCAGAGGCGCCGCCGCCGTCAATCCCATCTCGGGGGATTCAGGAGATCGCCTCCAGCACCCTGCCGGAGAGGAGAATCATCACCGGAGGGCTCTACATCACCATGCCCGCCTCCGGACTGATGCATGAGTAGTTCATCCTTGGACTATGGGTCCATAGAAGTAGCTAGATGGTTGTCTTCTCCTCTTGTGCTATCATGTTTAGATCTTGTGAGCTGCCTATCATGATCAAGATCATCTATTTGTAATGCTACATGTTGTGTTTGGTGGGATCCGATGAATATTGAATACTATGTCAAGTCGATTAATTGATCTATCATATATGTGCTATTTATGTTCTTGCATGCTCTCCGTTGCTAGTAGAGGCTCTGGCCAAGTTGATACTTGTGACTCCAAGAGGGAGTATTTATGCTCGATAGTGGGTTCATGCCTCCATTGAATGCGGGACGAGTGACGGAAAGTTCTAAGGTTGTGGATGTGTTGTTGCCACTAGGGATAAAACATCAATGCTTTGTCTAAGGATATTTGTGTTGATTACATTACGCTCTATACTTAATGCAATTGTCTGTTGTTTGCAACTTAATACTGGAGGGGGTGCGGATGCTAACCTGAAGGTGGACTTTTTAGGCATAGATGCATGCTGGATGGCGGTCTATGTTCTTTGTCGTAATGGCCTGATTAAATCTCATAGTATTCATCATGATATGTGTATGAATCTCTATTCTGTCAATTGCCCACCTGTAATTTGTTCACCCAGCATGCTATTTATCTTATTGGAGAGACACCACTAGTGAACTGTGGACCCCGGTCCATTCTTTTACATCTGAAATACAATCTACTGCAATCTATGTTCTCTTTTGTTATTCGCAAACAAACATCATTCTCCACACCATACGTTTAATCCTTTGTTTTCAGCAAGCCGGTGAGATTGACAACCTCACTGTTAAGTTGGGGCAAAGTCTTTTGATTGTGTTGTGCAGGTTCCACGTTGGCGCCGAAATCACTAGTGTTGCGCCGCACTACACTCCTCCACCAACAACCTTCATGTGGCCTTCATCTCCTACTGGTTCAATAAACCTTGGTTTCTTTCTGAGGGAAAACTTGCTGCTGTGCTCATCATACCTTCCTCTTGGGGTTCCCAACGGACGTGTGCTTTACCGTGACAAGGAAGTTGTTGCCTCCACGCACAGGAACTCTTTTTCTGGTGCCGTTGCCGGGGAGATCAAGACACGCTGCAAGGGGAGTCTCTCACATCCAATCTCTTTACTTTGTTTATTGTCTTGCTTTACTTTATTTTATTTTCTGTCTTGTTTGCTTTCTTATATCAAAAACACAAAAAAATTAGTTACTTGTTTTTACTTTATTTTATTCTGTTTTCTTAGTTTATTTTTATTACTGTTAAAATGAATAATCCTGAAAACACTAAGTTGTGTGATTTCACTAGCACAAATAATAATGATTTTATATGTACTCCTATTGCTCCACCTGCTACTACTGCAGAATTTTATGAAATTAAATATGCTTTACTGAATCTTGTTATGAGAGAGCAATTTTCTGGTGTTAGTACTGATGCTGCTGCCCATCTTAGTAATTTTGTTGAACTTTGTGAAATGCAAAAGTATATGGATATAGATGGTGATATTATAAAACTGAAATTGTTTCCTTTCTCCTTAAGAGGAAGAGCTAAAGATTGGTTGCTATCTTTGCCTAAGAATAGTATTGATTCATGGACTAAATGTAAAGATGCTTTCATTGGTAGATATTATCCTCCTGCTAAAATTATATCTTTGAGAAGTAGCATTATGAATTTTAAGCAATTGGATAATGAACATGTTGCCCAAGCATGGGAGAGAATGAAATCTTTGGTAAAGAATTTCCCTACCCATGGACTAACTACTTGGATGATCATCTAAACCTTTTATGCAGGATTGAATTTTTCCTCGAGGAACCTATTGGATTCAGCTGCTGGAGGTACTTTTATGTCCATCACTTTGGGTGCTGCAACAAAACTTCTTGATGATATGATGATCAATTACTCTGAATGGCACACCGAAAGGACTCCGCAAGGTAAGAAGGTAAATTCTGTTGAAGAAACCTCCTCCTTGAGTGATAAGATTGATGTTATTATGTCTATGCTTGTTAATGGTAGATCTAATGTTGATCCTAATAATGTTCCTTTAGCTTCATTGGTTGCTCAAGAAGAGCATGTTGATGTGAATTTCATTAAGAATAATAACTTCAACAACAATGCTTATAGGAATAATTTTGGTAACAACAACTATAGGCCATATCCTTCTAATAATGGTAGTGGTTATGGTAATTCCTATGGTAATTCATACAACAATAATAAGAGTGTACCCTCTGTCTTGAAGTCATGCTTAAAGAATTTATTAGTACACAAACTGCTTTTAATAAATCTGTTGAAGAAAAGCTTGGTAAAATTGATGTTCTTGCTTCTAAGGTTGATAGTCTTGCTCTTGATGTTGATCTTTTGAAATTAAAAGTTATGCTTGATGAAGTTAAAGATACTAAATTTTCTAAAACAAATGCTATCCAAGTTCAAATTAATGACAATATTAGAATGATGGCTGAATTGCATGCTAGGTGGGAAAGAGAAGAAAAAGAAAAACGTGCTAAAGAGAATAATGTAGCTAAAGTTTGGACTATTGCCACCACTAGTAATGTTGATGCTTCACATGTTGCTAAACCCCCTACTGTCAATGGTAAAATAATTGGTGTTGGCAATGTCCCTAACTCTAGTAAAAAGCGTGCAAAATTGCCTGAAAGTGCTGAAACTGTTTGTGATAAAAGTGCTGAAATTTTTCAGAATGCTGTAGATCATAATGGTTTAGATTTTGATAGTTGTCATATTTCTGAAGTTATTAAGTTCTTACAAAAACTTGCTAGAAGTTCTTACAAAAACTTGCTATAAATTTAGCTTTTACAAAACATATTACAAATGCTCTCATTAAAGCTAGGGAAGAGAAATTAAAACTTGAATCTTCTATTCCTAGGAAGTTGGAAGATGGTTGGGAGCCCATCATTAAAATTAAGGTTAATGATTTTGATTGTAATGCTTTATGTTATCTTGGTGCAAGTATTTCTGTTATGCCTAAGAAACTTTATGATATGCTTGACTTGCCACCATTGAAAAATTGTTATTTGGATGTTAATCTTGCTGATAATTCTATAAAGAAACCTTTGGGGAGAATTGATAATGTTCATATTACGGTTAACAATAACCTTGTCCCCATTGATTTTGTTGTCTTGGATATTGAATGCAATGCATCTTGTCCTATTGTTTTGGGAAGACCCTTTCTTCGAACTGTTGGTGCTATTATCGATATGAAAAAAGGAAATATGAAGTATCAATTCCCTCTCAAGAAAGGTATGGAACACTTCCCTAGAAAGAGAATGAAGTTGCCTTTTGATTCTATTATTAGAACAAATTATGATGTTGATACTTCTTCTCTTCACTACAAGAAAAGTTGCCATGGCCGACGAAGTTGAAGTCGCGCCGTGGTTGCTAGTGTACCATGGCCGACGATTTTTGGTCTCTCCGATGTGCATGTCAAAACGTTTTTTTCTCGTTTTTGACGCCACCTAGCCCGACGAAAACGGCCAAAACGTCGCGTATGGTGGCCCGGGACGTGGTGCATCTCGAAATCTCGGGTTCGCCGGCCGTGTCAACGCAAATCCGCACCGCCGAGGGATGTAGGGCCCAGATGGCAGCCTCTCTGGCATTGTTTTTTTCTCGATCGCGCCATCTCGTTCAACGCTCTCCGATCGAGCCGTTTACGATGCGGGATCATGGGTCCCGCATGTCATCCTCTATGAACCAAAATTCTTTCTATTCTTGGATTTTTTTGACCCCCGATTTCCGGCTACTTCCTTTTTCTTTTGATCCCTTGCCGCCTTGGAAACGTTGAGACCGCTGCTGCTAAATGGGACCCGCATGTCATCCTCTATGTGCAATCAACTTTCTTTTCTTGGAGTTTTTTTGGCACCTCATATTTGGTCACTTGCCTTTTTCTTTCGATCCCGTCCCGCCTCTCAAACGGTGATACCGCTGCTGCTAAATGGGACCCGCATGTCATCCTCTATGTACTATAAAACTTTCTTTTCTTGGATTTTTTTGGGACCTCATATTTGGTCACTTAGCTTTTTCTTTCGATCCCCTGCCGCCTCTCAAATGGTGAGACCGCTGCTGCTAAATGGGACCCGCATGTCATCCTCTATGTACTATAAAACTTTCTTTTCTTGAATTATTTTTGGCTCCTCATATTTGGTCACTTGCCTTTTTCTTTCGATCCCCTGCCGCCTCTCAAACGGTGATACCGCTGCTGCTAAATGGGACCCGCATGTCATCCTCTATGTACAATCAAGTTTCTTTTCTTGAATAATGTTTGGCTCCTGATATTTGGTCACTTGCCTTTTTCTTTCGATCTCATGCCACGTTTGAAACGTTGAGGAACCTGCAGGGTCATGGGACTTGCATGTCATCCTCTATGTACTATAAAAGTTCATTTTCTTGGTTTTTTTTCACCCTCTGATTTTTGGCTATTTCCTTTTTCTTTTGATTCCCTGCCGCCTTTGAAACGTTGAGGACTCTGCTGGCTCATAGGTCCCACATGTCGACCTCTATGTACAATCAAGTTTCTTTTCTTGAATTATTTTTGGATCCCGATATTTGGTCACTTGCCTTTTTCTTTCGATCTCATGCCACGTTTGAAACGTTGAGGAACCTGTCGGCTCATGGGACCCGCATGTCATCCTCTATGTACAATAAAACTTTCTTTTCTTGGATTTTTTTTGGCACCTGATATTTGGTCACTTGCCTTTTTCTTTCGATCTCATGCTGCCTTTGAAACGTTGACTAAGCTCCTGTCTCATGGGTCCCGCATGTCATCTTCTACGACAATAAAAGTTTTCTTTCTTGGAGTTATTTTTAACCCCTAATTTCTGGCTATTTGCCTTTTTCTTTTGATCTCCTGCCCCCTCTGAAACGATGAGGACGCTGTTGGCAGGTCGGTCCCACATGTCATCCTCTATGAACAATAAAAGTTTCCTTTGATGGATTTATTTTGAACCCCTAATCAATTTCTGGATATTTCCCTTTTTTCTTTTGATCCCCTGCCGCCTTGAAATCGCTGAGGATGCTGCTGCCTCATGGGTCCCGCATGTCATCCTCTCAGAACGGTAAATGTTTCTTTTCTTGGATTTTGTTGACCAAACAATTTTTGGCTATTTTTTCTTTCGATCTCCTGCAGCCTTTAAAACGTTGAGGACGCTGCTGGCTCACGGGTCCCACATGTCAGCCTCTATGAAAAAAAAACGCTGAGGATGCTGCTGCCTCATGGGTCCCGCATGTCATCCTCTTATAACGAAAATGTTTCTTTTCTTGGATTATTTACCAACAGATTTTTGGTTTATTTTTTTCTTTCCATCTCCTGCCGCCTTTAAAACGTTGACGACGCTGCTGGCTCATGGGTCCCCGATGTCAGCCTCCCCGTACAACAAATATGTGATATCTTGATTATTTTGCAGACAATAAACAGTGTATTGCGCTCTGAGCTATTTCAAACGGATAAATTAAATCTTTATTTTTACATAAACAAACTTATATGTTGAATCTCCTTGTTTTTTTGTTTTTGCGAAACATAGGACTTTCCTGTTTTTTTAGAAAATTCCGAACTTTCCTGTTTTGGAGTGGGCTGAAATTGTACGAGTCAAAAGGCCAAGCGGGATAATTCGAAGGCCCGGATGTCCGGATGCAGCCCAATTGAAATCTTTCTTCTTGGATTTTTTTTCACCCCCTGATTTCTGGCTACTTCATTTTTCTTTTGGTCCTGTGCCGCCTTGGAAACGTTGAGACCGCTGCTACAAAATGGGACCCGCATGTCATCCTCTATGTACAATAAAATTTCTTTTCTTGGATTATTTTGGCTCCTGATATTTGGTCACTTGCCTTTTTCTTTCGATCCCGTGCAGCCTCTCAAACGGTGATACCGCTGATGCTAAATGGGACCCGCATGTCATCCTCTATGTACTATAAAAGTTCATTTTCTTGGTTTTTTTTCACCCTCTGAAGCTATTTCCTTTTTCTTTTGATCCCCTGCCGCCTTTGAAACGTTGAGGACTCTGTTGGCTCATAGGTCCCACATGTCAGCCTCTATGTACAATCAAGTTTCTTTTCTTGAATTATTTTTGGATCCTGATATTTGGTCACTTGCCTTTTTCTTTCGATCTCATGCCACGTTTGAAACGTTGAGGAACCTGCTGGCTCATGGGACCCGCATGTCATCCTCTATGTCCATCAACTTTCTTTTCTAGGATTTTTTTTGGCTCCGTAATTTCTGGCTACTTTCTTTTTCTTTTGATCTCAAGTCGCATTTGAAACGTTGGGACCGCTGCTGCAAAATGGGACCCGCATGTCATCCTGTATGTACAATAAAAGTTGCTTTTCACCCTCTGATTTTTGGTCACTTGCCTTTTTCTTTCGATCTCATGCCGCCTTTGAAAACGTTGAGGAACCTGCTGGCTCATGGGACCCGCATGTGATCCTCTATGTGCTATAAAAGTTCATTTTCTTGGTCCTGTGCCGCCTTGGAAACGTTGAGACCGCTGCTGCAAAATGGGACCCGCATGTCATCCTCTATGTACTATAAAACTTTCTTTTCTTGAATTATTTTTGGCTCCTGATATTTGGTCACTTGCCTTTTTCTTTCGATCCCGTGCAGCCTCTCAAACGGTGAGACCGCTGTCTGCTAAATGGGACCCGCATGTCATCCTCTATGTACAATCAAGTTTCTTTTCTTGAATTATTTTTGGCTCCTGATATTTGGTCACTTGCCTTCTTCTTTCGATCTCATGCCACGTTTGAAACGTTGAGGAACCTGCTGGCTCATGGGACCCGCATGTCATCCTCTATGTGCTATAAAAGTTTATTTTCTTGGATTTTTTTCACCCTCTGATTTTTGGCTATTTCCTTTTTCTTTTGATCCCCTGCCGCCTTGGAAACGTTTAGTAAGCTGCTGACTCATGGGACCCGCATGTCATCCTCTATGTACAATCAAGTTTCTTTTCTTGAATTATTTTTGGATCCTGATATTTGGTCACTTGCCTTTTT